>NC_054870.1:3645432-4017932 GCF_018320785.1 Cheilinus undulatus
AAATGGGAGAGTTTTCTGGGGCCTAGCAAAACTAGGAGGCCCATGGAGCAAGCAAAATCATGTAAAGTTAAGCTGGAATATCCATATTTTATATTTACCCTGAATAATAACCGCTCTTATCTAGTGAACAACATTTTTAAAAATAATTCTGTGCAGTAGTGAATAGTCTTCTTAAAAATGTAAATCCCCTTTCTAAAAAAACAGAAATAAAATGGATTAAAATGGCAAAAATTGGTGGAAAAGGTGGTGACATAGGATTTTGAAAGTAGAAAAAATGGACTAGAAGTGACAAAATTATATAAAAATGACAAAAAATATGCAACAAGTTGCAAACCTGGTTAAAAGAGGCAACAACAGCCGTAAATATCGGTCAAAGGGGATTTTAAAGTGGCCAAAATGGATGGAAGATTCGGTGTAACTGGATATAAAACTAGTTTAAACGGGCAAAAATGGGTAAACTGAGGCATGAAAATAGTCAGAAATTGGCATAAATAGGTAAAACTGACAAAGATGGTCATATCAAACAGTGACATTTGGTAAAAAAAAGGTGGGGGTAACAATGGATGTTAAAGTGGTCTAAAATGGTTAATACAGGCAATAATGGGTCAATAGAGACAACACTAGGCAGGAAGTGACAAGAATCGGCCAAAACGGGCAGAAAAAATAGGTGGAAAGCTTTCAAAATGTACAGAAACGGGTTTTAAGTGGTAAAAAATTTTAAAATGTGGGCGAAGTTGGTTGGAAAAGTTATAAAAACAAGTTCAAACAAGGACGGAAAGAGCTATTTGGCGTCAATAGAGATCCATGGGCAACACTTTCATTTAATATGAAGAAAAATAATAACTTTGGCCAAATTTGATGCCTCAATCTATAATGTGACTATGAATGCAAAATAATGAGGATAAAAATGACGAATGTCCTCAAAATGGACATAGTAGGATCCTAGGGTTAGGCTGGAGAATGGGATCAGGCCAAAGACTTGAAAATACTTTATGCTTTAACGGGTCTGTAAATACTTGAAAACGAGACTTTACTATTGTCCAGACCACACAAAGCTCTGACAGCTTCCAATTTTATTAGCAAAAGATATACAGTAAATCACAGTTTGCATTATTTGTCAAGTATGTAAAATAAATATATGTTAAAAGAAGACTTGTTCACATGATTTTATTACTGTGTTCAAGCCAGCCACTCTTACAAAGTCAACTCAGCAGCCCTTGAAGAGCTTGTGTATTTAGAGCTCTCTTATAAATGCTCTAGTCAGCAGAGCAGGCAGCACCCTCTTGTGTTTAACAACTGCAGTGCATCAGGAGCCACGAGGCTGTCTGCAGAAGCACCAGAGGTCTTGACACACCTCTTTTAAAGGTCAATTTTTCCAACAAGAGTAATCATGTTCAAGGGCTGGATCAGATAATTCTTCTGTTTTTATGGTCACACTGTACAGAGGGTGAATGAACTCACCCAATTTAGGGGTAGCTAATAGGAAATTAAAGCTAGTGTGTTGTAACTATTTATCAGCAGGTTTGAGGCTCCATCTCTTTGTTGCTAGGTTAGACAGTGCTTTCAATATACACCTTAGAGCAGGGGTGTCCAAATTCTCCCACCGAGGGCCGCATATGAAAACATACAAGGATGGTGGGGCCACTTTCATATGCCTCACTCTGAGGATAGCAAAGTTAGTAAAACCAAACTTATGATGGTTGAGACGTGCTTAGTGATTGGGTATGTTTAAATGGTGAGTTGAGCTGACAAGCCAAATAGCCAATCATTTTGAGGAGTTTAGGGAGGCAAATCAGATTTCAAGGGGCCCTGGTCGGCCCCAGCTACTACTGGTCCTGCCCCTAAAATACCATTGGTACTGCTATTAGCCTCCACAAACTGGGCCATACTTTGGACACCCCTGTCTTAGATCTACAGTATACCGCATCCTGGTACTCCAGGTCCTCACCAAGCACTTACAAGAATTCAATAGAGCAGGGATGTCAGACTCAATCACAGCAGGGGCCGAATTCTGATCTTGGGTCTAACCTGAGGGCCTAACTGGGTCAAAATTTCCTATAAACTGTCAACCTCATCTTAATCGGTAATGAATTATAGGGAGAAAAAAAAATAAAATTAATGTTAAATGATTTTGAGATTTAAAAACGTCAAAAGTTAAAATTGTGATCTTGAACAGTTAAAGTACTAAAAAAAAAATCAAAATTAGGAGTTTTAAATGTCAAAATATGAGATCAAATTCAAAAACAGGAGTTTAAAGGTCAAAAGATAGGATAAAAAAATTTAAAGATTTTAATCTCAAAAGTTAAAATTTGGGATTAAAAGTTATATTTAGAGGTTGAAAATCTCAAGAAAGAGAAAAATTCTAAATCAAGATTTTAGAAGGTAAAAATATGAGATAAATTTCAAAATCAAGAGTTTTAAAGGTCAAAATATAAGATAAAATGCTAAATAATGAGTTTCCAATGTCAAAATATGAGATAAAATTAAAAATATTGAGTTATAAAGGTCCAAAGATGAGCTTAAATTAAGATTTTAAATAGAAAATGTTAATATTTGTGATTAAAATTCGCAGTTGTGAGTTGAAAATGTAAGATATTAAATTTCATGAGTGTAAAACATCAAAATATGACCTAAAAAAGAAAATTGTGAATCTAAATTGTCAAAATATGAGATAAAAGTTTAAATAATGATTTGAAAAGGTCAAAATATGATAACAAAAAAAGTCAAAACCATAATTGCTAATTAGAAAATACAAAAGGAAAACACATTATTTCCCCACATTCCTGAATTTTTATCAAATTGTTGTCATTCTTTACTATTTCTATTTCTTATCTCTGAACAAGGACATTTTCAATCTTCAAGGTTAAGTTTACATTTTTATAATGGAGGAAAACTGCAGGTGTCATACTGGTGGGCCAGTTATAATAAAAATATGATCTCTTCTGGTGGGCCGAGTATAACTGTGCCAAGGGCCGGATTTGGCCCCCAGGCCTTGAGTTTGACACCCCTGCAATAGAGGCTCACTCGCAGCCTATGTTGCAGGGGTACAGCTTAGAGCAGGGATGCTCTCTGGAGCATGCTGAAGCTATGAGGGATTTCCTGTTCTCTTGTCCAGCTGATGTCTGCTCTATACTCTGAGACTGCTGTGAAATGTGGTGGCTCCATCTCTATCCTCCCAGTTGATTCTGAGCTGAGGCTCCAGTGCTCTTCAGGACCTGTGTGGGCTGGATAATGGGGCAGGTTACAAGGGCAGCAAACTGAGGACTGTCATTTGGTGATGTCCAGATCACAGATCCTAACAGAGACTGTAGATGTGAGGGCTCTTAACCTGCTGAGTGAGGAGGCTCAAACAAGGATCTAGGAATTCAGGAAATCTTGGATACTGCCATCAAATCTGTGTTTGTGAATAATGAGAGTATGGAAATGAGGGTCTAGTGCATGAGAATAATGCTCAGCAGTAATAAGTTCTTAAAAAGCAAGGCATGAACCCTGGCTAACTAAGTGGACATGGGGCCTGGTTATAAAGACTGTCACAGGGAAATGATGGTGGGGATGAGGAACTGGAGTCATGGCCTGACAGTTCATGATGGACCAGAACCTGAGCAAACTTTTAGTGACAGATTTGAATCCAACCTTAAAATAAATCACAATATTTTGTGCTGATGTAGGCTGAGTTCCATGCAAGACAATTTTCAGACATGTGAAATTTATAGAAAACAGTTTGGGAACCACTGTGTGTAGATTTTGAAACCACTGAAACTGCAGTGGAACTTGAGATGTTCTGTTTTTGATACCAAGTAAAAAATCTGAACTCGAGTACTGATAAATGTTGATGTACAGTGGTGTGAAAAAATCTTTCTGATTCCTGAGTTTTTTGCATATTTATCACAATGTTTCGGATCATCAAACCAATTTTTATATTTCACAAAGACAACCAGAGTAAATAGAAAATGCAGTGTTTGAATGATTATCAATTTTTTTCAAGGGGGAAAAAATCCAAA
Source organism: Cheilinus undulatus (assembly GCF_018320785.1). NCBI lineage: Eukaryota > Metazoa > Chordata > Actinopteri > Labriformes > Labridae > Cheilinus > Cheilinus undulatus. The sequence continues at coordinate 3,649,434 of NC_054870.1, forward strand.
CCTATCTGGCCCTGTGTGAAAAAGTAATTGCCCTCCTTGTTAAATCATAAGTTAACTGTGATTAACCACAGCTCTTGGAAAGCTGAGTTCAATTTCACTGGCCACATCCAGACCTGATTACCGGCAGATTAATTGAATGTAGAAATCCCTTAAATAGAAACTGTCAGACAAAGTGAAGTAGGATACAAGATCTCAGAAAGAAACAATCATGTCACCATCCATAGAAATTCAAGAACAAATGAAAAAACAAAGTGATTGAAATCTATCAGTCTGGAAAAGGTTACAAAGACATTTCCAAGGCTTTGGGACTCCAGCAAACCACAGTCAGAGCCATTATCCACAAATGGAGAAAACTAGGAACAGTGGTGAACCTTCCCAGGATTGGTCAGCCAACCAAACTCATTCTGAGAGCGCAACCACAACTCATCCAGTAGGTCACAAAAGAGCCCAGAACCACATCCGAAGACCTGCAGGCCTCACTGGCCTCAGTTAAGGTCAGAGTTCATGACTCAACCATCAGAAAGACACTGGGCAACAATGGCACCCATGGGAGAGTTCCAAGGCCAAAACCACTGCTGACAAAAAAAGAACACAAAGGCTTGTGTCACATTTGCCAAGAAACATCCTGATGATCCCCAAGACTTCTGGAAAAATATTCTGTGGATTGACGAGACAAAAGTTGAACTTTCTGGAAGGTGTCAGCCCGTTACATCTGGAGTAAAAATAACACAGCATTTGATAAAAAGAACATCATGCCAACAGTCAAACATGGTGGTGTCAGTGTGATGGTCTGGGGCTGCTTTGCTGCTTCAGGACCTGGACCACTTGCTGTGATTGATGGAACCATGAATTCTGCTGTCTACCAGAAAATCCTGAAGGCCAACGTCCGGCCATCAGTTCATGCCCTCAAGTTCAAGAGCTCTTGGGTTATGCAGCAGGACAACGACCCAAAATACACCTGCAAGTCCACCTCTGAATGGCTCAAGAAAAACTAACTTAAGGTTTTGGAGTGGCCCAGTCAGGGTCCGGACTTAAATCCAACTGGGATGCTGTGGTGTGACCTTAAATGGCAGTTCATGCTGGTTAACCTGCCAATATGGCTGAGTTAAAGCAATTCTGTGAAGAAGAGTGGGTCAAAATTCCTCCACAGTGATGACAAAACACTCATCACCCGTTGTCGCAAATGCTTGATTTCAGTTATTGCTGCCAAGGATGGCACAACCAGTTGTTAGGTTCAGGGGTCAATTACTTTTTCACACAGGGCCAGATAGGTTTGGATTTTTTTCCCCCTTAAAAAATTAGATAATCATTCAAACACTGCATTCTGTATTTACTTGGGTTGTCTTTGTGAAATATTAAAATTGGTTTGATGATCCAAAACATTTAAATGTGATAAATATGCAAAAAACTCAGGAATCAGAAAGGGGGCAAATACTTTTTCACACCACTGTATATTCCAAACTATTACAGGTGACTATTACTGAAGACACACTTGTGGTAAAAAAAAAGACCTCTGCTGCTGTAAAACGATATTTTCTATCTTCACTAGTTCAGTGTCTGTTTGTTAGATGAATTTCTGACACTAAAACCGAGCAGCTGTCAAAACTATTACAGATACAGCTGCATCTCAATAAAATAGAACATCTCAAAAAGTAGATTTCAGTCATTCAATTACAAAAAAGTGAAGCTCTATTATATAGATTCATTACACGCAGACTGATATATTTCAAGTGTTTATTTCTGTTAATGTTGATGATTCTGGCTTATGAAAACACAAAACTCAGAAAATTAGAATATTACTTCAAACCAATAAAAATGATTTAACACAGAAATGTTGGACTACTAAGAAGTATGAAAATGTGCAGCACTCAGTACTTGGTCAGGGCTCCTTTTGCATGAATTACTGCAGCGATGCAGCGTGGCATGGAGGCGATCAGTCTGTGGTACTGCTGAGGTGTTATGAGGACCAGGTGGCTCTGATAGTGACCCTCAGCTCTTGTGTGTTGTTGGGTCTGGTGTCTCTCATTTTCCTCTTCCCCAGAGATCCTCCATGGGGTTTAGGTCAGGCCAGTTTGCTGGCCAATCAAGCTCAGGGACACCATGGTCTTTAAACCAGGTTTTTGTGAATGAATTGCTATAGAACTTCCTGGTAGGCGCTGTGCTGACCTTTGACCTGATTAAACACAGTGGACCAACACTGGCAGATGACATGACTCCCCAAACCATCACTGACTGTGGAAACCTCACACCGGACCTCAAACAAATTGAATTCTGTGCCTCTGCACTCTTCCTCCAGACTCTGGGACCTTGAGTTCTAAATGACATGCAACATGTACATTCATCTGAAAAGAGGACTTTGGACCACTGAGCGGCAGTCCAGTTCTTTTCCTCCACAGCCCAGGTAAGACCCCTCTGACGTTGTCTCTGGTTCAGGAATGGCTCGACACAAGGAATGCAACAGCTGTCGTCCATGTCCTGGATCCATCTGTGCGTAGTGGCCCTTGTAGCACTGACTCCAGCTGCAGTCCACTCCTTATGAAGGTCCCCTAGATTCTTGAGCGGGCTTCATTTCATGATTCTCTCAAGGCTGCTGTTATCCCTGTTGTTATCCCCCATTTTTTCCTTCCATTCAAATTTCCACGAATATGCATGGATCCAGCACTCTATGAACAGTCAGCTTCTTTAGCAATGACCTTTTGTGGCTTACCCTCCTAGTGGAGGGTGTCAATGACTGTCTTCTGGACATCTGTCCAGTCTGCAGTCATCCCCATGATTGTGTAGCTACTGACCCAGACTGAGAGACCATTTAAAGGCTCAGGAAACCTTTGAAGGTGTTTGGAGTTTATCAGCTGATTAGAGTGGGACACCATGAGTCTCCAATGTTGAACTTTTTTGCAATATTCTAATTTTCTGAGATACTGAATTTTGGGTTTTCATTATCTGTAAGCCACAATCATCAAAATTAGGGATATTCCAATTTATTGAGATGCACCTGTATGTACCAAATTAGTGTTCTTGCAAAGGGAGTAAGAAAAATATAAGTCAGTCAAGTAGGTAAGCTTCCCCTCAGACCTGTTAGAGATGCACAGCAAACAGGCACACTGTGTGCACATTCATTATAAAGGACCACAATACTAAAGGACTCAGTTGAACATTTTGTATTTCTTCATATCATGTCATCCCGTTGAGAAGTAACAACAGGCCTTAACAAGAAAAAAGAAAATAAATTCATTCACAGAGGGCAGGGACTCATGGGAAATCTAGAACAGTATCATTTAAAAGTCCAGCACATCAGCCAAGTCATGAATTATTCAGTCAATGTTCACTTTGCAGCCAGTGTATATTTGTTAGACAGCCTAGGATCAGGCTTCCCAATGCACAGAGATGCTTTCACTTCTATTAAAGTGTGCACATTCATTATAGACACAGATCCAGCATTTAAACAAAAGTGTTGTGGTTTAGGAAGACATTTCTGAGTGTGTCAGATCCATACATGTTTTCATGTGTTCTCTATACTGAAAGCATTTCTGTGTTTAACTGACAGTACTGAAATCTATCAGTATACTTTAACCGTAGTTCAATCAGAGTAAGTTTAAGGTTTCAGCCACAGCATACATGAGAGGCCTCTAGTATTGGGCCCTGGCCCTACAGCTCCATATCACCTTTACTGCTGATTTTGGCCTCCATGGATGTTCAGTCAGCTTTGCAGGATGTGGCCATAGGCTGGCCAGGGAGAAATCCACCCTCCATAGTCTTTAGTGTAAGGTGCTTGCTCAGGAGGCTGTGAACATGCAGCAGTCCAGCAGAAGGTGTCCAGAAACAGGAAATGATTCATACGTCATCGATGAAGTGTTTCCCTGGTTTTGAGTCTGTTCTGCTCATAGTTGTAAAAAAAGTTCTCCTTGTGCTTTCACCTGTTTGTCTTTGCAGTGTGCTTCATCAGTCAATTAAATACAATCTCCTCAGATGTCAGTATCTGTCTTGGTTGTGGCTGTTTATGTCTCTTGTCCATTTTATCATAGTTTCTGGAGATCTATAGAGGAAGATCAATTTGGAGTAAAGTTCCTCTTCCAGCTCCAGTTCACCTGTCTCTCGCACCTTAAACACACAAAAATATTCAATGAAAGGATTATAAAAAATACAAGGAAATAAATAATAGTCTAGCAAACTTCCAGGAACATACAGACAAAAGTACACAACATACAAATTATCTGTTCCCTGAAGTTTTACCTGCAGCCTTCTCGACTTGCATCTTAGTAAAACTGAGCCCAGATCACAAAAATGATGCACTGCTGTCAAAAATTATCAATCTACACCTTTTGCATCAGTAGAAGCCTAACAAATAGGCCTTCACACACTTGTTTTTACAAACAAAAACCCTCATTACAGCACATTAATGCCATATTTACAGAACCGTGAAAAAGTATTTCTGATTCCTGGTGTTTTTGCATATTTATTACACTTAAATGTTTCAGATCATAAAACCAATTTATATATTTTACAGAGACAAATCAAGTAAATACAAAATGCAGTGTCTGAATGATTATTTAAGTTTTTAAGGGGAGAAAAAAACATCCAAACCTATCTGGCCCTGTGTGAAAAAGTAATTTCCCCTGAATCTAATAACTGGTTGTTCCATCCTTGGCAGCAATAACTGAAATCAAGCATTTGTGATAGCTGGTGGTGAGTCTTTCACATCACTGGGGAGGAATTTTGGCCCACTCTTCTTCACAGAATTGTTTTCACTCAGCCATATTGGAGAGTTTTCCAGCATGAACTGCCCATTTAAGGTCACACCACAGAATCTCAACTGGATTTATGTGCTTGAGCTTGAGGGCATGAACTGATGGCCGGACGTTGGCCTTCAGGATTTCCTGGTAGACAGCAGAATTCATGGTTCCATCAATCACAGCAAGTGGTCCAGGTCCTGAAGCAGCAAAGCAGCCCCAGACCATCACACTGACACCACCATGTGTGACTGATGGCATGATGTTCTTTTTATCAAATGCTGTGTTATTTTTACTCCAGATGTAACGGGACGCACACCTTCCAGAAAGTTCAACTTTAGTCTCGTCAATCCACAGAATATTTCTCCAAAAGTCTTGGGGATCATCAAGATGTTTCTTGGCAAATGTGAGATGATCCTTTGTGTTCTTTTTTTGTCAGCAGTGGTTTTGGCCTTGGAACTCTCCATGTCATTGTTGCCCAGTGTCTTTCTGATGGTTGAGTCATGAACTCTGACCTTAACTGAGGCCAGTGAGGCCTGCAGGTCTTCGGATGTGGTTCTGGGCTCTTTTGTGACCTCCTGGATGAGTCGTCGTTGCACTCTTGGAGTCATTTTGGTTGGCCGACCACTCCTGGGAAGGTTCACCACTGTTCCTAGTTTTCTCCATTTGTGGATAATGGCTCTGACTGTGGTTTGCTGGAGTCCCAAAGCCTTGGAAATGTCTTTGTAACCTTTTCCAGACTGATAGATTTCAATCACTTTGTTTCTCATTTGTTCTTGAATTTCTTTGGATGGTGGCATGATTGTTTCTTTCTGAGATCTTGTAGCCTACTTCACTTTGTCTGACAGTTTCTATTTAAGGGATTTCTACATTCAACAAATCTGGCGGTAATGAGGCCTGGGTGCGGACAGTGAAACTGAACTCAGATTTCCAAGAACTGTGGTTAATCACAATTAACTCATGATTTAACAAGGGGGGCAATTACTTTTTCACACAGGGCCAGATAGGTTTGGATTTTTTACTGCCTTAAAAGATTAGATAATCATTCAGACACTGCATTTTCTATTTACTTGGCTTGTCTTTGTAAAATACAAAAATTGATTTGATGATCTGAAACATTTCAGTGTGATAAATATGCAAAAACATCAGGAATCAGAAAGGGGCAAATACCTTTTTTTAGGCACTGTAAATTTAGAAACGGCCTATTCAAATTTTTAATCTAGTGTTGCTTAAAATGCATAAATTCCCCACTAACCAGGAAGATGTCTGTGCAGAGCTTCAGGATGCGATCCACACAGGGTAATTCTTCAAACATAATGGAGTGGGAGATCTCGCTGAAGAAGCCACGTACAAATTTTCCAATTACTAAGACCACAGACACGTACAGGCCCATGATCCTGGAGGAGGAAATAAGGAAACAAGTATAATGGTTATGGGAACACATCACTGTTAGATCCAGTACAAGTACAATCTTATTCAACATTACTGAGGTGTTACGGTGGATTGAGAAACAGATTTTAAAATGTAGAATAAACCATAGAATTCTACAGAAATTTTAAAGCAATGAAGTATGGCTCTCTGAAAAAAATCCTGCTTTGGATAGAATTATTTGAAAACTGATTGAGGGAAATGGTAAATTAGCAGCACACACATAAACTACCACTCCAGTCTTACAAAGTGCATTTACCTTGGCATGTCACGTTCTACCAATCACACGCATTAAGACAGGGGTGTCCAAACTTCTCCCACCGAGGGTACACCATACAAGGATGGTGGGGCCACTTTCATATGCCTCACTTTGAGAATAGCAAAGTTAGTACAACCAATCGTATGATGGTTAAGATGTGCTTAGTGATTGGGTATGTTTAACTGGCTAGTTAAAAGCTGACAAGCCAAATAGCCAATCATTTCAAGGATTTTAAGGAGGCAAATCAGATTTCAGGGGGCACTGGTCGGCCCCGGCTACTACTGGTTCTGCCCCTAAAATACCATTTGGTGCTACCAGCAGCCTCCATAAACCATCAGGGCAATACAAATCAAAATAGTGTAATTATTTTGGTTGCCAATGTGTTTTCCATTTACAGCACTGTCTTGGTTAAGTACCAAAAAAAAAACTTAAATCAATAAATTTTTCTTGTCAAAATGTTTGTTTACGAAATTAGCAGGGTAGCACTGCCTTGTGCAGAACAAAGAACTACAATACAAATGTTGGCCATGTTTCATACTATGGTTAGAGTTTGCTGCGGGACAATCAAAAATGGGCCGCAGGCCACATTTGGCCCCTCAGCCATAGTTTGGACACCCCTGCATTGAGACAAAGATGGCAGAGTGTGTTTATTATGACTTTTCAACCAACCTTTGTTGGGCTGAAAATCAAAGTAGCACGCAGCTTGATGGCCTTCATTAGATTGAAACAGAGGAATATTTGCTTAAATCAAGACAGCTGGACTCAAGAGATCATTACAATTCTTCACAAAACCTCACTGCACATTAGAGACAATCATAAACACGGTCCAGTGTCTTTTGAGTTAACTGTATGGATAATATGCTGGAAATTTAACATAACTTAACCTGAAAACATGTTAAAATGGTTGATGTAGTAAGTTGGTGCAGGCAGGGTTAAAGGTCAGAATAATGAAAGGGTGGCATCTTTGGTTGATTGAAGCTAGACCTCTGAATATTAAAGAGTCCTGACCAGGTTAGTAGTGCAAAAAGAAGAAAGCATGATAATCCAGTCCAGCATTTCTAGACCAGGGTGTTGCGGCACTCTAGGGGGGCCTTCTGGTATCCTTAAATAAAGTTGATAGAAGAAACATTTTTATCTAAATAACTGTATTTTCTTTCACACAGTTAAATCCCAATACAGCAGCAAGCCACAAGAGGGCGACTGAAACATTTTAGCCAAATATTTCTGGGTCTGGCTTTTGACGAACATTTTTAGTCATGGTTTTAGTCGACGAAATTAACACTGGGTTAGGGTCAGCTGTCCTTCCAATAGAAGGGCAGATATGTGATCTCCAAGTCCTGCAGCAAGACGCCTCAATGTCCTTGGGCAAGATACTCAAACCCAAATAGTTCCTGTTCTGCTTCAGTGGTGCGTGTATGAATGGGCTAGGTTAATACTGTACACTAATACTAATAAAACCACTGTAAAATTTAAGGTTATATTTATGTTCTTGTATGGATATCGACTTCCTCACCAGCTCGTACCTGCACACGTCCTGCTGCTATTCCATACAAGCTTACCTAGGCTATGGAGTTATCATTCTTGATCAGTTTTAGTTTATCATTTCAAGTTATTGAATAAAAAAGAGAATTGTTACTAGTTTAATAATGTCCAATGTGCCTGTCTACCCCCTCACATTAGTAGACATGGCAAATCTCAGGTGGGAATCCTGGTCCTTAACCTCTTCATAAATGGATAATAACACATTTATCTAAATATTACTTCTATTTCACTCATAAACATGTTGTTTGCCAGCGTGTTGTCATTACCCGTATCCTGCTAAAAAGCCCAGGCTGGGTGGACTGACTTTGTCGTTGAATATAATCATGGGTAGAACCCCACCCAAGCAGGGGACACAGTCTGCGATGGCGATGTCCCACCACTCCTGGTTCCCGCTGTTGTTCAGTGACCTGTCACTCATCAGGGACAGGGTTATATTCAGGAAACCATCTTCATCATCTGGAAAACAAACAATCTGCTGTATTAACAGAAAACTTTAAATGAGGCCTATATAGAAAACAGGGCAGCAAGGTAGCTTGTCCTGGTCAACAAAAACCCTCGGACATTTCACAAGCAGATGCTGAAAAGTTTGAGCTATGAGGTTAAAGAATGGGACTGAAGACATTTAAAGATGGTAAATGAACTTTGGTTAGCCCATTAAAGGACAATTTCAGAAAAATTTTAACATGAAATTGAAAAGGCTCTGAATATATGAAGAGAGCAGCAGTTTTTACGCATACAATTGGACAGCGGAGTTTTAAAAAATTAGTAAAGTAAAGCTATTTTTGCCATTTTTAGAATACATAAACAAGAACTCCAAAGACACATTAAGACCTGGAACTGCTTTGTCTCTGATGTTAACTACTGACCTGAAGGTTCATTATTTTCTTGCCTCCTCTTTAGTTTCTAGACTACTCCTACAAATCAATGCCCCTCTTGTTATTTGTCGCTCCATAAACGAGCTGTAGCAATAATAAACTAAGTCTTACCTTTATGCAGCTGATTCACCGGTTTGGCCTCTGCTCCGTTCGGGGCTCGGATATAGTTGGGAAACATATTAGGAACATGCCTATGAAGGAGACATTGTCTGTAAGATGTAATTACTGAATAAAACACAAAGCATGTTCTTTAAATCATTAAGGAGAGAAAACCTACACAGGCTCGGATCGATTGCCCACGAGTAGTGAGGCCAGGTCTGCTCTGACCGGGTTCCCAGGTTCCAGGTCTATAGAGTGTTTGTCAAAAGTGTGTTCCACCGTCCCTCCTTTACCCAGGTCCCTGTCAGTGGTCGGATCATCCAGGGCAAAAGACAGAGACACAGAATGAGATGTAAGGATTTAATGACACATAACATTTACAGTTTATGGAAATCATTATGATAATTCTAAAGACTAGAATACGATATTCTAAAGAGAAAATGCCATCAGTGCTGTCAGTTGTTGAAGCCCCTGTAAAGTGAAATCCCAAATTTTTGTCTGCTGTGTACACGGGGACACGACAGCCGACCACGACCCAATCACAGCCTGACCAGCAGCTCCCAACTGGTCAGATGGATTTCTGACATGTTTGATATTTTGGTCGACTCCAGCCATTCCCACAGTGAAAGCAGGACCCCGACTAGAATTCTTAACTTTGGGGTTTGTAAACCACAAGACAGCATCTTAAATCATCGTGATAACAGCAAGAATGATTTTCTAACACCCCCAACCTCCACTATAATAAAGGACATAAATTAGCAGGAAATATTCCTTCCCAACTTTACTTGTACAGTGTGAACACTCAGGTCTCACACAATTATCAGCATGTCAACTCAGACATCTCTTTCTCCAGCAACATTTTCCAACTCCTCCTGGGGGATTCCGAGGCGTTCCTAGGCCAGATGAGACCAGCCATCCTCCGTGAATCTTATTTGATCGCTTGAACCTGTGCTCTTGTTCTTTTGGTCATTAACCAGAGCTCATGACCACAGGTGAGGATTAGGACAAAGACCAACCAGTAAATTGTGAGTTTGCCTTCCTGCTCAGCTCCCTCTTTACCACAACAGTGCAGTACGTCTGATGCTGCACCAATCCACCTGTTGATCTCATGGTCCCTTCTACCCTCATTCATGAACAAGACCCTGAAGTACTTGAACTCCTTCACTTGGGGCAAAGACACCCCACCTGGAGGGAGCAATCCACCATTTTCCACCAGAGAACCCTGGCCTCAGGCTCGGAGGTGCTGACCCTCATCTTGACTGCTTCCCAACCTGTCCCAGTGCCTGCTGGAGGTCACTGTCTGAAGAGGCGAACAGAACCATATCATCTACAAATAGCAGAGATGGAATTCTGCGGTCAGCCAACCGAAAACCTTCCTGCCCCTGGCTGAGCCATGAGATACTGTCCATGAAAATCACAAACAGAATGGGAGACAAGGGGCAGCCCTGGCGGAGGCCAATACGCAGCGGGAATGTGTCCGACTTCGTGCCTAGGATGTGGACACAGCTCAGCACGGTTGTCATGCATCCTAAGCCTTTCAGCTGCACAGCATGAGCTGGCATTCTGCCACAACTGTACGCATGTCAGCTTGTAATTGCACGGTGTGTGCTCGGCTTTAAGCTGATGCCTGAAGGCAGCAGACAGTTATAGTTCTGCTATATTCAGCATTCATGCTCATTGACATCCAGGTCACAGTCTGGTGTTGAAATTGTGATGCATGTGGAGAAAACCAGTTCAGGTGTATACACACAAGGGTTAATAGATGTCCAACTGTATATCTTTGATTACAATGGTACTACATAGGATCTCTCAATGTTGGACTAACACCAGACTACCATGTTAACATTGTTTCAAAGTGAGTTTAGCAGGACTAACAATGATCTGACTTCTTCTAATGGCATGTAAACATTCGGAGTGTGCCATGCATTAACTAGCATTTGCTGATTGGCTGTAAATGAGCTGTCTGTTCACATCAGGGCCACTTTTTTCAGTTGGCACAGAAGGATAGCTAGTAGAACAGGACAACATGTTTGTTTAAACTGGCAAGTCTATGGAATTAGTGTTTCACAAGCCACCTTTATAAAGCAAAATCAATGCTGACATTTCCACTGGACAATTCCTCAGATACTTTGGCAATCATTGTGCACAACAAGATAATAGTTTTGGATTTTTCAGAAGTTTTTATTTTTATTTCATTTTCACTTTCTTTTTTCAATTTCAGTTTAGTTTTAATCAGTTTTTACTTCTGGTTTGTTAGTTTATTTTAGTTTTTATTTTGCAAAAATGCTTCATTTTCTATTAGTTTTAGTGTAAGTTTTAGTTTTTTCAGATACATGTCGGGGCTGAAGGAACTTCAAACATTTTCAAAAACATATTCAAACAGGCTACTCTTCACTTTTTATTTATTTGTTTTAAGATGATGTTTGAATACATAAAACTACCACTGTATGAAGTCTTAACCAGTCAATTCAGGCAATTTTACACTCCCCAGACTCTGGTGCCAGTCAGTATGGTTGTGTCAAGGACTAAAACTAAGGATATTTTGTCTCCATTTTTATTTTATTTTCGTTAATTTTATAAGTGCACTCTACAGTTAGTTTTTGTTTTTTAAGTAAAGCTTATTTTTGATTTTGTCTCAGTTAACTAAAATGATTTTTGAATTTTAGTTTTAGTTATTTAGTTAGTTTTAGTTAACTATAATAACCTTGGTGCACAATGCTTTAAGGTATAAAGACAGTATAAAGTCTGTATATTAAACAAATGTTTTACCTCTGAAAATTCCAGGCCAGACGTAGCGTGAGGTCAACAGGACTTTCAAGTAGTTCTTTGATAAGTTCGTGTCTGCTGGGGGGGCTTATCCTCCAAACGGATCCAGAACTACCTTCAATCATGGCGGTCACAATGTCCTCATAGCTGTAAAGAGTGATGAACTGCATGGCTACCTAGGTACAAGCAAACACAGAACTATGCATTAAAAAGGTAGAGCAGACACTTCTGATATACATTCAAACGCAATTATTAGAAAAAAGGAAATCTATGAAAACATCAAGAGCCATTTGACAAAGAATGACTCAGAAATAGTCCTGGAAAAATTAAGACACCGTCTAAATGATTTCATTCTTGTTAATGAATTACAGATAAAGATCTTCGGTATACCCCAGTGGAAATAAAGATATCCTCAGACCCTTTCATTAGCACATAACTTCCCAAATGACTGATTATAACCTCTACAGAATCTACCACAGTCTAAAGACATGCTCATTGGCTAATAAGTGCCTTTATACACTACTAATAATCCTATTACAGTTATTTCAACAAGAACGCCCATACCAGTGAACTCCAGACACCAGGGATACAACTACTGATCGACTGGTGCACAGCATGCTCTTTCTCCTGGGCCATAGCCTCATGAACATACATGTTACATACATGTTACATACATGTTACATACATGTTGGAGTGGCAGACCGAGGCCCCTTAAGAACAAGCCCGACAACTGTTTTATGCTTTTATAGAAAAGACGTGCATGGCCATACCTAAAACCCTGAATGAAAATGGAATAAAAACCTACCGCATTGTCTCCAAACTCTTTGGTAAGGTGGTCGTATTCGGCCTGTGTGAACGGCTGGATTGACTGCTGCTGCACACTCATTGTGAACAGAGGCTACTCAAACACACAAAAATACATCTTTGGATTAAAAACATTTCAAACACTGTCAGGCAGTGATGTTTATGTTTCATACTCAGAATTATAAGCCATCAGGCAGTAGCATGTAAAGTATAAACCACAGGTGTCAAACTCAAGGCCTGGGGGCCAAATCGGCCCGTGGAACAGATTAATCTGGCCCACAAGATGATCTCATATTTCTGTTCTAACAGGCCCATCAGTCTGAGGTCTGCAGATTTACCCAAGTATAAAAATGTGAACTTATCCTTGATGATTTAAGATATCCTTGTTAAGTCGCAAAGTCTGAAAAAGTAAGGAGTAAAAATATTTAGATAAGAAGTCGGGAATGTGGGAAGAAAGAGAAGAAAGAAATTAATCTGTGTTTTAATTTGACATTTTCAATTTTGAATCTCACAATTAGGACTCAAACTTAGGAGTTTGACTTTTTATTTCATACTTTGAGCATTTCAACTCATAATTTTGACTTCTCATATAATATTTTGAGCTTTAAGATTTATAATTCTAATTTTTAAGTCATATTTTGACCTTTTTAACCAATTATTTTTTATTTTACCTCATATTTTCAAACCCAAACTTTGGATTAATAATCCCATAGTTTGACCTTTTAGACTCATAATCTAAAATTTTGAATCATATTTTGACTTTAAATTCTATGATTACAAATTTATTTCATATTTTGACATTTCAAACTCATGATTTTGACTTCTTTCTAATATATCTGCCATTAAAAAATATTATTTTTCAACTTCAATTTCATGTTTTGACCTTTTGAACTAATAAATTTACTTTTCTCAGATTGTGAGCCTTTACACTTATCTGTTTAACTTTTTAAAGATCAAAATCATTTATTATCAGTGCTGAGTTTTTTTTTTTTTTTTTTTATATTTTAGTACCAGTGAAATGAGTTTGACAGTTTCTGGTTAAAAAGGCGACGCTGTTAGGCCCTCAGGTTAGTCCTGAATCCAGAATCCGGCCCCTGCTGTGATTGAGTTTGACACCCCTGGTATAAACTGTAATAATCCACATTACCCGTTTCAAATATACACATTTAAGACTATTCTAACATTGAAATAACTTCAGAGACTTTAGTTCATTTGTAAAAATTACTCTGCAAATGCTTAGAAAGTGTTAATTTTGCTAGTATCACTATAATGTCATGGCTTAATGAATTGTAGGTAAAAAAAAACTGGGGTATTTGAATGAAGTATATTTACCTCATATCCTCCCAGTTTTACAGTCACCGTGACGTCGATGGGGTGGTTGACCACGCCCACCACTGATCTGACCAGTGAAATGAAGAGAAGGGGAAACCATATTATGCAGATCAAGAAGAAGATGATGAGTCCGCCCATGCCATATTTCACTATCTTCTTCTTCTTTTGCCCTTTAGGCTGCGGGTATTTCTGTGGGTAGAAATAACAACGTCACCAATATGTCTTACAAGCATTTTGACACGATAAAGCCATCATAAACCAGTAAAATCACTAACATCAGGGGTTTTCAAAGTGTGTGAGAGTGAGCCTCCCCTAAGAAGAACTGATCCATTTGGTGGACCCCCACCCACAAAAAGGATTCAAATTTTGAAGAAAATAAAACAACAACATATCAAACATTTATGTCTAATCTTTAAACATCTTTAAACATCTTCAACATTTTGGATATTTTGGTTTGCAAATGTCCTTGAACATCTGCCTTTCCCTCTTATTCAATTATAATGCCATTAAATACCCTTTTTCATATTTTTGGGCCATTTTACAACTTCTTTTTGCTTCTTTTTCTCCATTTTTTTCCACTTTTATCCCATTTTTGCCCTTTTAACCTTTTTGCCCATTTAAGCTACATTTCATCATTAAATATACCTTTTTTTCCCCATTTTTTGCGACGTCTTTTTGCCATTTTTATCCCATTTTTTGCCACTTTTTGTCCATTTAAGTGACCTTTTGTCATTAAATACCACTTGTTTCCTTTGTTCCCAATTTTTACCTCTTCTCTTTGCCATTTTTGCCCTTTTTCACAATTTTTTGCCACGTTTTGCCCATTCAAACTACCCTTTGCCATTACATACCACTTGTTTCCTCTTTTTTGCCCATTTTTGCCACTCTTGACTGCTTTTTGCCCATTTAAGTCACTTTCCACCCCTTTTTTGCTGCTTTTAGACTATTTTGCCACCTTTAACCTATTTTTATTGCTACTTAAAGCTGTTTTTGCCTCTTTTCACCTCTTAGATTGTGGCTCTTGCAAAGGTATTTTCAATAATTTGGCTCTTTGGTTGAGTAACATGACTCTCTGTAAGTAACTATAAGTTTATCCCTTTTGCTCCATGCACATCAGAGGTTCACAAAGCAAATCACCTTTTTTCTGGTTTATGGTTTCGCGCCTCCCCTGAAGCTCTGCGGCGCCCTAACCCTAACCCTTATCATGCTTTTAGTCAATATTTGCAAATCTAATTTTGGCAGCTTCAGAGCAGACAAAGCCTCATGTCCCCCCATAAGATCTTTGGCGCCCCTCCTGGGGGGTCCCGGACCCCAGGTTGGGAACCAATGTCTTAGGGGAACCATGCTTTTCCAGACATGGTTCAGAAGAATGAAGCCAAGAGGGAAAAATGTTCAGTCCTCCTGCTTTTGTTCTGACATAATGGGGTTTTATTTAAACAAACTAAAGAGCAGAAAAACAATCAAAACAAACAGTTTTAATGCTCATATTCCTTTGAATATATGAAGTAAAACACTACACCATGAGTTTTAGAATGTTTTCTTAACTACTAATCACACAGGACAAGAAGTACCTGTGGACCTCTGATAATTAGTGAACTACCCCCTGACGTCAGTGTTTGGTAGGACGCATTTGCACAGGATATGCCAAGTCTGTAATGAACTCAACTTTACAGACATTTCTGAAAGGAAAAGACAAAGTTGCTGCATGGCTGCAGCAATGAAAATGCACGGTGATTTTTGTATTTCTAAAATCTATACAAAAAGTGAAATTTTGTGCACATCACATCACGCACAGGGGAGGTTTCCTTCACATGTCCTATATAGACTCATAACCACAGCTTCTAACAGACAACATGTGCTTAAGTGTTTTTCTCCTCTCTCTATATTTTTTTTACTATGTTTAGATCTGTAAGAAGTTGTTTATGACTAACACACTGGTGAATAGTCTTCCTGAACGTCCATTACACATTGAGGTCACATAAGTCACCTGTGCCTATCTGCAGCTGATCGGACAGAAAGATGATGAAGATCGAGCATTCCTCCTCCTCTAGTGTTTGAGAAAGTGAGACGTCTAATGTTAAATATGAACCCCTACACTTTTAATGCTGTTGTGAATGTGCTCTTTAAATCTGGGTCATTTTTGCATCCACAATAACCCTCCATGCATACATGAGCTGTTGCAGCCTGTAGGAGCTGATAATGAAGCAGCGATGCATAATATAACAAAAAAATAAAAAAGAGCTTAAAATGTAACATCTGGTCGCTGCTGTTAAATTTTGTGTCTGTTATTACAATACAAAGCCAGCAGATATTCTTCTCCTAATAATCACACACAGAGTTAAGTCTGCACTTAAAGAACTCTTAATAGTTTTCGCTTTAATTTAAGGCTCAAAATGTTAAAACATAACCACCCCCTCCTCCTGGGCCTGTGTGCATGTGTGTGCATGCTCCTGCATGTATGAACTGATAAAAAATAACACATTTCGTGCAATACTATAATAGTACTTTACAGTTTAGACCTAGTCCAGCCCTTAGTTAGTGGCTAATTTCTATGATTCTGAGCACATTGGAGCCAACTTTTGTTGGTCTTTTGGGTCAGTAAAGGTGTTGGTCTAGGAGTTCTGGCATGGACACCGTCAACGTTCAGTACTGTATTCACTGAAACCTCAGTCCCTGTTGCCACCAAGTTTTTCTGGAGATCTTAAAGGGGGCATATTATGCAAAAATCCCTTTTTCAGGCTTTTTTGGCAAAAAAAAAGTGATCCTGGCTTGTCCACAATCCCCCCAAGAATCAGAAAAATCCATTCCCTCCCCCTCTCTTTCTCCACCTTTTAGAAAATGTGTGCTGAAACAAGCCATTCCCCCTCATGATGTCATGTAGGGACTTAGCCCCACCCCCAGGTTTGGTTGGGCCTCCCCACTTGGAAGAAAGTTCCGCCCTAAGAGGAGGATCAGGAAAGCCACATCTGTTTCCTGAGGGGGTGTGGTCAGGGGCGGAGTCAGACAGCTCATTAACATTTAAAGCCACAGACACAGAAACGGCTCATTCTGAGCAGGGCTGGAACTTAGGGGTTTTTAGACATACAAAAATCTGATACTGGAGTGTTTTTTCAGCAACAAACTTCACAGGCATGTTTTAGGGACCTCCGAGATTAATATAAACTTGTCTTAAAAGGGTAAAATATGTCCCCTTTAAGCAATCACCCAGGGGTTTTCACAACCTGCATTTTCAAAAATCTGGTTGCAGCCGTTGATAGCTTCATTTTTCTGCCCTCTCCGGGTAGTAGAACCACTGTTCCAGTAACTCTGAACTTGTGAATTCTGCTTCTAACAGCGTCTCTAGGAACATCCAGGGCCTCTGCAATCTTTTTGTGTCCTGTTCCTTGTTTGTGAAGGCCAATGATCTCCTCCCTGATCTTTCTGGACATTCCTTTGACTTTGCCATATTTTTAACATGCAGTCAAGCATGATGCTCAACAAAACCCTCACATTTCAGGTATTTCATGTTCCAGCTTAAGCGACCCAGCTGCAGCTAGTGAAGCCCTCGATTAGTTGCATCACGTGTTCTTAAAACAATACTAGTCTCGCATTTGTTGTGTTGAGCTTTTTCAATAGCTTTTGTTCGATTTGTTCATTGCAAACAGCTGACAGTCTGTACATTTTTACAATAAACCTGATTTGCAATTAGGGGTTGAAGGATTCTGATTGCAGCTGTACATGTGAATTATAACAGTTATGTTACTGTTACCCTTTATAATATCTACACACTACTAAATAGTAAAGCATAGGCAGGGGTGTAGCACAGGGGGGAAAGGGTACTAATTACCCAGGTCTGCAGTAGCGAGGGGCCTTCAAGAAGCCTGCATTAAAAAAAATGTTTTTATTTATTTTCCTTAGCATTGAGTGTCATTACTGAATCAAAAGGGACTAAATGAATTCGTCAACAGATTGAAATTAGTATCAATAGAGTAAAATACAATACTTGGAGCCCCTGCTCCTCCGTTAATAATGTCCAAATGGGGTGGTCTAGTGCTGCAGAATAATACAAGTTAATTTAGTAAAAATATTGCTCATAAATGGGGAAATTATGGTTCAAAAATACATTAAAATGCAGAGATATTTGTAAACATGAGGCAACATTTGCTGCTTGGTGAGCCAGTTAAGGGGAACCCTGTGTAATATTCTTTCTGGGGGCCCTATATCCCTAGCTAGGCCCCTGAGCATAGGTGCATATTTAGGTCATCATTTACAAAGAATCTACAACTGAATGACAATATTCCATTTATAAACACAGCTATCAATGCTTTATTCAAACATCAATAAAAGCACATGTTATGATTTCTTTACTAAAGCATGGCTGATCTGTGTGAGGTAATTTAGAGCAGTGGTTCTCAACCTTTTCCCTCTTAAAAATGTTAATCCTTTTGTTTAAAACAGAATTAAAATACTTAAAAAAACAGGTAAAATTGGTTAATAATGGCAAAAAATGCTGGGAAAGGTGGTGTAATTGGAGTTTAAAAGTAGCAGAAATGGGTTAGAAGTGCCAAAAATTGGATAAAAGTGAAAAAAAAAGACAAAAATTGGTTAAACTGGCAAAAACAGGCATATAAAGTGGTAAAGGAGGATTTAAAAAGTGGCTGAAATGGTGCTAAAGTAGCAAAAAAAGGTCAAAATTTGGTGAAGTGGGATGAAAAACCAATATAAACTGGCAAAAAATGGTTAGCTGAGGCAGAAATGGGTGGAAATGGGTTGAACTGGCAAAAATGGGCATATCTGATTGTGAAATGTGGAGTTAAAAGTGGTAAAGCGGGGTTAATATTGGCAATAATGGGCCAGCAGAGCCAACAATAGGCAGAGAGTTGCAAGATTTGGTTTAGAAGTGGCAAAGTAGGCAGAACAACGTGTTGGAAAGGGTTTAAAACTGACAAAAATGTGTTAAAGTTTGCAAAATTGGTGGGAAAAAAGTGATGACAACAGGTTGAAATCTGGCAAAATTAGTGTAAAGAGGAAACAATGTAAATTAAAAAATATTCCTAGTTTTTTTTTAAAGCATATGGAGACCCCCTCTCAGTGTCTAGCGACTCCCAATGGGGTCCCAACCCCAACGCTGAGAACCACTGATTTAGAGGGTAACAAATTCACATCAGCTGCATTCTCAGCCAGGCAGGGATTAAGGTGGGACCTGGGATTATTAAATGGTTTTAGGGAGGAGCTCACAAAAACCTGAATTAAATTTGTTTGCTCTGCATTGCAAAATTATGATGTGAGCTACAAATAATTTTGTATGACAACTCACAAAAACCTCTTCATTTTGAAATATGCATTACTGCAGGTGAAGCATACAAGTTGTAATGTCATTAGTTTGATATGAAGGTTATCTGCAAATACACCTGACCCTTCAAAGTCCCTGGACTGCTCTCCTGTCTCTGAACGTTTACATGGCATACCTTTTCTGTCTCACGGCTGCATTTAATAATAAAGATGTTGGCGTAAATGTCCTCCACACACATCCAGTTTGACAGGGAGAGAGTGGTGTCAGTCCAAACCCAGTCCATCACCGCTCTCAGCTCTACCAGGAACGGCACCAGACGAAACCTACACACAAGCAACATACAAGCCATTACCACTGGGTTAAGGATGAAGGGAGCATTACTAAAGGGAATGAAGAAGTAGTTGATAATAATTTGCTACCAATTAACACCTGTTTTTTTTCCTTTAGTCATAATAAAGCTTCAGAATCTCATCTTTACTGATACATCCTGATACACGGCATTGTGGATCATATTCTTTTAATATTACTGAAAACAAAAACGGAGTTAAAATGCAAACTAAAACATGTAATGCATCGAATCTTCCAGCCCTGACAGCTGCAGACCATACCCTTGGAAGAGAAACAGGTTGAGATGGTTGTATTTCTTTGTGAGGAAGTTGCCAAGTATACGAGTCGGGTATCCACAGCGGATCTGATAGGCTGACAGGCCAAAGTAAATACACTTGACAAAATACCAGAGCTGGGCCACAAAGTTCTGATTGAACATCCTGGAGAGAAGAAGACAGGAGGAAGATTGAAGTGTGTCATTGGCAGGACTTAAACTCTCTGTGTGTACAGTCCCACAAGCAGAGATGCGCGTTCACTCCAATATCAATCACTCAATCAAGTCTTTTAGTTTTTTATCTTATATAATATTTAGTTTACCTCACCTTTCAGTGACAGCAGGCAGGATGAAAAACATCCAGAGGTGAATCCCAAACACGAGTGTCACCTGAGGAAAGTATTGATAAAGTTTTATAGGGTGAGGAAAAACCAACGTGACTCGAAACAACAGAGACCTACACCTCTCTTAGTAAGAATTATAAATCATAAAAAAGTGTTGACTCTGATGGTTTGAGGATGAACTGAACCTGGAAGATGAGTTTTCCCAAGACAGCCTTGCGCAGATACAAAGCTCTGTCAATGATCATCGTGCTGAACTGGATCAGCAGCATCACCAGGAAAGCCTCTGGAACCTGGTCCTCTGACAGGGTGGAGGCTATATCAGCAGCTGCACTGTGTTTCTGAGGAGAAAGGGAGGGAGAGATCTTCTAAACCAACTTACTAAAATTCTAAAAACAACATGTACTTTGTTTCTATAACCCCAAAACACTCATAAAATTCAGGTCTACATTTGATAAGGCAATCTCAGCTGCTACCCTGTTTCTAAGGGAGGGAGATGAACTGGAGGGAGTTTTTCTTCTGTAAACCCTGTAGACACAAAGTCTTCTTTTTAAATAAGTTTCTAAACTTAGCACAAAATGTAAGGTCATTCGTGTTTTGTAGATTTTTTTCCAAAAAGCTTCTTGGCATTTAATCTTGTACTGTTTATCTCCCTTAAAAATGAGGAGCATGCATTTGTGGGATGAACAGCAGAGCTGAGTGTGAGGGTGGACCCCAAGAATAATTTACCAAATCTTCTCTGCCATTAGTAAACAGCATTCTGCATTTAGCTCTTGTTTGGTTGATTAGACGATTAAAGTCTGAAAGAACAAGATTTACTAACAGTTTTAAAATGTATTAATTTAACAAACCACAGCTTCAGTCTACTTGTATCTTCTCTACACTTTGACCCCATAATCCAGCTGCCATAGGCAGAATCTGGACTCATTGCTGAACTTAACGTTCCTCCACAGGTTCAGGTTCCAGTGCACTCGGTACAGAAACTGGCACCAACAGGCCTGAGGGTGAAGGCCAGGCCTCCTGGCAGCCCTATTAGACCTATCGTCCTGTGAACCTTGACTGCAGATCTGTAGAAGACAGCCTAAAGCTCCTAGGTGCTGACAGGGTGAGGACGCCCTCTCCCTGGCCTGTCTCTGACATCTCCTGTTGTATGGAACTTGCTTACCCTGACACATTTTCACACATCCACTTGGAAAACCTCCCATAGACATTGTTTGGGAAAGGGCAGAGCTTTAAAAAAATAAAAACTCAAAGGGTGATTGGATGAACGTTCTGTCTGTCACATCTTTACGGGCCGATCAGAGCAACAAAACACGTGACGTAGCCGCTACCGAGGAGTTAACGCCATAGAGAACTGCATAACCATGGCAACTGTAGACATGTCAGTACACGACTTTTGTTTTGATTTTGAAAAGAAAACAACTCACTGCTGTTCTTTTTTCTTCTGTCAATGAAGAGATGTTCTCAAATTCTGATAAAACTGGTGCCATAGCAGCATCCACGCCAATGTCTTCCACCATAATTGCACTGGTCTCTTGTTGCTGCTTGCTTACGTCATGACTCTACTGTCCCTCGACACCGATTGGTCCTGTCGCTTTCTAACAGGGCTCATACTGCTTTGCAGGGTTAGAACCTCATTTTGGAGATTTTGCAGAAGTTTTGCGGAACACCAGCTTAAAGTTGCCCAATTGCACGGGCCCAATCACATCAGTCAAACATGGCATGCAGATTCTTGGTACAGATTCCTTATAACCACTTTAGCAGGGCTCATGCAAGTGCTGCACCTGGACGAACGTGACATTAAAAAAAACGTCAATAGCAACAGCAATAGAAGGTGTTTGGTACTGGCAGAGAAGATTTGGCAAATTTTTCACAGTGCAAGTGAAAAAAGGAGCACCCTCCAAACAATAAACTCCTCAAGGTGCACGAGAATAAAAGACTGACTGGAAAAAGAGGTGTCAGCACACAAAAATGTCCTTTTAGGCAGCTTTTATTCAAGGCACAACGGACACGTTTCGACTCGTGATGCTGAAGAGGACCACGAATCGAAATGCATCCATTTCGGTGTGCTGACACCTCTTTTTCCAGTAAATTTTTCACAGTGGCAATCTACTCAGCCCTGCTGCTTATCCCACAAATGCAGGCTCCTTACATCTAAGGCACTATTTAAAGGGGAAAAAAAACGGTTTAAGATTTATTGCCAAGAAGCACAACAAAGAAATCATCTTCCAAACACAAATTTACTTATTTTATGTGCTTAGTTTATAATCAGTAAGTGGTTAATGATTGCAAACTGACAAATTCTGTTTATCCATCCCTCTGCCCACCCCTGAGTCCATCTATCTCTCACCCCAAAAGCCCAGAAGCCAAAGACGATGATAATGAAGTCTATGACGTCAGTCAGAAACATGAGAGCGTAGACATCAGTGGCAGCTCGATATTCAGGCTGGAGAATACCTCTGAAGAAACACTGGGCTGGCTTGTACACACTCTGAATACTGCAGAGGAAGACAAAAAGCAAGCGTCAAACACTTCAGTAAATCAAAAATGTACCAGTTATTGAAGCAGCTTATTGCACCGTTTTAAAAATTCTAATTTAAATAACTATAAAAATTTCAATAATTTCATTTGTGCAAAAGCAAACAATGGAAGAATATCTTTTTATTAATACTGCTGGTGTACATTATAATTAACAGCAGTAACACTTCATCAGGTCATTCAATGATTCCTTTACTGTAAAGGGTAAAACTACATTTCTGAGGGTCTTCTCTGCACTTGGTGAAATCATGCAGTGTCTTCCAACTCACCCAGAGACAGCTACATGTTTTATCTTTTGTCCCATAGCCATCAGTCTCTGACTGGCTGCCTCTCTCTTCTTGCTCTTGTGCTTTTTCTTTGTGGATTCTTCACTGGGAGCATCCTTCGTAGCTGTTGGCTCCACTGGAACAATGATCACAAATAAAAAAAAGCAAAAAGCTGTTTAGAATCATGAAACGTGAACTAATTATATAAAAAAATGCAACATACAGTACAGCAGTTCTGAGTTGAGGTTGGTTTCTACCACAGGCTGAAGTATGGTTGAAATTCTCATTTATTTATGCGACTCAGACCATGATCAAATAGAATGGAGCCCAAACAGAACAATACACAGAAGTAAAAGATAGCACACAGCATGGCTAACATGCAACAAGCATTACATCCATCTTAAGACTATCTCTGTCACTTCACAATTTGTAGCTATAAATATTTCTGTATTAGCAGATATTAATTAGCACTTAATGCTGTTTTTTATGTTTGACGGTGAGGCTAGTCTGGGTCCCCCTGCCCTTCCATGAGCCTACGTTGAAAGCATCACACACGAGCAGCGCACCTACCTTTCTATGCCAATAAGAAAAGCATAAGACAGGAAGAGATGCAGCAAAACCCCAGAGGAGAGCAAGCATCAATGATATTTGAATGACACTGATTAATTCAGAAGCAGAATGAAGGAGGAGCTGGGGTGGAGGAGGGTTGCTGCAGCTTGCAGAGAACACGGTGTTAACAGGCCAGGCAAGAGCATGAGAGCGATTAGACAATAGTGTTCTTCTTGCCCTTCAGCTGATGAGGGCTTATGTGAGATCAGCTGATTTGAGTTATGGCAGCGCTTGGCTCCATGCTCTGCCTGAACCAACAGTAAACACTCGATTTTTTGCACTTAATTTCTCTGTTCTGACTAATAAATACATCTTTAACTCTAAACCCTGTAGGTACCAGGCATTTCTGATAACCTCACATACTGGCACACCACAGGCTGTGTGAGAAAACTTGGATTTCTGCAGGTCCGAGGTCGGGTCAATCTGAATAAAAATATTTCTAGTCAATTTTGTACAAAAATGCACTCCAGGCATAACATAAGAAACCCACGTACCTGTGCTCTGTTGTTCTTTAGGCTGTTTCTTTTTACTGCGTAAACGAATACTTCTGGATTTCTTGGGTTCTTCCTCAAAAATCTGCTCATTGCTTTCATCTTTTGGCTGAGAGGATGCTGATTCAACCTCAGCAGGTTGTGGGGTAGCTTCAGGAGGGCTGGTCCTTGATTCAGCAAAGTCTGCAATATCCTACATTGACAAACAATGGATTTAAAAACCATTAACATAAATATAATATTATAACTAGCCATCTATCCACACCAAGTATCAGAACCTACCTTTTCTTGTTGATCAGGTTTAGGGCTCTCCTGGTTATCTTGTATGATTGTTGAGCTTCCTCTGCTGCTTTCCTTCTCTTCTTCTCCTTCCTCCCTTATTTCATCCACCTGTTTGTGTTTTTCTTCATCATTACATTTCTCTTGTGGCAAATTTTGCTCCGCTATGGGGCCCTCATGGTCCCACAGGCCATAACGCTGCAACACACAGAAAAACTAATTTAACAAACTAAAACAAGCACGTGGGCAAGCAAAGAAAATGTGAGGTTTAAGCTGAACTAACTTCACTGGAATCAGATAAGTCTAATTCTACTGAATCAGAATGACCCTCATGCATCTACATCAGCTGACCTAAAGGCTTTTCTTCAAAACACAAAAACACTGATCCTGCTCGCTCTCCAGAGTTGATGAGGACATGTTGTACTGCAAAATTCACATCAGTTTTAACAATTAAGAGATTTAACTGTATCGGTATTGCAGCGGGCTGCATGGCGGCACAGGGGTTAGCGCTGTTGCCTCACAGCAAGAAGGTCCCTGGTTTGCTTCCTGGTCAGGGCCTTTCTGTGTGGAGTGTGCATGTTCTCCTGGTGCATGTGTGGATTCTCTCTGGGTACTCCAGCTTTCTCCCACCACTCATTAGGTTATTTGGTGATTCTGAATTGGCCCCAGGTGTGAGCGTGTCTGGTTGTTTGTCTCTATATGGCTGGTGACCAGTCCAGGGTGTACCCCGCCTCTCGCCCAATGACAGCTAGGATAGGCAATGCTACAGCTACCTTGGATGTAGCATCAGTTTTACTATGTTACTGTATGAAATAAAGAATAAAAATAACCCCAAAAAATGTTCAATGATGTGAAAGATGTTTTCGCTCTTCTGCTGACCTGCTTCAGCCTGAGTGTGTTATAGTTACAGGGAAAGGGTTATTTGTTGTGTGAGTGGTTGTATACAGTGGCTGCTAGTGGAGTAATTAGCTCAGACTTAGCCACAGCGGCAGTTTTGTCAGAACTGGACATCACGTCTTTATTAAAACTAGGGCAGAGGGCAACACTGAAAGCTTTCTCTGACAGAAAAGATGTTTTCACCCTTCTCACGGTCTGGTTCGGTATAAGTTTGCAATTGTTACGGTGGGGTTTGCTGGTGTATCCAGTGGCTGCTGCCGTGATAGCAGTTAGTCCGGATGTAGCTGCAGGGAAGCAGCGGTTTTAGCAGACGGTTTTGAACGTCCCCTGACTGGCCTTGGCATGAATTTTATTCACAGAGAAGCTCTGCCATTAATAATCTAAGGCAGTGGTAGCCTGTCAGTGCATGGGCAGAACATCATTTAGTCTCGTTGCTCTGATTGGCCCGTTATGAAAGTGACAGAACATTCTTCCAATCACCGTTTGAGAATTCTTTGAAGTCCTGCCCTTCCCAAATGCCTTCTATGGGAGCTTTCCAGATGAATGTGAAATATATTCATGCAGTGAGTGGAGATATGAAACTGTCTATCTGGGGCGTCAGGTTACCTGTTTACTGCCACCAGGGCTTAATGTTCAAATTTTAGGGATCCTTCACTTCTTAACCACAGACATTAGGGACTGTACAATTACACCCCCCAAAAACCAATCGCCCTGCCAAAAGACACAATTCAGTCAGGCGTCCCAGATGTTGTGGTCAGCCAGGTACGGGGTTCTAACCTAGTCTTGTTTCATCTGGTACCATAACTATCTTTACTTGTTAATAGGGAACTGCAGCTTTCACTGGTATGGCTGTAAACTGACCATGAGTAAGGATCTGTGGAAGAACAAAGCCAACAGCTGAAGAAGATCATATTTGATGTAGTTGTCCGTTTTCTCCAGGCCGAGGATACGAGGCGGAAAGAAAGGCTTGTCCTCGTTTAGGGTCATCTCATACACGCTGTTCCAGGGAAAGAACCCAAACTGGAACAGGTATTTCACAACCACCATCACCTGGAAAGAGGCAGGACAGGCACACCAAGCGCCAGATGTCAGGCCAGTTGAGAAAAATGATGTTTGATTCTTTTTATCATCTTTATTTTGTCAGTCCATCACAGCGTAAATACCTCTGTGTACACGATCGCAGTCATCCAGAACCTCTTGGTAGGTCTTGGAACAGCCAACATGGCCCACAGGAACACCAGTATGGGCAGAACCAGTGATATCACAGAGGCACTGACTCCATTGTTTAACACAATGATAAAATAGCAGACTAGCTCTGAGTTAGCCTCAAGCAGGTTGTACATGGAAAACAACAGCTTTAACAGACGGTTCTGGCTTCTGTAGAACTGTCTGCTCTGCTCCAGCTCCTCAATGTAAAACTCCCTGCAAAAAAAGAGAAAGTCTGACTGAATTTTTAAAGCATTTATAATTATTGTCATCATGAGTGTTTACTAGAAGCATGGCCAAAAGCTATAAAACAAAAGCTACTACACAATACCGCTGATACAGTTAAAACAGATGTGATCAAACCTTTAGAAAACATTGTGGTCCTACAAGTACTGCAGCACTGTCAGAGGAATCACGGTCAAATGAAGTAAGCAGGTGGCTCAGTGACGACTGTCTCATATCTACCTGTCTCCCAGCAGTTCGCTGGCAGTTCTGGAGTGCCTGTGCGGTTTGGACGGCAGTGGTAACAGCTCTGTGCTGGATAGGAGTTCTGGACTCAAGAGGTGTCCTGTGCTGTCGAGCCTGGAGGAAGACTGGCCAGTTGAAGCCATGCTATCCAACCCTGTGCAGCTGGGAGCGATTCAACAAAGGGATTTAATCAAACAAATAGGATATAGAGAAATAAAAAAAGAAAATTAAGATTTATAGTGCATCTTTACAGTTGATTATCCTTAAATTCATGAAGTAAAGTCTAACATATCTTTAAGATGACGACTAAGTGATTCAGTATTGTTAGTCTATAAAAAAATTCACTGTT
This sequence comes from Cheilinus undulatus, assembly GCF_018320785.1. Lineage (NCBI taxonomy): Eukaryota > Metazoa > Chordata > Actinopteri > Labriformes > Labridae > Cheilinus > Cheilinus undulatus. Next base: position 3,676,583 of record NC_054870.1, read on the forward strand.
GCTAAGTCACCTGTAAGACATGATATTCCTAGTAAACTGCACTTTACTTCAGGATGGTTGTGCAGACAGAATGGCTTGAGGGCACTCTGGACCATGAATTAGGGTTGGGTAATGTGTCTTCCACTGTTTATGGGTCTGTGCTTCTTTTTAGACTCTCTCTCCTGTCACACTGTGGATTGAAATAGCGTGACAGGGAGTCTCTCAGCCACGATTCTTATCCTGTCTTTACTAAAGCTGGCAATGTCCCAGCGAACATTCCAACAGAGCTTTGGAAGCCTGTTAAAGGTGTTTGAAAATGGGGAAGAAGACGTGGAATTCAAGACTAAAGAATCTCCAGCTTGAAAACCACCATAAGCTAATGCTAATGCCCGCTGTACTAATATCAAATGTGCAGTCTGTCCATCCATCCATCTTGTTCAGCTTATTCGATTGTGGTGATAGCAGGTTGAGCATGTCAACCCAGACATCCCTCTCCCCAGCGACATTTTCTATCTCCTGCTGTGGGGGATCCTGAGGCAATACCAGACCAGATAGGATATATAATCCCTCCAGCACATTCTGGGTCTTCCCCGAGGTTTCCTCCCACCTGGGCGTGCCCTTAATACCTCCAAAGGGAGGCGTCCAGGAGGCATCCTGATCAGACCCCCAAACCACCTCAATTCCTCATCCTATCTCTAAAGCTGAGCCCAGCCACCCTCCAGAGAAATCTAATTTCATCTGTTTGTATACACAAACTCATTCTTTTGGTCATTACCCAGAGTTCAGGACCATAGCTGAGGGCTGGTCTGTAGACTGACTGGTAAATCAAAAGCTTTGCCCTCTGGCTCAGCTCCTTTTTCACCACAACTGTCCGGCACAGTGCTGACGCTGTCCAGCACAAAATAGACTAACTGGAGGTGAGCACCAAGTTTAAATGTGAACTAAAAGACATCAGTCTTCTTGCCTTTACAGACACGCAGACCTGGAATTGAGTGAGTTTAGGAGACCAAGGGCTGGTGCAAAGGATTACTACTTTGGATGGGCCCACGAAATTTTGGATGGGCCCTTTTATATCAGAACTTAACCCCACCCCCCTTATAGAGACAAATACAGTGTTTAACAAATTTATTAGACCACCTGTCATATTTGTCTCCAGCATCATGAAGTGCTTTAATGCTGACTCTTTCATTTTTCAGTGAGCTGTCCACGTTTTCCCATTTTGAACAGGAATGAGGAATTGCAAACTGAATTCACCCAAATTTGAGCTGGCTCACTGGGCTTCTCTGAGAAGTCAGAAATGAATCAAGCATAACATTCAACCACTAAAACTCATTTTTCTGTTCAGGAATGCAAGTAAATAACTATAATATGAAATATCAATCAAGAAATATTAATGTGCTTTACTATTTTTTCAGTTTTTTTGTAAATCAGTAAATTTGAAAAAATGTATGCATAACAATAATAATTATTTTTTAGCATTAAAAATATCATTTGGGTTAAAGAGCTTCTACATATTGGTGTATTAACCATTGCATAAACATAAAAATGATTTTGGTAATTACCAATGCTGTTAATTTAGGGCAGCTGTGGCATAAACCTTACTTTGGTTAGGGTTAGGGTGGTCTAATAAATTTGTTAAGCACTGTATGTTCTATAGTCTACATTTTTTTAAATTTGCTGGAGATGTTTGAAACATTTAGCCTATGATGGAGACAGCCCTTTGTTTATAGTGACAACTAACCAGTCATTAGTTTATCTGCACTGGTAAAGTATACAGTTTTTATTGCACAATGCAAAAATATTATTTCATTCATTTTCTGCTATGCTAAGTCCTCACAGGACTGTTCTTTGACTTCTAGGTGGGAAAATTCTCTCCTCTTGATGATCAGGATGAATAACTTGGTTATTGAAACAGAGAACAAAAAGGAGAGAGAGATAATGGAAAGACAGCGGCATATGTCAGTTTGATCTTTGATGAGAAACGGTTTGATTTTTGCTCTAAGACGCCTTACTTCCTTACTTGTGCCTCCCTTGTTGTGTTTGGAAAAAAAACATATAAGTATCACCCTTTGTTCCAAACGAACCTGTATTTAGTGTAGTTTTCTGCATCAGCGTCGTCTAAACAGGTCTCCAGTGTTAGATTCTCACTTCCCTGAGATTCCTGGTCATCAGTGGGGTATGATGCTGTAGGAGTCTGCATTTCAGAGATAAAGCACACCTCAGTAAGGTATAATGAGTGTGTGTATCTTGTTTTGATGTTTATTTAACAACAACAACTGAACAAAGGAAACCGGCCCTTAAACTGGAGCATGGTTGTTAGAACCAGCTCTGAAGTGAAGAGAATGAGGGGCCACAAGCCTCTGAGCTCGTCACTATTTCACCCCATTCATAAATATTGCCGTTGGCTTTACTTCACTTAGCATGCAGGGATGCCGTGAATAAACATAAAAATACAAGACGCATGCAGGAAACAGATGTTAATGTCAGGTAAAAACCCCTGAGAATGTTTGTCTGTGCTAAAGGTCCATTCCAAAGCTCTTTTTACACCACAGTAAACGCCTCCTTGTTTGTTTACCTGCTCTATCTTGTGTATGATGAGGTAGCGTTCATTGCACAGAACAGTAGAAATATCTCTGTACTGCTTTGTCAACAGATTGAGCCACTGAGTCAGTCCGTCCACCATGGCTAAAATAATGGCCCATATAAAGCGCAGGATATCCAGGATCCTCTGCACCATCTCGCCATGACCTGCAAGACCCACAAATAAAGGAGAAGAATTGCAGGTGTATCAGTTTTGCATTGTTGTAAATAAAGTTTGGAAATTAAAAAAAAACTATCAGCAACAATAAATTGTCTTCTGTTTGTGAAAGCTGTTAAAGAAATGTACTGTTGTATTTTTGAGCTCCTGCCAATCTTTCTCATAGTCAGAGTTTCCAAATACAGCATGGGGGAGAATCTTCACACAGTACTAGGACTATAATATTTGTTTTAATTTTACTCTGCGTACCTGCTGCATTTAACTCTCATTTGTCTAAAAAATTCCAACTGCATAACCTAAATATGTAAGTGATATTCTTCAACTACAGCTGCAAGTTGAAGTGAAACTCCAATACATTCTAGAGTAGTGGTTCTCAACTGGTGGTTCAGGACCCAAAAGTGATTCGCGGAGCAGTTGAAAGTGGGTTGCGACTAGGTGCTAAAAAAAAAAAAAGGCGTCAGAAGTCCTTTTTGGACATGCATCTATACCTTTTATTTCACCCTGTTTTACTGTGAAATTGGGTAAATTTAAATGTTTGGTCAATATTTCAACTAATGTATCTCCTTTTCTCGCAATAAATGGCTACTTTTCCCATGACAATGAAGTAATTTCTCAAGTTCTCTGGAAAATTAGCAAAAATTGACACATAATGATGGGGAAAGAGGGTATAACATTTGTCAGTTTTGTCCCTTTTCTTTTTTATGTCAAGTGTTTTGGTCCAATCATGCTCCAAACTGCAACATATTCACTTAACTAAAAATGCATTGTTGAGCATTTTTTTTGGAAATTTGGGTCACGATCTGTCGTAAGACAGACTGGTGGGTCCTATGGCCAGACTAGTTGAGAATCACTGTTCTAGAGTCGCCTTAAAGTGGAATATTTCAAGATGTTTTTGTTTTAATCTTAATGATTACAGATCACAAAAATCTAAAATCCACCACACCAAAATATAAGAATATCAAAATATCCAAGAAAAGGATTTTTAACACAGAAATGTTGACCCTATGGAAAAATACAGTAATTTATGCACTCAGTAACTGGTTAGAGCTTTTATTATTATTGCATCTATGCGATAAGACACGGAGGCGATCAGTCTGTGGCACTGCTGAGGTGAAGCCCAGGTTGCTCTGATAGCAGCCTTCAGCTCGTCTGTATTGTTCAGTCTGGTGTCGCTCATCTTTCTCTTGACATTTTTCCAGAGATTCTCTACGGGGTTCAGGTCAGACCAGTTGGCTGGCTAGTCAAACACAGTAACACCAGGATCAGTAAACCAGTTTCTGGTAGTTTTGGCTTCACTGTGGGCAGGTAAAAAGGAAATCAGTACCTCCATAAAGCTTCTCAGCAGATGGAAGCATGAAGGGCTCTAAAATCTCCTGGTAAACCGCTAACAGCTTTGACTCTGGACTTGATAAAGACCAGTGGACCAACAGCAGATCACATTGTTTGTGGAGACTGAAAACACTGGACTTCAAGACCTGAAGGATTCTGTGCCTCTCTGATCTTCCTGAAGAATCTGAGACCTGGATTTCTAAATTAAATTAAAAATATACTTTCATCTGAAAACAGGACTTTGGACCACCGAGTCCTAGTCAAGTTCTTTTTCTCCTTAGCACAGGTGAGACACTCATTGTGTCTCAGAATACAGGATACTGCTCCAGTCCAGAGTCTCCAGGAGCGAACCAGCATGGTTCACACCAGAACCAAAGTGGGAGGATGTTAATCTACAATACTCAGAGGGAAGTAAACACAACACCAGCAAAATGGTGGATTGCATTGATCATCTGCAGGCTTTGATTTAACTTGTTCTTCCTTGTTCTACTCTCCAGCTTCACCTGATATTCTGTGGATTCCCAGATTGCATCAAACATTTTGTCTCCTCAGTGGACCACCTTTACTCCATTTTCAGCTCGTCTTCACAACCTAGAATATGACACACCCACTGATGATGTCACAGTTCGCAAGGCAGAACCAACTATATTTTTGGTTCCAGTTGAGAACCAAATATTCAGGTTCCATTATTTGAACGCTCCTGCTGGTTCGGGAACTCGAACCGGAGCCCTGCCGCCCTGTCAGTGGTTGTCTATTGGACAACAGTCAAGTCAGCAGTCTTCTTCATGAGTGTGGTTGTGTGTACTGAGCCGCAGTGAGAGAATAAAGGCTCAGGAATCATCTGCAAATCAGACTTTTCCACAATATGCTAACATATTGAAATAGTGGATTTTTGAATTTAGTGAGCTGTAATCATCAAGATTAAAACAATAAAGTTTCACTTTCACCTGTATACTCAAACTTGACCTCATGATGACTCTCTCACTGAGCTCTAAAACGTGGTGGACACAGCAGCTGTCACAGTGAGAGCCCTTAAGTGTTAACGTACCAGACTCCTGATCCTCTGGCTCCTCTTCCTCCTGAATGGCAAGATCCTCAAACACGTCATCTCCACTCCCTATACACACACACACACACACACATACACAACAGTTCAGAACACACAGTAAGTATACCTGTTGTTGGTTATTTTTTGCTTTGTAACTCGTCTGTCTGTAGCAGTAAACCTGAAACTTATCAGACCCGTTCTTTTAAAGGACAGCAGTGACTCAGGATACACAGCAGGCTGTTTGAAGGCATCCCTGAAATCCTCGAGCTGCTCAGTATGTAGGAAAGCAAGAGCAAAAAAGATCGGTACACCGGTTGGTCCTCCAGGCCTTGAGCTCTAAAGAAGCCCACACTAAGCAACTGAAAGAAAATGCACTTTTCCCACTTTTATTTTTATATATATTTTATTTATATTTGAATGCAAATTAAGATCTAAACTGGCATCCCTCTTAAGATGATTTGAAGACAAACACGCAGAGGTCATGTGTGCCATTTTTTCCACCCAGGCTTGTAAGAGTGTGCTCCTGTGCATGTCATGTTACTAGGATCCATGATGGACGCCGAGAGCGACATGTGGAGGACAGAAGCTGTTTCCCAAAGCCAAGGAAGAATCCCCGAACAGCTGTTTTTGAAGGACACTACGTCACTGACTGCTGCTAGAAGACTGTTCCAGTGTCGGGGATCCTCAAAACTTTTCCAAGGACCAAGTCCTTTTAAAAGGGAATTTCCAAGGATGCACATACGTATCCTTTGCTTGCAGGATTTACCCACAATACAATGCGCACATTTTCCTTCTCTTCAAAAAATAAAAAAATTGCTCAATGTAAGAGGGAAACTGAGTCCTTGAGAGCTCAGTACACTTTTAAATGTCCTGTTTCCACCGTAAATATGCTATCATCATTATTTTATGGAATACAGGTATATTACAAATAATATTATACGATTGTATAATAGTAAACAAGACTAGGTTAAAACCTCGTATATGGCTGACCGCAACTATCTGGGATGCCTGTTGAAATGCCTTACTGGCAGACAGATTTTGTCTTTATTGTTATTTTTGTGAGCCAAATTTGTTGTGGCAACTTAAATGTTCATGGCTTCATGCTGTCCTCTCTCTCTCTGCCTCTCCTCCTAATAAAGGTCTTCTCATGTGAAACTCTACAGGGACATGAGTCAGACTTCACTGAGAGAGACAGACAGGTCACTGGAGATTAAATGTTTTTTTTGTCAGATATAAGACTTGAATGATAAAAAAGTTTATACTAGCAATAAAACATTAACTGTTAATGAAGTGTTTATTCTAAAATAAAATAAAAACTGCAGCAGGTTTCATGACGTTGCTAATTCTCCTCAGACAGGTGTGTAAGCGTCTTTATTAGGGGTGTAACGGTACAGGAAAAGTTCGGTTCGGTACATACCACGGTTTTGAAGTCACGGTTCGCTACGTTTCCAGTAAAGTGATTGAAGCAGATAAGTAAAATTTCATTTTAATTCTTTAATTAAATTGTATTAAAATAATCATAAATAATGCTGCAACCTCTCTCCAAAAGTTCTTCAACGGTTAAATATATATTATTACATAAATATATTTTGAATAACTAGGTTATTTTCATTGATATATTGACATATTTATAGCCATTCCTTAAACACTAAAATTTCCCAGCTATCTTGAACGCATCATCACACAAGCAAGTTAGCTTGTTAAGTATGGAAATAAGCATCTTTTTTTTTTTTGCTGATTTCAACACGGACTTCAGCACTGGACTACTTTTTCAACCAATGGGACCTACTACAAAGTTTGGAAGAACTTTTCACAGCCTATGGCCCTTAAGGATAAAGAGGTTGAAGCCGTGTGAACTCTGAGGATAACTTTACCTATGACACAGCTGCAGAGTCCCTCTCTCACTCCTCCGAGGCTGAAGGTAAAGTTAATATGATTCACAGAGCCACAGCACCATTGCTATACGGGTGATTTAAATGAAGCCAGCGGCTCTCCTAACTCCACATGCGCCATCACTCTTCTTCGTTTGTTTTTGTAACTGCTCCTTCTCCTGCAATGACGGTTGTTGGCAGCTTTTAGCCTCATTGCCACCACCTGGATTGAAGTGAGAACTCAACTTTTTTTAATACCGTGACGGTACAGGATGAATACAAATACCATTACACCCCTCATCTTTATATGTGTAAAATCCTGGACTCCTTAGTGACTAATGTATCTGTTAAAGATTCTTATCTGTCTCTGGTTGTCACTGCCGTAATAAACATTACTTAAAGTTTCAGTGTTCCTATCGTCTTTTATATCCATTTATGATCAAAAACAGCACATTCGTCATATTCCCTGCAAATGAAGATGTGTCAAACATTTAAGTAGCGTTCTCTTAACAACTTAAATACAGAGATTTTAACATTTATTTGTTCCCCATAATCATATAGTATTAAGGAAATATTTACCAAATATTTTTTTTACATAGCGCACACCCCTGGCTCACGCGGGTGACACAGACACACACAGCTGGAGCCACACACAGCGCAGATGCGCTGGTCCTCCGTGGTCAGAGAGGAGCTTTAAGAGGAGAAAGTTCTGCTGTTTATCCTCCAGTATTCTGAAACTTTTGCCCTCAACAGATAGAAGCCTGAGGTCTACACTACCAACATGTTAGTGTGCGTTTCAGTGTAGGTGTGCGCGTGAGCGTCACATTTGTGTGTGTCACTCTGCAGCATGAAAGCAGACGAGGAGAGGAGAGCGGCCAATGCTGCTGCGTGAAAGACGCACCAACGATCAAAGAGAAAGGGACGGTAGGAGAAAGAGTGACAGGGGGACAGGAGATCATGATGCAAAAATTAAAAACCAAAGATTGTGTACGAGTCTCAAATCACAAGTCTGAGTCAAGTCTGGAGCCTTTTGCAAGAGTCAAGTCAAGTAAATAAGTCTGCTGTGATTAAATTAGAGCTAATGGCCAATCCACCAGCAGCCATTGTATTACAAGCATTCGCGCAAGAAGGTACCCTTTCCCCTCAACTATCACAAAGTCACGCTGAAGCAGGTCAGGAGGAAAGTGAAAACATCTTTCCTAACATGAAAAGCTTTTAGGGTTCTTTTATTCTTTATTTCATACAAAAACGTGGTGCAGTTCTGGTAAAACAGACACAATGCTAAAGCTATATCTGAGTATTTACAGCAGTGGAGGCAGCTATTAGAGGGCTTCCCCTAAACCCTGCCCATAGCGCAACTCTGTATGTATGGCTCTAGTTAACACAGCAAAGGCAGCCATCACTGACAGCATTCAGTACAAGCAAACTCAACTCTGTATTCTATGGCTTATAAATTAGGATCACTCACTCAGTTACTTACTCAGTTACTCAGACACAGACAGAGGAATCTGTATGGCTGACCTCAGCAGTCAGCCAAAAATTTGACTAAAATTAGAAATAGCTGTCAAAATGAACACTGTTGCCTCCTGGATCAAACTTGGATACAGACTAAAGTTGTGTTAAAAAATGTCTGCTCTTGGCTTTTAAGAGGGACTCACCTTTGACCTTAAACTTGCTTGAGTCTGTTTTTTTGTGTAAAAGCATCTGATCTGATGGGATATAAGAGGTTAAAATAACTTGCCCATGACAGAGGATGCCTCCTGTTGTGAAGCCACTCCTCCATCTCTGTCTTCTTCTGCGTTTTTCTCAAGCCTTCTCAACTGTCTCTGCCGCTTCTGGCGTTCTCGCAGAGCCGATTTCACACTGGTCACCCATGCTTGGTATGCCAGCTATGAATACAAGTGTCAACAACACAAAACAGGTCAGTTTTAACAAGGGAAAGTGTGGTGTGCAGAAATCAGGACTGGGATGATACACCTCCTGTTTCCCTTGTTTTAAAGGTTAAGCTTATCTTATTCTCAAAACTTTTGAATGGCATTTATGGGGGTTAAAAATGTAATGTTTACTTTTGCAAAAAACAAATCTCAGTGATTGAATCGGATTTGCTTCAGGTTGAATTATTTTGTTTTGGTTTTGTTTGGGTGGTGGATGTGTAAATAGAGGGCCTCATGGAGAATCCTGTTTAGGGGCCACTTTGGCCTGGGGCAGCCCTGATCAGAGCCACCTGTTTAGTAAATCAATCAGGTGTATGACGTACCTGACAGGCAGTTTGTTTCTGAGGTTTCTGGTCCTCAGACTGTAGCTCATCTTCATCTTCACTGTCGGATTCAAACAGGTAGTACTCTCCTGAGTGGAGCACTGTTGGTAGAGGAAACACATCACAATCTTAGTACATGATTTAAATCAGGATCAGAGGGACTGTTTACATTTGGGGACTGTCCATTGAAATGAGTTTAGAAGATTCTGCAAAAGTATTTTATCGTGTTGGTGTTTCATCCACATTTCAATTCAATACTTTTCATATCAGGTCCCAGAGTGAACAAATCTGTTTACTTTGCCCGTTTTGTCAATGTGTGTACAACTGAATGCATCTTACCCGGACATCAACAATAATAATGGCAGATTGCATGTTCATGCTGCAGAAGCATGAGCATGTTCTTAGATTCACCGTGGAGTGCAAACAAAACAGCAGCCGGAAGAAAGTTTAGGGAAAGAAAAGTTTTGGATGCTTCATCTATAAACTTCTTCTGTTTCTGGTGCATTTCAGTGGCAGCGTTACAATATGCCCCATCACCCCATTTGACCCTCTTCATTATAACTGTTTCCATTTCAATAGAACAGCAGAAAAATCTAAGTTGTTAATGCTTTTCTAAAGAGGTCTGCAGGGCAAATATTTGAGTAGCTAGCTGCAAGAAAAACAACTAATTTGAGCTTTTGAGAGCGCGGCTTAGCCATTGCACAACTGACTCGTCTCACCTGCAGCGTGGTCCAGCCATGGCTGATGCCACTTCTTCTTTCTGGACTTCTTTTTCTCTGTTTTGGTCTCTGAAATGGAAAATAAAAAGACTGTTTTAAAAGCGCTGATTGGTTAGATACAGGGTTGGTTTTGCTCATCTTAGAGTTGTATTAATATTCTTTAAAAAGTCAGATAAATGCTATGTTCAATACTTGTTCTGGACTAAGTCCTTACATTGAAACCAAAGCATACTAAAGTAGCCAAACAAGCTTGGGAAGAAAACCTACAGGTTGAAATTGAGGATGATGTCTGGGAGGGGGCACTTAAAAACAAAACACGTTAAGTTAATTCTAGACTCCAGTTAATTCAATTTATGGTATTACACAGATAACACTACTCTAAGGTAATACTGCACAAATTTTTCCTGAGCTCTCACCCCTATGTGATAGGTGTAAAGCGGCCATGGGCATTTTAGCTCACCACTTCTGGACTTGTCCAAAAATGTATGATTTCTGGTCACACGTATTTCAATGGTACTCAAGCATCTTAAAAACCGCACTGATTCCAGACCCTGAAACTGCGCTGCTGGGTTATTCTTCAGTTGTGAGGAAACTGGACCACAATGGCAGGCTGTTGTATGGCATGGTAGCTGCCAAGAGAAGTTGTGGGAATGTGAAGCAGCTCCACGGTTTGATGTTTGGTTACAGGAATTAGTGGACGTTTTACAGTCATGGACAAAAGTATTAGCACCCCTGGAATGTTTCCAGAAAATACACCATTTCTCACAGAAATTGTTGCAATTACAAATGTTTTTGGTATACATGTGTTTATTTCCTTTATGTGCATTAGAACAACACAAAAAATTTGAAGAAGAAAGCCAAAATTGACATAATTTTACACAAAACTCAAAAAATGGGCCAGACAAAATTCTTGGCACCCTTTAAAGCTGTTGGTAAAACATTTCATTTCAAGCATGTGATGCTCATTTAAATTTTCTGGAAAAATTCCCAGGGTGCCAATACTTTCATCCATGACTGTACATATAGAGAGATTAAAGTATGAACTCTTGGGGACACCTCAGAAATTTAAAAGATTGGGACTCAGAGTTACAAAACGTAAAAGAATAATCCAGCTCTCACCTCTTTCTGTAACACCCTTTGCACACATTTTTTTCCAGGCAAGCAGCAAAAATGAAGTTAATTTCAAATGTTGCCTCAGTTACCCCTTTCTTACCTTTCCTTTTTGTTATTTTGCTCTTTTCATTTTTTCCCCCTGCTGTCTCTTTACTTTTTGTTTTCAGTTGAGTATTTTGCATTTTTCTGTGTCTATAATTGTTGATAAAATCACTAAATAAAATGTACAAAAAAAGTTAAAAAAAAATATATATATATATATGAGGGTAAATGAGCCGTACATATAAAAATTTACCAGTCTTCTGGACACTCGAAACACGACATGCAATTTTCACCCAGACATACATCAATCTGGAACAATCTGCAGTTCAGTGTCTTGCCCAGGGACACTGACATGAAGATCACACGAGCTGGGCTTAAAAACTCAGAATAAAATAATCCATCCAGACATCATCCAGACACCAAACTTCAAAACAAGTTTGAATATTTTTAACAAAGCAGTACGTCAGGGTTGTGCATCTTCTACTTTATTCTGGAGAGTTCTTCTACTAGCAGTCAAATACTAATCTACTAATAATCCTCAGGTAAAAATAGGACTGTGTCTTCATGAAGAACCAGGCAGGCCAGCTGAATGTTACGTAAAATTCATTTGTGTTTTCCAATAATGGCACGGCTAAGCTGAAGCTCTCTTTTCTACACTGATGTTTCCAAACAAACAACCCCTCCACTGAATCTTACCAACAGCCGGATCGTTTTCAGGCTCTTCACTTGTTTTGTGTCCTTCTCTGTACTTCTGCTGCTTTGAGCGGATTCTCTGCATCCTGACAGAAGAAAAAGGAGCTTAAAGACAGCAGCACTGACTCTTATTCCACAGGTATAATGTGACTTTAAACTCTACAGCTTCAGGTCAGATAGAGAGCCGATAGCATCAAGAAACTCTTTAACCCTTTAGACCAGTGGTTCCTAACCTTTTTCCCTTTATTATGACGTGTGCTGGTGACCTCTTGGCCAGGTCACCCTACTACAAGAGATCTCAATCTCAGTGGGTTTTATCAGGTTAAATAAAGGTTAAATAAAAATCTAAGAAAAGCCGAGCCCCCGCAAGACCCACACAAACAAAAAAGTGATCGATTACTGTCAAAAATCAACATCAATTTTAACTGTTTCACAGACAAACCTTAAAGAAAATAAGTGTACTTATGTATATCATACCAAAAGACATTTGTATAAACTATTTAAGTAAAGATTTGCCATGATACTAGTTAATATATGCCAATCTAATCTCGACAACCTCAGAGCAGACAAAGATTCGTACCAGCCCCACCGAGACCCCAGGTTGGGTTGAAGGTAAGATTTTTTCTTTGTTGTGGTTTTTGAAGCCTTTGTTTTTCTGTAAAAACTTACGATCTCTTGAGCTGTGACAAGGATTTTCTCTCAGCTTGTTGGTGGAACCTAATGTTCTTCACGATGCTAGCTTTGAAAAGCTCAAAGCCCCTGGAAGAAAGAAAAAAAAAAACGTCATTTCCATCATTGCCAACTTAACCATATTAGCCAATAACTGAAGATTCTCCTTTTAACCATGGTGTAATTTAATTAAACAAACTGTCAGGACTTCATTAGCAATCATTCCATTTGGGATCCTAAACAAATCTAATGACAAGGTCTTGATTTGTTGAAATGTTACCACATTTTGAACGTTTCCTAGTTCCACTGAATACTTCAAGTTCCCATATTATGCAAAATGCACTTTTTCAGGCTTTTCTAGCAAAAATATGTGACCCTGGCCTGTCATCAATCCCCCAAAGCATCAGAAAAATCCATTCTCATCCCCTCCTTTCTTGCCACCTTTCAGAAAATGTGTGCTGAAACAAGCTGTTCTCAGATTTTCCCCTCATGATGCCATGTGGGGAGACAGCCCCGCCCCCAGGTTCGGTTGGCTCTCCCTGATTGGAAGAAAGTTCCACCCTCCTCTCCTGATCCTCCTCTCAGAGAGGAGGATCTGGAGAACCACACCCATTAAGCCACATATATTTCCTGAGAGGGGCGGAGTCAGACAGCTCAGCAACATTTAAAGCCACAGACACAGAAACAGCTCGTTCTGAGCAGGGCTGAGACAAAGGAGATTTTAGACATGCAACAATCCAATACTGGAGTGTTTTCTTTTGAAACACACTTCACAGGAATATTTTGGGGACCCCTGAGACCAATATAAACTTGTCTTAAAAGGGTAAAATATATGACCTTTAATCTTAGAGTTAAGCTACAAAACAGAGATGGGGCATGTCTGAAAAAGCAGAGCTGTAAAACACATTTTAGGACTGCCACCTTCTAAGCTTTGGTGTAAGTCAAAGCTCAAATCAAACGATTAACCTCCCTTTTTCGACAACATAAAGCCCTACCTGAAGCACCCTGCTTAGAGCACATGGCCTAAAGCAGCTGGTGCATGGTTTGAGGCATGTCTGCCCACAATTTGCTCTCTAGATGGTGCACAATCCTGGCACAAAGCAAAGAGAAAGAAAGTTCTGTCAGGCACAGGAGGACCTTAAGAAACAGCAACTGATCCCAGAATCTTTCCCTTGGTGAAGGAAAACCTCTCCACAACATCTAGACAAGCCAAGAATACAGAGCTGGAAGCAGCTGAGTCATTGTCAAAGCCTCCCTCTGCAGTCTGCCCCATAAAAACTTTCTTGAATGTAATGCCTTGTTATTCAACAGTAGGGTGGCTGTGCTGATGTGATGAGAAAATGGACACGTATTAACAAGTTTGTTCTGCACAAACAGGTCATAGATCTCTTTAAATTTCAGAACCACACTGACCTAACCACACAGACCTAAAACTTTAGACCAGGTTTTAGGTGGTCTAAGGTGCAGCATCTTCTGCATCCTCAGGTGAGGTGCCTGACATAAGATGGGACCCGAAGGCAAAGTTTATGTCAGCACAGATGGACCACTGTCTCTATGAAAAACAACAAACTTTTTCTTTTTTCTTCCCAGAATGTTTGTTTGGAGGTATTTCATCACAGATATATAAACTGAGCTACTTTCTAATGTACACTCTGCTTTTACTGGGTTAGACCTCCTTTCTCTTTCAGAACTTGCTCAGTCATTTGTGGATTTGTTTCAGTGAGATGCTGGAAACGTTCCTCAAAGATTTTATTCCATTGTGATGTTCCAGTCTAAAGAACTCCCATTCCACCACATCCTGAATGAGCTGGACTGGATTAAGATCTGGTGACCTTGGAGCCCAGGTGAGTACAGTGAATTCAATGACATGTTTATGAAACCGGTCTTGGATGATCTGAGTTTATGGGATGATCATGCCACAATCAGAGTAATTTAAACCCACTTCTCCATCCTGATGCTTTGTTTGAACTTCAGCAGATCATCTTGATCACGTTTTCGTGCTTCGGTTGCTTACACATGATTGGCTGCTCAGATATAGTCTTTAAAGAGAAGTGTACCTACTAAAATGGCCGGTGACTGTATATAGTATTTCTATAACCATCTCATGATTGCTTTTGCTCACTCATTCAGTCAGGCATGTGTGCAGAGGCCCCTACCTTGAAGCCTGTTTGGCAGAAGCCTGCATCTCTGCCACCACGTGCAGGAAGTAGAAACTGAGGAAGACCCTCCTCTGAAGCAACAGGCAGAGGAAACAGATGCTGTCCCAGATAATACCAGCTTCTTCTACTGGGAGGCTGCAGGTCTTATCACTTACTGCTTTTGCTGCCAAGTGAAATAAACAGAATGACATTCAATTAGAGTAAATTTGTCTGTAAATTTCTAATGAAATGGCATGTGATTAATTCAGTATAAAAATAGATGCATAACTTTCACACACAGGAAAAAGCCTCCTGATATTGATATGTTCTGTTCTGTTTAATTCCAAACCACACTGCCCTTTAAACCATCATGACAAATCTACAGTAATAACATACATGCTTTCTAAAGGTGTGGATGGTTTCTGTAGTGTTTAATAAATGCAAAAATAAAGAACTGATGAAACTTACGGTCATAATAGCCTTTGACAGTACAAACCAGGCTGAAGAGCTGAATAACCCAACAGAAGCCTTTCTGCATCTCAAACACAAACACACACGCAAGGATCTGAAATACAAACACACACAAAACATGCTCAGATAAATATCCCATGTTAGATAATTATTTTACTGACAGAATGTTCCTCCAATCACCTTCCGAGAATTTTTGGAAAAGTCCCGCCCTTCCCAAACACTTTCTACAGGAGCACTCCCAGATGAATGTGAAATGTATTCATGACATGGAGATGTGAAACAGTGTGTGTCAGGTTATCAGCTAAGCAGTGGATACTCAGACTTAGGGTACATTCACATGCAGGTAAAGGTCACCCAAATCTAACTTTTATTTGTTCATGTGAGACTCATATCTGATGTTTTTAGGACAGTGTAAACAGCACAAATCACATTGAATCAGATCTTTTTATATCAGACTCAGGCCACTTTTATATGTGGTACTTTATCATATAAATATCTGATCTTTTGGAATTTGGCTGAAATGTGAACAGCCAAAAAAAAAAAAAAAAACAAACAAAAAAAAAACAGATCCAAGCATCCATCTAGATTTTTAGCAATAAGGCCTTCAGTGTAAACATTGTCTTAGATCTGCAGACTTAGAGCTATTTAGATCTGTAAGTCTGAGGCATATACCCAGACTTGTACAGTGCCGTTACGTACCTGCCCCCTTTCTTAATCGTGATACTTTTGCATATTTATCACACTTAAATGTTTAGGATCATCAAAAAAAAATTACATTTCACAAAGAGAATCCAAGTAAATACAAAATGCAGTGTCTGACTGCTTATTTAATTTCTTTAAGAGGGTAAAAAAATCCAAACCTATCTGTCCCTGTGTGAAAAAGTAATTGCCGCCTGAACCTAATAACTTGTTGTTCCATCCTTGGCAGCAATAACTGAAATCAAGCATTTATAATGACTGGTGATGAGCATTTCTCATCGCTGTGGAGGAATTTTGGCCTGCTCTTCTTTGGAGAATTGTTTTAAATCAGCCATATTGGAGGGTTAACCAGCATGAACTGCAGTTTAAGGTCACACCACAGCATCTCAGTTGGATTTAAGTCCAGACTTTGACTTGGCCACTCCAAAACCTTCATTTTGTTTTTTTTGAGCCACTCAGAGATGGACTTGCTGGTGTGTTTTGGGTCGTTGTCCTGCTGCATAACCCAAGAGATCTTGAGCTTGAGGGCATGAACTGAACATTGGCCTTCAGGATTTTCTGGTAGACAGCAGAATTCATGGTTCCATCAATCACAGCAAGTGGTCCAGGTCCTGAAGCAGCAAAGCAGCCCCAGACCATCACACTGACACCACCATGTTTGACTGTTGGCATGATGTTCCTTTTATCAAATGCTGTGTTATTTTTACTCCAGATGTAACGGGCCGCACACCTTCCAGAAAGTTCAACTTTTGTCTTGTCAGTGCACAGAATATTTCTCCAAAAGTCTTGGGGATCATCAGGATGTTTCTAGGCAAATGTGAGATGATCCTTTGTGTTCTTGTTTGTCAGCAGTGGTTTTGGCATTGGAACTCTCCCATGATGCCATTGTTGCCCAGTGTCTTTCTGATGGTTGATTCATGAACTCTGACCTTAACTGAGGCCAGTGAGGCCTGCAAGTCTTTGGATGTGGTTCTGGGTTCGTTGTGACCTCCTAGATGAGTCGTCGTTGCACTCTTGGAGTCATTTTGGTTGGCCGACCACTCCTGGGAAGGTTCACCACTGTTCCCAGTTTTCTCCATTTGTGGATAATGGCTCTGACTGTGGCTTGCTGGAGTCCTAAAGCCTTGGAAATGTCTTTGTAACCTTTTCCAGACTGATAGATTTCAATCACTTTGTTTCTCATTTGTTCTTGAATATATTTAGAATAATGTGTTTCTTTCTGAGATCCTGTAGCCTACTTCACTTTGTCTGACAGCCTCTATTAAAGAGATTTCTTGACAACAAATCTGGTGGTAATCAGGCCTGGTCATGGCCAGTGAAACTGAACTCAGCTTTCCAAGAACTGTGGTTAATCACAGTTAACTCATGATTTAACAAGGGGGGGCAATTACTTTTTCACACAGGGCCAGATAGGTTTGGATTTTTTCCCCTTAAAAAATTAAATAATCATTCAGACACTGCATTTTCTATTTACTTGGGTTGTTTTTGTGAGATAAAAAAATGGGTTTGATGATCCGAAACATTTAAGTGTGATGGCTCATGGCACTGTATTTATCAGGTAAGTGTGTGCCTGCATGGAGCTTGCAAAAAAAAAAAAAAAACATCCATATGATAGCTCAGTGGTTTTCATGTGTTTTGCACTGAGGAGAGGCTTCTAGTCACTCTACTGTAAGCCCAGATCAGTGCAGGGCTGCAGTGATGGTTGTCCTTCTAGAACTTTGTCCCATCTCCACACAGGATCTCTGGAGCTCACTCAGAGTGACCATCAGGTTCTTGGGTCTCCTCTCTTACTGAGGCCCTGATTGCTCGGTACAGCTGGGTGACCGACTCTTAGAAGGGTCCTGGTTGTGCCAGATTTTTTCCATATGAGAATTCTGGAGGCCACTGTTCTCTTGGGAACCTTCAGTGCAGCAGAAATGTTTTTTGTAGCCTTCCCCAGATCTGTGCCTGTCAACAATCCTGTCTCTGAGCTCTGCAGGCAGTTCCTTTGGCCTCATGGCTTGGTTTTTGCTCTGATATCACTGTCAGCTGTGAGGCCTTCTCTAGAAAGGTGTGTGCCTTTCCAAATCATGTCTAATCATTAATTTGCCACAGGTGGACTCCAATCAAGGATCAAGCAAAGATTCAGAGAAATGGGGAGAACCTGAACTAAATTTAAAGTGTTTTTGCAAAGGTTCTGAACACTACAAACATTCCTTAAATTCTGTTTTCACTTTGTCATGGTGGGAAACTGAGCGTAGATTTATGAGAGAACTGTAGCATCAGGCTGCAACATAACAAAACTGAAAAAAGTGAAGGGGTTTTAATACTTTCGGAATGCAAGTGGAAATGGTGACCACACAATTTCTGCAGCTGTAAAAAAAAATTCTGATTATGTTGATCTGTAAACTTTTGTAACTCTGCCTAACAGCTGATGCTTTTATAACATCTTCATAAAAAGGAAAAAAAAAGACTGTAAAATGTACAAAGCAGGACCAAAAAATGAGCTTATTACTCACAGATAACATATTTTTAGAAATAATGACTGCCACGTTGTAGATGATGAGACAGTCCCATAGAGCCAGGCGGGTTCTGGACGGTTTGACAAACAGCTGGGTCCCAAACAGCAGGAAAAAGAAGCAGGCAAGAAGATAGCCAAGTCCAAACACTGAGATCCTGGTGGCTCCAGTGACAAAGACCACAGATAACACCAGCCAGAAAAGGTGCCGAAACACCATAACTTTGGCCATGTCCAGGTAACTCCTAAAAAAAGAGAAATCCAGATTTAATCAGTCCAGAAGCCGGCTCCATGATAAGTGATCAGCAGAGCAGGAAAGAAAAAATGCTGCGAAAAAGTGACAGATTCTGTGTGGGGATATTTAAGTACCTATTCCACTGCACCTTAAATAATCTATTTAAGGTGATTTTTTTTCTTAAAAACTTGCCTCTACTTGGGACAACAGGAAACAGACTGGGTGACAGAAAGACAGACATACACTCCATTTACCTGCAGTTGATGAAGTTGGGTGCAGGGTTAAAGAGCCGACCCTCCATCGGATCGGGGTCATCGGTGTTTTCTCCCGCTAAAACCATCCACTCCTCTGTGTGCTCAAACTCAAACACCTTCCACTGCTGAGACGCACACATCAGCAGCACAAAGTCCGCTGTCAACAGACATTAAAACACAACACATTATAACTTTTGATATAAACTAAACACAGAGATCATTTAGTATAACATAACTATACTAAATTTAGTACTAATACAAAGATTGGGCTTAATTTTGTTTAGTATCTGTCGGACTAATTCATTTAAAGCTTGTTATTTTTTCTCTTTAGCGAAAAATGTATTAGAAAATTGACTTTGAAAGTCAAACTTAAATGCAAACAAAGACGAACAGACCTATGAGGTTTTTGGAGTTTGGCACAGTGTAGAAGTCGGGCAGATAAATCCATTTAATAAGAGCAGAGTTCATCAACACAGGCGTGTTCCACCGCCAGGGATAGTCTGCAGGACAAAGACAACAGAAAATACTTTATAATCCTGGCAGGAAGAAGTGGGTAAGCTTTTCTTAGATACACCTATTGCTTTATACAGAACGCACATTGCATTTATAACAGTTTCACAGTCACTTGATGGGTTAGAGATGAGGAATCGTCATGCCACTGTCTTTCAAGGGTTTGCAGCCTGAATATTTGCAAGATTCTGTACAGCTGCTCTACTAAATCATAAAGAGATGATTGTTGATCCAGCTGCTCCAAACACCACAGGTAAAGGTGAACGAATAAAGGGCAAATCAAGTCATCCAAACCTCCTCAACAGTAAAAAAACATCTCATTAAAAAGCCAACAAGTCTTATAAATTAACTCAGTTGCATTATGCAACCTGTCATCATTGCAAAAACAAGAAAAAAGCAGACCCAAATGCAGAAAACAGAACTAGGTTTAGAGGAGCAACAAAAAAAGTTTATTTCATTAAGTCAGTTTCCAGAGTTATCAAAAAGTCCAAGTAGAACTATTTCATCCTAAAGGCTCAAAGAAAACATGAAACACAGAGAGACATGAAAAAAAACACCAGGAGGTGAACACACACACACAGACGTTGAACTGTCACAGCGGGAGCGCAGCAGAGACACTAAACGCACAAGGTGTGACAAACAAGACACAGGTGAAACAGGTGAGGGCTCTTAAAGGGGACATATTTTACCCTTTTAAGACAAGTTTATATTGGTCTCAGAGGTTCCCAAAACATACCTCTGGAGTTTGTTGATGAAAAAACACTCCAGAATTGGATTTTTGCATGTCTTAAAACCTCTCTGTTTCAGCCCTGCTCAGAATGAGCCGTTTCTGTGTCTGTGGCTTTAAATGTTAATGAGCTGTCTGACTCCACCCCTGACCACATCTGTTTCCTGAGAGGGGTGTGGTCAGGGGTGGAGTCACACAGCTCAGAATGAGCCGTTTCTGTGTCCGTGGCTTTAAATGTTAATGAGCTGTCTGACTCCACCCCTGACCACACCCCTCTCAGGAAACAGATGTGGCTCTCCTGATGTTACAGACACTTTTATCCAAAGTTTAGGACCTGACTGGGATTTGTGCCATCAATCTCTCAGACCATAGTCAGCAGGGTAACCCACTGAGGAGGGCAGAACTCTCCTCCAAGTGGGGGAGGGCCAACCAAACCTGGGGGCGGGTGCTTACTCCCCATGTGAGGTAAAATCTGAGAACGGCTTATTTCAGCACACATTTTTTGAAAGGTGGAGAAAAAAGAGGGTGGAAGGGAATGGATTTTTCTGGTACCTGAGGGGGTTGTGGACAGGGTAGGGGGACATATTTTTGTTAAAAAAGCCTGAAAAAGTGATTTTTGCATATGTCCCCTTTAAAGTGGAGGGAACCCAAGGCAAACACAAAGGAAGCAAGCTACAAAATAAAACAGGAAACATGGAAATCTCCATGAGACGATCAAACACTGACTGAAGGAAGACAAAGAACACATTAAGCCACTGGTTCCCAACTGGGGGTCCAGGACCCCCCTAGTGGAGTGCCAAAGATTAATGGGTGGCGGGGTGGGGTGGGGTCTTTGTCTGCTCCGAGGCTGCCAAAATTAGATTTGCAATTATTGACTAAGACCATGATAAAGTGGTTATTAACCCTTTGGGCGCAAGGCTTTTTTCAAGAAAATATTAAATTTTGATATCAAGATTTCAGAAGGCTGTAGAAAAGAGGCTGTGCCTCTTTTCTTAGGTAATTGTAGGGGGGGCTCAGAGGAAAAAGGGTTGGGAAACACTGCATAAAGCACTAGAATCTGAAACGGAGGAAACAGACACGTTTCAAATCCAGAGAACTGCATTTATCCAAGATTCTCAACACAAATGACATTTTCTCATTTTCTCTTCAGGTTACATTTAAGCACATCATGATGTTCTCTGATTATTCTGTGGTCAACAACATCACAATGCTGCAGCAGCAGGTCAGGTGACAGATTTTTAAATCTGCAGGTCAAAGTCTCTGCCTTCCAGTTTAATTTGACTCAGGCTGAGTCTCAGACACCTGCTCTTTAAAAGGAACCTGACACGATCAGACAAATTCATCTAACTAGAGAGATATTTGTATCTCTCATATCAGTACTAGGGATTTATTTATTTATTTCTGTGTGTTCTTCACAGTCCAACATTGAATCTACACAGTTCTTGTGGATGCTGATCCTAACCACAAACTAACTTGAGTAGTCTGTCTACTTAGTCTGTTTTAAGGCTATATAATGTGCCATTTGTATAACATATAAACATGTCTAAAGTGCCCTCGAAAACACGGGAAACTTAGTGCCCTCTTCAGTGGCGAGAACAGGGCTGTATGTGCCCTTTTTTCTTTTCGCCCCTGCCCTTGAAAAAGTCTGTGCACACCACTGGTACTGAACTCAGAAAAACTCACTAGATATACACTTTAGGACTTAATTTGAGCTCATAAACTCACCAGGAGGCCATCAGAATTTAGTCCACACTGATAGTACTCACCTATACAGAGAGCAGGTGGGATGCCAACACACAGCAAATACTGGAAGATCATAAAGATGGACAGGAAGAGACAATATCTGGGCCAGATCCTTGCAATAGCAGCCCGTCGCCTCCTAACCAAGATGGCGACCAACCAGCAGCCGTGGATTATCACCAGGAAGTTCATCCTCTGCCCAATCACGTTCACCGTCATCAGAAAGCAAATCTTCAAAAAGAGAAGAAAAATAAATGATCATTACAACATCAGTTTAAATTCTTACTGTAGTCAATTTTCTGTTAAACTTCTGTTTCTCTGTTTTTACTTGTCAAAAGTTAGATTAAACAAAGACGAATGAACACAATGTTAATCCTCATAGAAACTGACTTAAATAGATTATTTAATATAATAGATAATTAATAGATCATTTAAAGAGACAAAAACAAGCCCAGCATAAATAAGAGGACAAAGATCAAATAAACTGAAGGGTGCGACCAACAATTTTCTGGAGGAAATTATTTTCAGTCAAAATCGGACATGTTGTGTAGGTCATGACCTACATGACCTAAAGTCATAGTTTAAGGGTGTTAAAGCGGAGTTGTTGCATTGCACAAATGTTCATTTAAATAAAGGAAGAGCAACGCGTTACTTTGGAATCTTCTGATGATGATGCTCCTTCTGATTTATTGTTATATTAAATTACATACTGAGAATTACCATCATTACTTTTATTTTTATCAGCATCAGTTGTAGTAATAAGAGTGTAAATTTATTTCCTTCTAATATTAAATAGCAGAGGCACAGTATAGATTCAAATACACATCCTGACAAACAACAGAAACTGTCATTTTTCTCTTTTAAATTAATAACTAATGTGAGCAGGCTCTGTACTTATTATTCTAAAATACAGTTAAAAACAGGTGAAACCAACATTAAAGTTTTAAACATTAAGGATCCCTCTGGGGATATGAGCTCTACCAAATACCTCTAATCCAAATTTGTAGAAGGTGTAGTTGAGCAGGTACTTGAAGCAGGGAATGATGCCCTTGTTGAGAGTGTCCCTGGTGGCTTTGGGGAACAGAGTAGGGATGTTGGGGGGAGATCGTTGGAGCTGGCGGTAGTGGTGAGCCTGGTGGCGATACACTGTCGCCTCAAAAACCAGCAACATCAGAACAATCAAATGGTTCTGCAAAACAGAATTCAGGATGTTAATGTTAAGAAAACATGCTCAACCAGGACAGCAGCCTCAGAGACAGAGGCAGTCGGACTTTTAGTCCATATAGAGGAAATATTAATGTTTGAATCGCCTCTTTAACCAAACTTCTGTTTGCTTTCATGTAAGTCTTATTGATGGATCCCATGATGCCACTGCATGCACACAATGTAAACAGGAAGTAGAAATCACAAACATTTTGTAAAAGCTTCTGCTTGTAGTTCTACAGAAATAATGACAAAGGTAACAGCCAGAGACCTTGGATGCCCTTTGTTGATTTTTCAGTAATATTTGTACTGTGGCAACGAAAAATAAAGCCTAAATACCTGCACATCCTCCTGTCTAGATCCTTGATTGTGCTGCACTTATACTTTACAGAGCTTTGGATTGAAGCATCTGCTTCATTAGAACGTGGAACTACAGAACAAGTGTAAACATATATCTACTATACCTTGCTGTATCCGAGTACAGTGGCATCTTTCCTGATTCCAAACCATCTGGCTGGATCGATCGGCTCTTTATACAGAGAGGAGCGCAGCATCTCCCCTGGTAGCAGGTTGGTTTCATTGGTTAACGGCTGGAAGAACAAAAGCAGGGAAAAACTAAAATACATCTACAATATCTTACGAGCACATTCTCATCTGAAGGTAGTTATTCCTGAGCTCCTCAGCCTGGATGGCTGAACTGATGGGAAGCACAACAGCAAAGCATCTTCAAGGTTATTATTTATATTCAGGCTGGCAAAGGATTTTCTAAAATACAAATTATAGCTGTTGCAGATGAATCATGGTTATGACAGCAAGTTTAGAATCTAATCTTTTTACATTTCAAAAAACAATTTCATGGTGGTAATTTATCCCTCCACTATCACTCTGGACATTTTTCTCCAAAAGGGTGAATTTTCACTTTATTTTTCACAATAATCTTGGCATAAAACGGTATTTTTTTGTGGGAAGATTGATTTCTTGATAAATTTTGAAATTACAAATTAATTTTTTAAAGAACCTACAATTTATTCTGTATAGTTTTTTTTGAAAAATGTTTTTCTATTTTTGTAGCATACTCCACAATAAATTTACAGACAGTATATTGAAGATATTTTCCTTTTTTACATAAACAAGCATAATAACAAAAGAATATATTCAACACCCACCCCACCCAGCCTCTTTCAGACATAATATCAGATACTCACTTTCAAATACTAATTTACAAGAAACGAAATAAAAATATCTGTACATTTATACATACAGTGCTTAACAAATGTATTAGACCACCTGTCATATTTGTCTCAGAGACCATCCAGCATCATGAAGTGCTTTAATGCTGACTCTTTCATTTTCAGTGAGTTCTCCACGTTTTCCCACTTCGAACAGGAATGAGGAATTGCAAACTGAATTCACCCAAATTTGAGCCGGCTCACTGGGCTTCTCTGAGAAGTCAGAAATGAATCAAGCATAACATTCAAGCACTAAAACTAAATTTTCTCTTAAGGAATGCAAGTATATACTATAGACTATAATTTGACATTTTAATCGAGAAACATTAATGTGCTTTACTGTTCTTTCAGTTTTTTTGGAAATCAGTAAATTTGAAAATTCATGGATAACAATAATAATTCTATTTTAGCATTAAAAATATCATTTGGGTTAAAGAGCTTCTACATATTGGTGTATTAACCATTGCAGAAACATAAAAAATGATGTTGGTAATTACCAATGCTGTTAATTTAGGGCAGCTGTGGCATAAACCTTACTTTGGTTAGGGCTAGGGTGGTCTAATAAATTTGTTAAGCACTGTATGTTATTCTCTCCATCGACATTGAATTTACCATACTTTAAATCCAACCACCTAATGTAGGTGCATCAGTTTTGTTACAGTTGATAGCTATCATTCATTTTGCCTGAAGTATAGAAAAGTCTATGAATTTATATTCTTTTTTCCTTAATTTGAGATTTGATTATAGGGTGAAATTACTTTTCACACAGGGCCAGATAGGTTTGGATTTTTTTTACCCTTGAAAAATGAAATAATCATTCAGACCCTGCATTTTCTATTCACTTGGGTTGTCTCTGTGAAATACAAATATGGGTTTGAGGATCCGAAACATTTAGGTGTGATAAATATGCAAAAAACTCAGGAATCAGAAAGGGGGCAAATACTTTTTCACACCACTGTAGTTATATCCATCTGTTCGGCATTGAGTCTGTTAGTCCTGCAGAAATGGCTTCTTAAAGCATAAGCTAATATCTGGTATCTGTGCATCAGTGTGTGTTCATGTGTCTTACCAGACTACAGTTACTGGAGTACTCGACAGGGTTCACAACGCTGAGCTGGTACAGCATCTTACACACGATGATGACACAAACCCAGACTGTAGACAGACAAGAGGCCATCGGCCTGAATCGACTGTAAGGCATTGCCAAAGACCACAACACGACCAGGACCAGGTTCATTACAGACGGCTGTGGACAAAGGGACAGGGATAGGTTCAATGGGGTAGTCTACAGGCGTTTCATATTTGCATGAGGTAAAGAGTCTAATTAACATAACTAGAAGCATTCACAGTGAGGGTATAATATCTGATTTTTTTGGCAGTATTACCTCTTCAACTGCAACCCAAACAGAGAAGAAGGCCACCATCTTGAGGATGTGGAGCTCCAGAAGCCTCCAGAGAAACACTTGAACTTTGGTGAGGATATCTGAGAACTTTCTGGATAGAACCAGAAGCCTATCCATCACCAGACCCCACTTACTGGGGATCAAATCCACTGAATGAAGAATAGAGGGTTACACAGAGAGATGAAGAGGGGATAAATGGGAG
Source organism: Cheilinus undulatus (assembly GCF_018320785.1). Taxonomy (NCBI): domain Eukaryota; kingdom Metazoa; phylum Chordata; class Actinopteri; order Labriformes; family Labridae; genus Cheilinus; species Cheilinus undulatus. The sequence continues at coordinate 3,702,369 of NC_054870.1, forward strand.
AAATATCAAGCTTAAACCATTCCGTACAAGATCAGTTAAAAAATGTCATTTGCATTAATGTGAACGGCTCCATTTTCTTTACCTTCCTCTTCAGATTCCTCATCAATGTTAGTCACCAGGTCTTCTTCTTTAAGGTTAACCCCATCATTACCAGTCACCAGGTCTTCTTCATCAAGGTTAACCCCATCATTACCACTCACCAGGTTTTCTTCTTCAAGGTTAACCCCGTCATTATCAGCGCAATGCTGCGCTGCTCTCTGAATGTTCTTCTTCCTGCTGGCAGATAAGTTATACTGATAAGAAAAAGGAATAAAGAAATTTACATCCCCACTACAGAAATTTCTGTGTCCCTGCCAAACTTAAAGACCAAAGATAAACCTGAGGGGCTCACGCATAGCTGGAAATGTTGCATCAACACACAACCCCTCCCCCCCTAAAAATCCCAGATTTTTAAACCCTAATGTTGGCAGGTTTGACATCAGAATGGGGAAGGTTTGTTCAAACATCTTCTGATGCAACCTGGAAACATCATCAGACATGGACCTGGGGTCATTGTGTGTTTGGGGTGATCTGCTGCTATAACTCACTTTCTTCAAGGTTCATACTGTCGTACATTCAGAGATGCTCTCCTGCTTATTTTGATTGCCAACCAACCATTATTTCAGTTGCCTTAATTTGCTCCAACCAGTCTTGTAATTCTTTTCTGAACAAGGACTAAAGCTCCACTCTCTGGGTATTTGATGCTTTTCTCTCTCTTGCTTGGTTTGAACATCAGTGTATTGTGTGGATTGTACTGCACGCCTCAATGCATTGATTTCTGGGATGTGAATGGCTTTGAACAGTTGAAAAGGTACATCTAATGAAGTCGTTGGTGAGTGCAGTCAAGGCTGAAGTTATTGATACACTATATTGCCAAAAGTATTCACTCACCCATCCAAATAATTGAAATCAGGTGTTCCAATCACTCCCATGGCCACAGGTGTATAAAATCAAGCACCTAGGCATGCAGACTGTTTCTACAAACATTTGTGAAAGAATGGCTCGCTCTCAGGAGCTCAGTGAATTCCAGTGTGGTACTGTGATAGGATGCCACCTGTGCAACAAGTCCAGACATGAAATTTCCTCGCTCCTAAATGTTCCACAGTCAACTGTCAGTGGTATTATAACAAAGTGGAAGTGATTGGGAACGACAGCAACTCAGCCACCAAGTGGTCGGCCATGTAAAATGATGGAGCTGGGTCAGCAGATGCTGAGGTGCATAGTGTGCAGAGGTCGCCAACATTCTGCAGAGTAAATGGCTACAGACCTCCAAACTTCATGTGGCCTTCAGATTAGCTCAAGAACAGTGGTAGAGAGCTTCATGGAATGGGTTTCCATGGCTGAGCAGCTGCATCCAAGCCATACATCACCAAGTGCAATGCAAAGCGTGGGATGTAGTGGTGTAAAGCACACCGCCACTGGACTCCAGAGCAGTGGAGATGCATTCTCTGCAGTGACGAATTGTGCTTCTCCATCTGGCCATCTGATGGACGGGTCTGGGTTTGGTGGTTGTCAGGAGAACAGTACTTGTCTGACTGCATTGTGCCAAGTGTAAAGTTTAGTGGAGGGGGGATTATGGTGTGGGCTTGTTTGTCAGGAGCTGGGCTTGGCCCCTTAGTTCCAGTCAAAGGAACTCTGAATGCTTCAGCATACCAAGAGATTTTGGACAATTCCATGCTCCCAACTTTGTGGGAACAGTTTGGGGATGGCCCCTTCCTGTTCCAACATGACTGTGCACCAGTGCACAAAGCAAGGTCCATAAAGACATGGATGAGAGAGTTTGGTGTGGATCAACTTGACTGGCCTGCACAGAGTCCTGACCTCAACCCCACAGAACACCTTTGGGATGAATTAGAGCGGAGACTGAGAGCCAGGCCTTCTCGTCCAACATCAGTGTGTGACCTCACAAATGCGCTTCTGGAAGAATGGTCAAAAATTCCCATAAACGCACTCCTAAACCTTGTGGAAAGCCTTCCCAGAAGAGGTGAAGCTGTTATAGCTGCAAAGGGTGGACCGATGTCATATTAAACCCTATGGATTAAGAATGGGATGTCATTTAACTTCATATGTGAGTTAAGGCAGGTGAGCAAATACTTTTGGCAATATGGTGTATGTTAGGATTCTACCAGGCAGATGATTTTGCTTCCACTCACAAAGATTTAGTTAAGTTCTTATATTCCTGTGTCCCTCATCTTAAATGACATTCATCAATGTTTCAGATATCTCTGCAGATATCATCCTCCTGATATTTTTAGTGGACTTCACTCAAAACATGTCAACACTGGCCCCAATAAAAGAAGAAGTTAAAAACATTTTTTTCTGGGCAGGAATATCAGGACTGTGTGAGCTGTTTTACTTGTGTATAGGTGTAACATGATCCAGGTCAGTGATCCGCATGAAGGGTTTGTGGAAGTAGTGAAGCTGCAGAATGCAGGCAAGCAGGAAGAAGCCGGGGATGAGGATACTGGTGAAGAGCTCGGACAGAGCAAACGTCTCCAGACCAATGGCTGCCAGCCTGAGGACAAAAAACACAGAGGGGGGGGGCTTACAACTTGATTACTTCAGACTTATATTCCAGCTCAAGCTTTGGTATGGAAACATACTGTTCTTCCGTAAAGCCGGTGAAGTTTCTCCAGTATCCGGGGAAGTCTTCAAATTGATAAGTGTAGATGGAAATCAGCACCAGCATAGTATATGCCACAACTAGCCACCAAAATATCTTCAACAGACGCCTCCACAAAGAATAATACACCTGTGAAATAGACAAGATACATATCACAACAGAGAATTATGTTGATCAGGGGTTCTCAGTGCTGAGGTCGGGACCACGTTGGGGGTTGCAAGTCACTGAGAGGGGGTCTCCAAGATGCCTTATAAAAACTAGGAATATTTCTGAATCACACTGTTGCCACTTTACACCAATTCTGCCTAATGTTGACCCATTTTCATCACCCTTTTCCACCAATTTTGCAAATGTAACACTTTTTTGCAACTTAAAATCCATTTTTTTGGCAATTATAATCCCTTTCCACCACTTTTTTCTGCATGTTTATGCCACTTCTAAACAAAATCTTGCTACTCTCTGCCTATTGTTGGCTCTGTTCACACATTATTGACACAATTAACCTCTTTTACCACTTTTTAAGCCACATTTCACAATTTGAAAAGCCCATTTTTGCCAGTTTCAGACTATTTCTGCCTCAGCTGACTCTTTTTTCGTCAGTTTATTTCAAATTTTATCACATTGTATCAAATTTCCACCTATTTTTGCAACTTTAATGCTATTTCAGCCACTTTTGAATCCTCTTTGACCACCTAATATGCCAATTTTTGCTCCTTAAACCAATTTTGCCATTCATTTTTGGTTATTTTTGCCATTTCTAACCCATTTCTGCTACTTTTAGTGTATTTTAATTCTGTGTGTAACAAAAGGATTTTCATTTTTGAGAGGGCTACTTACTACACAAATAAATTTAAATTTGTTTCTTTGATATGAGTGGTTATTATTCAAATATAAAATACCACAGCTTAACTTTACAATGGACTATGACTTTGCTGGCCCCCAGTTTGGCTGGGCCCCTGAAAGCTCTTCCATTTTTCCCCCCTAATAGGCGGCCTTGTCTGCACATGACTGTTCTTGAATGTGCATGACTGTGTTCAGCCACCTTCAGGTACACTGGGGGTCCCAGGTCACTGGTACCTTTATTTTGGGGGTCGCGGGCTGAAAAGGTTGAGAACCCCTGATGCAGATAATCTGATGATATTCTTGAACATTGTGTAAAAAGGAGAACTTTCCAGTGCTATAAATCCACTCAGCATGCATCAGATGGTCCTACCTGATATAGACAGAGGCAGAGAAGGAACAGCAGCATATAGATGATCTTGTATCCAACAAGTTTGCCAGCGAAGGAAACCATGATGAACATCCCTCCGCACACGTAGATCCAGTATTTGGCATAAGAGCTCATCACCATGCCTCCGACAACCTTCAGCATCGACTCATTGCCAGCTCTCTCTTCTGACAGAGGGGTTCCAGACATGGGAGCAGGAGAGATTGGGTATTTTGAAAAAACAAACAGAGCTGCACCTTCTAACCACCTGTCCTTTATACAATAACAGAGACTCTTTTCAGTTTACCAGCATGAACTATGAACAGAAGCTTCCGTATCTGCCGGCTGAGGTGCAACAGTGTCGAATGTTGCATCATATTAAATGAGCTGATGTGACCAAAGAAGAACCTCAGTCACTAAACCACCACCATGAAATTGACCAGCCTATTTTTAAAAAATGTGCCCATAATTTAGAGTAAAACCAAGTCTTTGATCATTATAATACCCTTTTCTGCCACCATCATAATTTATTTGTACATTGCTTTGGCATGGAACTGATGTTTTTCATGCAAGTAAAGGCTATTGAATTAAGAGAGAAAGAGAGAGAGATGTTTTACCTCCTGTAGTGACTTCCTGTAGTGGTATTGCCATTTTTCTCTTTATTCTAAAGTTTTCCTTCACTGACTGACGAACCAGCAGCCAGAATGTTAATGTGAACAGAAGCTGAGGAGAAATAAAAGATACCGTTAGAAAACGCACACACAGATTTCAGTGAAGTTTAGAAAAGTTTAACCTAGTAGCAAAAGAAAAAAAAAAATACCAAGTGATTAAAATATTGTTCAAAGATAAAAATATTGGGGGGAGCAAGTGGCCTAGTGGTTAAAGGTGCTCCCCATGTACGCAGGCGGCCCGGGCTCGAATCCGGCCTGAGGCCCCCTACCGCATGTCTCTCTCCTACTCTTGACCCTGTTTCCAACTCTATCCACTGTCCTCCTCTATCTAATAAAGGCACAAAAATGCTCAAAAATAAATCTTAAAAAAAAAAAGATAAAAATATTGTTCCCAAAGTAAACTTTAAAACTTTGCATGAATAAAAGAAAAATGATGAGAAAGGGAATGTTAGTTAAAAACTTGAGGTTATATGGTAAGAGGAAACCTCTATCCATGAGTTTGGGTCAGATTTTAATGCTTCTAATTCTCAGAATCTGGATCAATAATCATGTCTGAGTTTTGCTGTTAAAGTGGGTCGCATCTAGTGAGGTTGTTATAGTTAACTAAAAAGTAATTAAATAACTAAAATTCAAAAATCATTTTAGTTAACTGAAACTAAATCAAAACTAAGCTTTTCCAAAAAAACGAAAACTAACTAAAACTGTACAGGGCGCTTAAAAAACAAAAATAAAATAAAAATGGAGACAAAATATCCTTAGTTTTAGTCTTTGACACAACCATGCTGACTGGCACGTACACCAGAGACTGGGGAGTGTAAACCTGTCTGCTCTGACTGGTTAAGACTTCACATAGTGGTAGTTTTATAACTGGAGTTGTATTTAAGCATCATCATTAAGTAAATAAAATGCAAAGTGAAGAGTAGTCTGTTTAAATATGTTTTAAAAAATGAAATACGCTCACTCAGCCCCGACATGTATCCGAAAAAACTAAAACTAACGATAAAAGTAATGAAAACTAAACTGAAATGAAGCATTTTTGCAAAATAAAAACTAAACTAACAAACCAGCAGTCAAAACTAACTAAAAATAAACTGAAATTGAAAAAAGAAAATGAAAACAAAATTAAAAAAAAAAAACTATCGAAAAATGCCAAACTATTTAACCTATTAAATCTACTTGGTTACATCATTAGTAAAGGAAGACCCAACAATATTCACAATGACCTAAGCAAAGTTTGAGCAGAAAGTAAAAATTCCTTTAACCAGGAAGAAAATGTAAAAAGAACCAGATTCTAAACAGACATCTGATGAAGTTGTGATGGGATTGTAAAGGAAGAGAGGGAAAAACAGATTCAGGAAGAGCGAAATGGATGAGACCAGAAAGAGAGATGAAGAAGATGCAGAAAAAGAGATGCTGATTTACCCGTGCACAATTATGTTACTGTTGTTTTTTTCTAAATTTAGCACATCTATATCATCAAATAACAAATCATGAATTACAAGCAGACAACTTTAGTCCATTTAACGATCCATAAACATTAAAAGTCTATTTTAATTATTTTTGATGTAAACTAAGAAAATGTTCAATAATAAATCTAAAATTATCACTTTGTTTTAAATATACAGTACTGTGCAGAAGTTTTAGGCATGTAGAGCACTAACGGCTCTTCACAGGTCCTGATGTTCCACAACCCTGGGCTGATGAGAGGAGGGAGGGCGGCCAGAGTCAGTGTCTACACATTTGACTTGTTTGAGTGTCGCTCAGCAGCCGAGGTCGAACTTAACAGCATTTCTTTTGTCCTGTTCTTTGCACGCCTTGTAATACACCCAGCAACCACCAACAGTGTTCAGGTGCTTAGAACATACACACGACAACCAGGGGGTTGTGGCAGCCCTCCTACCCGCCCTATGTCAACAGTATCCTAGGCTATGTTTAAGCGCCACATCTACCCATAACTTTGCCCTAAAGCTGTGGTTTTTGTTTTGTTTTCATCAGATTATTTTCCCATGCCCTTGGTAATATACAAAGACATCCAGAGCATGACCTGGTTTGTGTCAATCCTCCTTCCTGCCCAATGGGGCCCTCAGGTGGGCATACTCGCCATTACACGCCTTACTTCAGCCTCAAACTTCAGCCCAAACATGCCTAAAACTTATGCACGGTACTGTACATTGAAAATGAGACTACATTTGTAATTTCCTAGAATAAAGGCCAACTTCACTCATATCATTCTTATAAGATTTTTCACGAAAAATCTCTTCGTTCCATTCATTGTTTGACAACACATGTATCATCAAATCTCAATATTCCTGAAATAAAGAATGACCATCATGGGATGCTTCTGTCTTACCATGGCTCCTAGTCTCAGACAAGGGTACTGGGGTCGGTCCAGTCCCAGCTGACTGAGACTCATGGTTCCCACAGTGGTGGGCAGTTCAGGCTGAAGCTCCATACCCCAGACGTACTGCAGGCAGCACAGAGCCAGGCCGTAGAGCAGGATAAACGGGGAGCACAGCGTGGCCGCATGCCGTCTGCATAACAAGACAGTGAGGAGAGTTCAGGTCAAACCCTGGAACACCTCAGTTTAAGTCTAGTCATTGTGAACTGTATACAAAACTAATCAATCAAGTTTGAATCACTTTGAAAATAAAGACACATAACATCAGATATAAAGGTCACATCTGAAGATGATGACATTGATCGTCAGACTCCTGATTGGTTCCTCCAGTGAAAGATACCTGGCACGTAGAATCCAGATGAGACAGGCCCATAGCAACAGCACAAACGTCAGCCAGCTGTGATAGGTAATACTCCACACCTGAGCAACGTGAAAACAAAAGTTTACCTGTGCATATTAAAGGTTTGGCTGGAAGTAAACTGTACTGTGTTTGTCTTCTAACATTGTATAAATATATAATATGTGTTTTATTTTAGGAATTACCATCATGGCTATCAGAGCACAGACGTAGCTCTGCTGCATGACCACCTTTCCCAGCAGGAATAATGGACTTTCACTCTGCTGGCCATTAGTGGGAGCACCATCACCTGCCAGAAATAAACACAACGCAGTATTAGATGAATGGAGGGATGGATGGTTCAAATAGTCTGAATAAGGTCACACTAATCAATACACTCCGAGAGACTGTGGCCCCGTAGGTAGTCGGTCCTCAGGCAGTCAGGAGGTCAGGGGTTTGATCCCCAGCTCTTGCAGTCACATGTCGATGAAACCATGGGCAAAACATTGATGGGATTTTTTTCTTTAAACCTAAATCCTGAAACATCTACTGCTCTTGTTAATTCTGCCTTTTTACAGTTATAAAGAAGAGAGACAATCTTTTGATTAAAGACAGAGGAAGGAAATTCAGGTGTTTCATACCCAGGTCTTGCTGGCTCTCCTCTGCAGCTGATGTTTCTCCCCCCCTCTCTGGTCCCAGAGACAGCAGCGTGATCTTAAAGAACCAAACACAACTTTAAGAAACAGAAATTTAACTGACACAGACATTTGACTACTGTATTTATAATCACTTATTTCTGCCTAAGTATGCGAAACATCCAAAGCCTTTTACGATGCTCAGGTGCATCTCAGGGTTTTCATTAGCTATAAGCCATAATCATCCAAATTAAAATAAATAAACACTTGAAATGCATCAGTCTGTTTGTGATGAATCTATATAATGTACAGTCATGGACCAAAGTATTGGAAATTGTTGCAGTTACAAATGTTTTTGGTATACGCATTTTGATTTCCTTTATGTGCATTGGAACAACACAAAAAATCAGAAGAAAAAGCCAAAATTGACATCATTTTACACAAAACTCAAAAAATGGGCCAGACAAAATGACTGTAACCCTTTTAAAGCTGTGGGTAGATCATTTAATTTCAAGCATGTGATGCTCATTTAAACTCACCTGTGGCAGTAACAGGTGCTGACAATCTAGAAATCACACCTGAAGCCAGTTAGAATGTCTAAAAGTTGACTCAACCTTTGTGTTGTGTGCCTGTGTGTGTCACACCAAGCATGGAGAAGAGAAAGAAGAGCCCAGAATTGTCTGAGGACTTGAGAAGCAAAACTGTAGAAAAATATGAACTATCTCAAGGTTACAAGATCATCTCCAGAGATCTTGAAAGTCCTTTGTCCACTGTGCGTAATATAATCAAGAAGTTTATAACCCATGGAACTGTGGCTAATCTCCCTGGACGTAAACATCCATAAACATCCTCAGTCAACTTCCACACAAATCCAGGCTGTCCTGCAGACTCAGGGTGCAAAAGTGTCAGCTCGGACCATACGTGGTCATCTGAATGAGATGAAGCACTAAAGCAGGAGACCGAGGAGAACCCCACTGCTGACAAAGAGACATAAAAAAGCCAGACTGGAGTTTGCAAAAATGTACCTGAGCAAGCTTCAATCCTTCTGGGAGAACATTTTGTGGACAGATGAGACTAAGGTAGAGCTTTTTGGAAAAGCACGTCATTCTACTGTTTACAGAAAACAGAATGAAGCCTACAAAGAAAAGAACACAGTACCAACAGTCAGACATGGTGGAGGGTCAAAGATGTTTTGGGGTTGTTTTGCTGCCTCTGGCACTGGGTGCCTTGACTGTGTGCAAGGAATCATGAAATCTGGAGACTATCAAAAGACTTTGGGCCGCAATGTAGGGCCTAGTGTCAGAAAGCTGGGTCTGTGTCAGAGGTCATGGGTGTTCCAGCAGGACAATGACCTCAAACATACCTCAAAAAGCACCAAGAAATGGTTGGAGACAAAGCTGGAGAGTTCTGAAGTAGGTCCAGATCTAAATCCCATTGAACTCCTATGGAGAGATCTCAAAACTGCTGTTGCAAGAAGTCACCCTTCAAATCTGAGAGACCTGGAGCAGTTTGCAAAAGAAGAGTGGTCCAAAATTCTAGTTGAGAGGTGTAAGAAGCTTGTTGATGGTTATAGGAAGTGATTGGTTTCAGTTATTTTTTCCCAAGGGTGTGCAACCAAATATTAAGTTGAGGGGGGCATTAATTTTGTCTGGCCCATTTTTTGAGTTTTGTGTAAAATTATGTCAATTTTGTCTTTTTTCTTCTGATTTTTTGTGTGTTTTTACAATGCACATAGAGAAAAGAAACATGTGTATACCAAAAACATTTGTAAATGCAGCAATTTCTGGAAGAAATGGTGTATTTTCTGGAAACATTTCAGGGGCGCCGATACTTTTGTCCATGACTGTATGAGTTCACCTTTTTGTATTGAACCACTGAAATAAATCAACTCTTTGATGATATTCTAATTCATTGAGAAGCTGTAGACTTTAAAAAGTATTGGACAAGTTCTGAGTGATGTCAGCCACTTCAAAGCCAATCAGCAGCAGTCGCCATATTGATAAAAACATCTCAAACTCTCAGTCAGCATAGAAACGGACAAAGAGGAAGAGCTTAGGCAGGTCTTCAGCCTCCTGAGAAAGAGCTTCAATGTGCTAACATGCAGTTATATGAGCCTAAACAAGCCTAAACTATATCAACCTAATTTAGCATATCTTACCATTTTTAAAACTAAATCAGATGAGCCATGAAAAAAACCATCAGGACGTGGCCATAAAAAACGGAACTATTCAGACCAAAATACTTTTTTCTGTAAAATCAACATTTTAACATGTGTGTGTCTTCCAGTGCCTCATGAGCCTGAAGTGAACACAATTCCATATTTGCTTCATCTTTTAACCCTGGAGGTTGCTGCTCACCTTTAACACACTGCAAGAAAAGTGACCACATCACACCCATCACTGGCTACCTGTGAGTTTTAGAGCTTACTCTAAATTATACAAATACTTACTGAGTGTTTCAAAACCCTTAAATGGCCAGGCCCCACCTTAGATCGGTTATTTCCTAACTCCCTACAAGCCTAACCACTGATCCTCCAGCAGGGCCCTACTGGGAGTTATTAAGAAGCAACTGATCACAAAGGGTATTTGTAAACCGCATTCCAAATTATTATGCAAATGATATTTTTCTCTGATTTTCCTAAATAGTTGATGCAAATGACAGGAATCAACGCTATTTCAATCAAAAACATCTTAACAGGCCAAGTTCCATGTTAACATAGGAGCCCTTCTTTGATGTCACCTTCACTATTCTTGCATCCATTGAACTTGTGAGTTTTTGGTTGAATTTCATTGTAAGATGTCAGAATATCCTCCTAGAGCTGCTGTTTTGATGTGAACTGCCTCCCACCCTCATAGATCTTTAGCTTGAGGATGCTCCAAAGGTTTTCAGTAGGGTTGAGGTCAGGGGAGGATGGGGGCCACACCATGAGTTTCTCTCCTTTTATGTCCATAGCAGCCAATGACACAGAGGGATTCTTTGCAGCATGAGATGGAGCATTGTCATGCATAAAGGTAATTTTGCTACAAGAAGGCACTGTTCTTCTTTTTGTACCATGGCAGAAAGTGGTCAGTCAGAAACTCTACATACTTTGCCGAGGTCATTTTCACACCTTCAGGGACCCTAAAGGGGTCTACCAGCTCTCTCCCAATGATTCTGGCCCAAAACATGACTCTGCCATCTCCTTGTTGACGTCGCAGCCTTGTTGGGACATGGTGGCCATCCACAAACAAGACCGTTTGAAAATGAGTCTTCATGTATTTCTGGGCCCACTGCAACTGTTTCTGCTTGTGAGCATTGGTTAGGGGCGGCTGAATAGTAGGTTTATACACGACTGCAAGCCTCTGGAGGATCCTACACCTTGAGGTTGGTGGAACTCCAGTGGCACCAGCAGCTTCAAATACCTGTTTACTGCTTTGTAATGGCATTTTAGCATCTGCTCTCTTAATCTGATGAATTTGTCTGTCAGAAACCTTCCTCATTATGCCTTTATCTGCAGGAACCCATCTGTGCTCTGAATCAGCCACAAACTTCTTCACAGTACGATGATCACGCTTAAGTTTTCATGAAATATCTGATGTTTTCATTCCTTGTCCAAGGCATTACACTGAGGCTTTTCAGCAGTAGAGATCCTTTTTTTCCCATACTGCTGAAACCTGTGGCCTGATTAATAATGTGGAACGTCCTTTTTAAGTAGTTTTCCTTTCCACCTGGCAAACTAGTTATCACAGGTGTCTGAGATTGATTTCAGTGATCCAAAGCACCCTGAGACACAATACCATCCATGAGTTTCATTGAAAAAACAAAAAAACAAAAAGAATGTTTATGACACTAAAATCCAATTTGCATAATAATTTGGAATGTGGTGTAAACAAATTGTGATTATCATATTATTATCTTCCGGGTAAACCTTTGGTTGATTCCTATTCTTACCTGCACATCCTCCTCCTTTAAGACACCACTTTTCTCCTCCTCTTGCTTCTCCTCAGTCTGCTGAACACAAAATCATAGTGGAAGTTACACATAAAGTACGTCTTTTTTTTTTTTTTAAATACTCAGTTATACTGAAAAGGTTTGAATGGTTGCAGAATCCTCAGCAGACGGGTTTTCACTGTAAATGATTTTGTCCTCCTCTGCCTCCCTACTTTAAAAACTAACAGATCAAGAAAGTGCCGAGGCAGGAACCATCACATGCAAAGATATTCATTCGTGAATAAGATTGAAAGACTCAGGAGTTGACCATTAACATTTTCAACTTCCTCCAACAAAATCTCCACAAACATTCCAGTAAACTTTCTTATTATTATAAATGTTTTGATCTGCTGTGGATACTTGAAAGTCGATATAGAGACGAATCTACCTGGTTTGGCGGTCCATGGCATCCTGTTTTAAGAACGGTTGCTATGGTAATGTAGAGGAGGAACAGTATTCCTGGGTTGACATAAACCGGCCAATCATGATCAGTGTTAAGGTTGAGGTCATAGGGTGCAGAACAGTTTCCTGGTATGATGATGTCCTTCAGACCAAACAGTCTGGCAGGATCACAGAAGAAGAGAAGGAGAAACAACAGGAAACCACTGGTTATTGATTCGTAGAAGGTCTTAATGCAGTAACACTGGTTATTGATTCGTAGAAGGTCTTAATGCAGTAACAGCTGGCATTCTCACTGAGCAGTCACACTGAAGAATAACGTTCTGTTCAAAAATAGGTGGAAAAAAAACAACTAAGACCTGGCAGCGACATGTCTCTGTGAGGTAAACGATTACTGAAACAGTAAAAGTTCAGTGTTGGGTGAAGAAGAAGAAGGTGGGTGGATCCTGTGGTAGTGGAAACGGTGTAGATCAGGGGTGTCAAACTCAAGGCCCGGGGGCCAAATCCGGCCAGTGGCACAGTTATACCCAGCCCACCAGATGAGATCATATTTTTATTATAACTGGCCCACCAGTATGACGTCTGCAGATTTCCTCCATTATAAAAATGTGAACTTGACCTTGAAGATTGAAAATATCCTTGTTCAGACATAAGAATTAGAAATAGTAAAGAACGAAAATAAATTTATAGACATTCAGGAATGTGGGGAAAAAAAAACGTGTTTTCCTTTTGTATTTTCTAATTTGCAGTAATGGTTTAGACTTTTTTTAAATCATATTTTGACCTTTTCAAATCATAATTTTAACTTTTATCTCATATTTTGACAATTTAGATTCACAGTTTTATTTTTTTAAGTCATATTTTTTTGTTTACCACTCATTAAATTAAATATCTTACACTTTGACATTTTCAACTCCTCACTGCAAATTTTAATTGCAAATATTAACCTTTTCTATTTAAAATCTTAATTTAAGCTCATCTTTGGACCTTAAGAACTCAATATTTTTAATTTTATGTCATATTTTGACATTGAAAACTCATTATTTAGAACTTTATCTTATATTTTAACCTTTAAAACTCTTGATTTTGAATTTTATCTCACATTTTCACCTTCTAAGCTCTTGATTTAGCATTTTTTCTCATATATTTACATTTCAACCCCTAAATATAACTTTTAATCCCAAATTTTGACTTTTGAGATTAAAAATTTTAACATTTTTTATCTTATCTTTTGACCTTTAAACCCCTGTTTTTGAATTTTATCAAATATTTTGACATTTAAAACTCATAATTTTGATTTTTTTAGTACTTTAACTGTTAAAGATTATGATTTTAACTTCTGACTTTTTTAAAATCTAAAAATCATTTATCATCAATGTTATATTTTTCCCCCTATAATTCATTACCAGTTAAGATGAGGTTGACAGTTTATGGGAAATTTTGGCCCAGTTAGGCCCTCAGGTTAGACCCAAAATCAGAATTCGGCCCCTGCTGTGATTGAGTCTGACATCCCTGGTGTAGATTTTTAACCTTAATGGTGCAGATGCATGCTTTGTACACTGCTCAAAAACATAAATGGAACACATGATCATCACAATGTAACTCCAAGTCAATCACATTTCCAAGATTCCAACCTGTCCAGTAAGGAAGCACTGACGGTGAATCAGTTTCACCTTCTGTTGTGGGGCACACAGCAGGTGGAAAGGAGAGGCAATTAGCAAAACAATCCCTATAAAGGAATGGTTCTGCACAGATTATTTCCCTCTCCTCAACCTTTCTGGCTGATTTTTGGTTACTTTTGCATTTTTCCAGTCCACTAGCGGTAGCATGAGGCGGTATCTGCAACCCACAGAAGATGCTCAGGTAGTGCAGCTTGTCAAGGATGTTGCATGCATTCGTGGCAAAAAGATTTGCTGTGTCTCCTGGCACACTCTCAAGAGCACAGAGGAGATACCAGGAGACGTGGAGGGGACCGTAGGAGGGCAGCAGGACCACTATCTGCTCCTTTGTGCAAGGAGGAACAAGAGGAGCACTGCCAGAACCTTCAAAATAACCTCCAGCAGGCCACTATTGACACGTTTCTGCTCAAGCTGTCAGAAACAGACTCCATGAGGGTGGTATGAGGACCCGATGTCCACATGTAGGGCCTGTGCTGACAGCCCAGCACCTTGCAGCCCGAATGGCATCTGCCACAGAACACAAGAATTGGCAGATTCACCATTGGCGCCCTGTGCTCTTCACAGATGAAATCAGGTTCACACTGAGCACATGTGGCAGACATGAGAGAGTCCGGAGACGCCGTGGAGAATGTTCTGCTGCCTGCAACATCCTCCAGTATGATTGGTTTGGCTGAGGCATATCCTTGGACGGCTGCGCAGAGGTGGCCTGACTACCATTAGGATTTTACCCACATGCTGGGTTTCCTCAGTGCTCGGCCTCATGTGGCTGGAGTGTGCCAGTAGTTTCTGCATGATGAAGGCATTGATGCTATGGACTGGCCTGCCCATTCCCCAGACCTGAATCCGATCGAACACCTCTGGGACATCATATCTTGTTCCATCCACCGCCACCACGTCGCACCACAGACTGTCCAGGCAGTGTTAATTTTGTTGACACCTTTCTTTCATGACAAAAGCTAGACTAAAACTAACAAAAACAGATCTGTGATGACTAAAACTGACAAAAACTAAGCCTAGTTTTTGTCAGAATGACTAAAACTAGACTAAAATATAATGTAGTTTTCGTTGGACGTTCAAAATCTGTGATATTTCTCCACTGTGGTGAATCTGTCAAAATGCAATGCATCTGTATCTATTCTGCCTCTCAGCTGTAAAAAGCAGGGACCCAAGGATTGGCAGGGTGCAGAGAACACACTACCATGATTTGGTACCAGATTTAGGCAAGAAAATAAATGTTTGGACTAAAAGTAAAAACTAAAATGTGAGGACTTTTTATGGACTAAAACTAGACTAAAATATTTTGCATTTTTGTCAACTAAAACTGGACTAAAACTAAAAGGGGAAGAAATTACTAAAATGTGACTAAAACTAAAATGAATTTCATTTTAAAGACTGAAACTAAAATTAAAAATAGCTGCCAAAATTAACACTGTGTCCATGAGCTGACTGATGCCCTGATCCAGGTCTGGGAGGAGATCTCTCAGGAGACCATCCGTCGTCTCATCAGGAGGAATTTCACAGAAGTTGGATCAGGCTGTGATCTGATTTTTGCACTTTTATTTAGAGTATGACTCTGACTCCAGCCCTCCATGGGTTAATAATTCTGGTTTCCATTGATCGTTCTTATGTTATTTTGTCCCCAGCTGTTCGACTATGTAATGAATAAAGATTTTCAACTGGAATATTTCATTCATCCAGATCTGGGATGTTATCTAAGTGTTCCCTTTATTTTTATGAGCAGTGTATGCAAGGTGGCAATGACCTTTGACCACCAAAACCTAATCAGTCCAGTTTTTCCCTTTATGCATTCATGAAACATTGTGCTCATAATATCTGAGGCCGTAGCATTTTAACCTGTGACCTCCAATATGCATGACTTTACCTTTTGGTCAGTGGTCATTTGTGCAGTTTGAAGAAAATCCCTCAAAGCATCCTTAAGACATTTACGCTGACGAAGTCACAAAATAACAGATCGAAGACGTCTGATCATTCTTGATTTAAGGACAGAGCAGCCAAAATCAGGAGGGTACATCTTAGACTTTTATTCTGCTTTGTCAGAACCAAAGAATCTTTGGCACACAAAGCAGAGGACAAATCAAACATCTCCTTTGTTTTTAGCTGCATAAAGCTTGCATTGCCTTCATTATTCTAGTAGTCAATTTTCCATTTGTCTTGCTTGCCTACTTGCCTTTTTTGCATGCAGAGACAGCGATTTGACTTTGATTTGTTTGCAAAAAAACAGTGCTAAAGTCTTGACATCTGTCCTCCCTGCTGATAACTACTGTATAGAGCCAGTTACAGTGGATTTGCAGAGGGAAGGCAAACTTGGACTAACTTGCCATCATTTCCACCACTAAAACAAAGCCAACTAAAAATATTGAACTGTTTCATGCACAGTGTCCATCACTCTTACCTGGCCCACAGGGTCTGTGGGGGGAACAGGGCCTGGGCCAGCAGACTCTGGTACAAGTACAAACAAAGCATGTGCCCTGATGTGAAGAAGCCCACCATCACACAAAGTGCATTGAAACCCAGGTGACTGATGGGAAGGTGGCATGCCCACCATGTGCACACCCCGATGAAAAGCAGGAAGTAGATGGCTGAGAAGGCAGAGGGCAGCGTGATCCCTGGGAATGAAGAAAAGAGTAGATGTGAGGGGGTAATGTCTGAAATGCATGGACTGATTACCATATTAGAGCTGGATCTATGAATGTTGGCATCATATGAGAGCAATCACTGGAGTTAAGTGCTGTTGGACTGTGTTACTGAAACTGTTGTGCATGTTTTGCCTATTAAAGGGACCGGGAAAGAACCTGTTATCTGTTTTAAATACAACCAAAGACAAATATCACTTGGTCTAAACCAACCAAGAATAGCCATAATATTTGTCAAGCTTATCTTAGAATTCACAGTGAAAGCAGGGTGAAGGTTTCTTTCCAACACAGTATCTATTAAAAAGTGAAAGCTCCTGCAGCAGCATGTTCAGTGCAATGACTGTTATTGCAGTGATGCAATTATTAAAAAATCCAGTGTCTCTTTTTTCAATGATCACTGTAAATGTTCAAACTGAGGTGTGAAATAACCGCTTTGCTTTGCTCTCACTGTTGTATTTTAACGTGGACCCTGGGAAAGTATTGTTGTTACACAGTTCCTACCAGCCAACGCCAACAGGCTGATGGCCAGGATCCTCCCCAGGTCCCGCAGAACTTTCAGCGCCGTGGCCTTCAGACGCTCAGCCAGCTGCTTCGCTTTGGTGGCGGTGGAAACTTCCTCATCCAGGTCCCCAGGTAATGACCTCTCCTCCTCATCTTCATCCTCTGATGCCTCCTCCTCTTCATGATCCTCCTCATCATCTGTAGTGTTTTCTGTTGTATCATCTTCTAGCTACATTTGGAAGCAGATGAAAAAAAGTTCCAGTTAGTCAGAACGGAGTCAGGTCACACATTCAATGATAAATGTGGAGGTTTTCAGACTTACAGCTAATGCAGCGCCTATAAATAAACACCAGTGTCCCACAGAACTGTCGTAGGTTATGTTACCTTTAAAAATTTAGAACTGTAACAGTTATACTATTGCATTCTTTTTATATTTTAATTCCATGCCAATAGATTCCTATTTTACACGACACGCCAGATGGATGTGTTTCACATCCATCTGGTAAACCTCCCATAGACGGGAGGAAAACAGGAAACTCAAGTAGAGAATAAAACACCAGAGCACAGAGAGAGAAACAACAGAGCATTACTAGAGACTTCTCTGGGAAATAAGAGCACACAAGGACAAGGAACATAGGAGATAGAAACATAATAATCACAAAACAACACAAAAGAAAAACCAGAACCATAACAGCAGTATGAGTAAACATAATCATAGAACCTTTAGCCAGAATAATACAAAGACCATTTGAACAAGCAGTAATAACAGGCCGCGCTGGGCCCTGGGTATTTATCATAGGGTTCATCTGCAGATGCAGTAACCTCTGCCTGCCTTTGCCTTTTCCAGACTCCATGTCTGTCATCAGGCAAATCCATCTTGCAAAGCTTCAAGAGTGCACACGCGCACGAGAGAGATGGGTGTGGATGTCGGGTCGTGTGTGTTAATGTGTGTGCGTGTGTGTCTGCCAGAGAACTAAACTCTCGAAGAACGATAAAGACGGCACATTTTGCTGTTTTGGCGTTGGCTACGGCCCACAGTAGCCTGTACTGCAGGGATCATCAAGAACATTCGCACGAGGGCCAGATTTAGTCTCAAGAGAAACTCTGGGGGCCGGACTTTCAAATACACAAAAATTAAATATGTTGGTCTGATTGAAATATTATTGTAGTTGTATTTGTATTTTCTTTCAAAGCATTTTTAGTCATAACCAGTGAGATCTATCTCTTTTATCTATAACGCAGCAGGCCATAAGGAGACAGGCCTGACAACAGAATCAGCCAGACCCCTGAAAATCCAAGAGAATGAACTCTCCCCAGTTGTGATGTAGCACCAATATCAACCCATTTTTTTACACTTTTAACCCTTTTCTGATACTTTTTGCCCCCCTTTGCCTCTTTAACCCAATTTTGAAAGATTTTCACCCCAGTTAAACCACTTTTTCTGCATGATTTATCCCCTTTGTGCCACTCTTATATGAATTTTTGCCACTTTTCTTTTATATTTGCCACTTTGTAACCTCTTGCACAATTTTTTAGTCATTTGTAACCAATTTTTTATACCTTTTGTGCCATTTCTCCTCTTATACAAGTTTTTGCCATATTTTAACCTCTTTTCACTTCTTTATCTGGTCATTTTTGCAGCACTTCTGCCAACCTTAAACCTTTTTATAAATATGGACTTATTATGGCAGTAAATCTCTGTAAAAACAGATCAAACAGTGCTCATTCTAAAACTGTTTCAATGTTATTTTTTGTGGGTTTGATTTAACAGCTGCAGACATTTATAGCCAAAAGATTCTCTTAAAATCTCCTTTTCCTCCTTTTCTGAATTTAATGATCTTCCAGGGGCCGGACAGGAAGCTTTGGGGGGCCTGATGTGGCCCCTGGGCCTCCAGTTGATGATCAGTGCTGTACTGAGTTAGTGAAAGCTTATACAAAACTGAGAAACGTCCTGTTGTACAGGAAGAATGGGGGTCCTGATAAAATAAACGGTTACATGCTTCAGTATTGTACATTATAGCTTCCGGCGTGAGGAGTTATGATTTTGCCTCAGGTTATTGTATTGTACACCCAGCTGCCACATATGCTAGTGATACAGACAGATGTTATGATCAGATGTTAATCTGTGCTCTTCATCGATGTGTTAAAGGAGCAACCCCCGGCATCTAAAGGTGAGATATCAAACACAATCATGTCTGTCTCCCGTAACATTTAATAATTGTGATAATAAGCCTATTTATCTCTCTGAAAGTGGAGTGTGTGCATGTGTGTAACCCTAATCCTAGTTGCTGTATCGATGATATGAAAACTACAGATTAATTCTGTTATGTTGTCGAGCTTCTGCTGTTTTTTGAGGAATAGAGATGCAGGTGGTCATGCACCTGAATCAGTATGTTGTGATGGTGGACCGTTGTTGCTTGTCGTTTTATAGCTATAGTGCTTAAGCTGTCAGTGGACTTCATGGAGTATTATACGTTGGTCAAAAAAAAAGCACTCAATATTGATTATTGGGTGGTTTTTGTGCATTTTGGTGGATTTTGAACAGGCTTTGGGCTGGAAACTATCTGGCAACACTGTCCATGTTACTTGTGGTTATCTCATTGGAGAACAGCTGCAGTTTTATCACAACTCGACCACATTTCTTTATGCAATAAATTGCAAGCAACAGCAAAGAAAGTTTTTTAAAGTGGAGATGTTTCTACCCTTCTGCTGACACACACTCGCACTGACGTAATGTAGAAGCTTCTATCTGTTGTTTCAGAACATTAGAGGATAAAGTCAGACCTGAACTTCCTCTTTCTGCTTTAAACTCCTCTCTATCCATGGAGGATCAGCGCATCAGCACCGGTTATGTGTGTGTGTGTGTGTGTGTGGGTGGGTGTGTGTGTGTGTGATAGGGGTGGGAATCACTAGTGGCCCAACGATATGATATTATTATGATACTTGGGTCATGGTTCAATATTATTGTGATTTTGAACATTTTGAGAGAGAGTACTGCGATACCATATGTTGCGATCCGTACCATTTTTTCCACCGTTTAGCTGATTCAGCATTATTTCTGCCCTCATGTTTGTTGTATTTCTGCAGTATTTTATTTTCATGTAGCACTTCATGCAAACCTCATGTGTCATGTCCATCTCATTCGTGCTCTGCTTCATTCCTAATGTCCTTCCCCTGCTGCTAACATGTTTGTTGTTCTAACTTTCTCCTGCTCTATGACCGTCGCCTCTGCCGACCTCACTGGACAAACAATCGTCCAAACAATTGATCTTATTTTTCCATTATCATAGACTTCAGGTCATATTAGCAATTCATTTGAAAAAAATTGATACTTGGTGGACGAGACGATACGATATATCACCAGACAAAATATCACGATACTATACTGTATTGATTTTTTCTCCCACCCCCAGTGTGTGTATGTGTGTGTGTGCTCCAGCTGTGTGTCTCTGCCGCTTGTGTGAGCCAGGGTGTGTAGTGTGTCTGAATATTGTTTGATAAATACTCCGTCAATATTCTTTGTTTGTTAAGGGCGATCTAAATGATAAAACCTCCGCAAACGTGCGCACAATTTAAGCGTTATTAAAACCTTTGTTATGTTTGTATAATAATTTTCCATATATTGATAATTAACGGGTATAAAAGACGAGAGAAACTTTGAAACTTTAAATCGGTTCACTAAGGCAGTGAGAAAACAGAGGGAGAAGGATAAAAGTTTGTAACTGATCACTTAGGAGTCAAAAAAAATCAACTAGACAGTCCAGGTTTAATTTTCTCCATCTATTATTTAAACAGATATTTGAATTATTTCAGACAAACGTATGAAGACACCTTACAGTCTAAAGGAGGACAGAGTAGAGGACAGGAGAAGTTTGACTCTCAACATTCTCTGGTGGAGATTTGTCAGAGTGAAAATTAGAGATGTTCTTGTAATCTGCTGTAGTTTTTCTTAATAAACAGCCAATTAACAGGATTTTAATATTAGCATAAATTTCATATCCAATGAAGAAAACAAAAATCAAGATGACTGTCTCTGACAGTGAAGTAAGAACTATCTCTGTGGTGTGCTGTGTACAGGGAGAGGTGCTTTATTAAGAGGAGAGCTGATATTGGTATATGCAGTAGCTCATAGTTTCCAAACACAGAGTGGCTAGTAAGTTTGCAAAACCACTAGCCCCTCTGGCTGGTGAGCAATAAGGTTAATGTCAAGCCCTGGATATAGCATCAGTTTAATCAGAACTGGACCACATTTCTTCCTTTAAACAAGAGCAAAGAGCCAAACTGAAAGCTGCTCTTGGTGGAGGAGACGTTCCACATCATAACCCACAGTTCTTAAACTACAGTCGTGTTTGCTGGTAGGTTTGTGGCAGAGCTGTGTGCTAATATGTCTCTTTTTGTTGCTCTGATTGTCCTGTGATAAATATGACAGACATAACGTACGTCCAATCGCCTTCTGAGAATTTTTTTAAGTCCTGCCCTTCCTAAACACCTCGATGCAAACTTTCCCAGATGAATGTGAAATATCCAGCTATGGATCTATGAAACAGTCTATCTGGCGTGTCAGGTTAAAGATGCAGGGCCACTTTAATGTTTCCACTGTGAACAACAACATCTTCCTCTGATATCGCCCTCAAAAAGAAACACAACTAAAACATTTGTTCATTCGTTAACCCAACATGTTTGTATAAATAAAGTTATTGCATTTTTAAAATAAAATATTTTTTATCCAAAGTTTCTTGTTCTTTATGAAGGTGGATCAGTCAAAATCAAGCAGTTTCAGTCTGAATTATCAGGGTTATGTTTGTAATCAGGCCACCATGAAAGTTTCTACCTCTACACTGCAGTATGTTTTAGTTTCCCTCAGAATGAAGCTATGAAGTGATTAGTAGTTTTAGTGCTGAACTATGTGAGGTGTTTCTATAAAGGACTTGAACTGCATGTTTGCATGGCTCAGTTGCAGGTAAATCCATCTGTAGTTTTGTTTCTGCTTCCCTCTGCTGGCAGAAAAGCTCTTCCACGTTTACAGGCATGTCTGCTTTATTGGAGCGGCTGTTAGTCCGCAGGTTCAACGGCATTCTTTACACATACAGACTGTACCAAATTAATTTTGGCACGTCATCACTCTTCATTGTGAAAGATTAAAGAGGCAATTCTCAGATTCTCATGTTTCATCATTTAATTATACCATCTGACTGTCAGGCTAAGAGTAAAAATAGACCCCCCCCCCACAACACACACACACACACACACACACACACACAATTGTGCCACTGCCAACAACTGTAGATGCACATACACACACACACTTACAGAGTAAACCAATATCCCTGTGAGGACAGCATCGAGAAAGTACCAGCAAAACACTCGGACATGACATGCAGGAGCAGGTGGCTGAGATCTGATGTTTCTCATAGCGCGCCAGCACTATCACAACTCTGCCACCCTCTAAGAAATGTGACAGTGAGAAGTATCCGCTACGTTAGAGGTAAGATGTTTGCTTAGGAAACCCTCAGTGCTGGTCAGCAACACCGGGCCCCACAGGGGACGGTCCTGCCTCCCTTTCTCTTCCACCACAGACTGCACAGCTTGTTTTTCACTGTAGACAGATGCCCTTATGTATGTGAGTTATTCCAGTTTCCAATTTGAAATTGGGAAAGGCCACGCCTGAGGATCCAAACAAGATTCATTGCATAATAACAGCAGCAATTAAGTTTGACTGTCCGCCCCTACAGACCACAAGTATTCAGTGGTTGTCATTTTTATCACACCAACAGTTCAGGAGATTCTGTTCTGTTCCTGCCATCTCTTAACCTTGCAAAGCAGATGGATATGCCTGTTTCCATGTTTCTTACTGGCAAATCCATCTTGCAAAGCTCCTGTCTGAGTCGTTTGGGCCCGGTTAGAAAGTGGCAGGACCAATCAGCAACGAGGGGCAGTACTTGTCAGTACGGTGCAGTACTCAGGTGCGGTGGAGTCGTGACGTAAGCAAGCAGCAACAAGAGGCTGGTGCAATTATGTTGGAAGAAAGTAGCGTGGATGCTGCTAGAGTTTTATCAGAACTTGACGACATTTCTTCATTAAAAGAAGGACAAAGAACAGCAGTGAGTTGTTTTCCTTTAAAAAACAACATTTGTGTGCTGACATGTCTGCAGTCGCCATGGTTCTCGTTATGCAGCTCTCTATGGAGAGTAACTTCCTCCGTAGTGGTGAGCCTCAGTAGCGGCTACGTCACGTGTTTTGTTGCTCTGATTGGCCCGTAAAGATGTGACAGACAGAACGTTCATCCAATCACCCTCTGAGGTTTTTTTTCCAAGGCTCTGCCTTTTCCCAAACGCTGTCTGTGGAAGGTTTTCCAGAAGGATGTGTGAAACAAATCCATCTGGTGTGCCAGGCTGGCCATCTCTTGTCTACCCCATAATTCATTTAACAATGAATGAGCCCCTCTATAAATGTTTGGTGTGTAATCTACAGGGTCCATTTACTCCCCTATGCATCCTACCAAAGAGCCAGTTAGCATCCTTCGATGAAAGATAATCAGCATTCAGCAACCAAACTGTAAACAGTAATGACTTGGGCAAAGAGATTTAACAGCCCTTTGGCCTCGCCTAGTTTCAGAGAATCAGTGTTGTTAAAGAATTATTCACATGGGACAACAAGTACCTGTGGACCTCTGATTATTTTCTGAATAACCCTCACAGCAGTGTTTGTGGTACTGTGAACTGGTATGTGATAAGAAAAGACTGGAATTTTCTAAATTGTACAGAAACTTGTGAAGGAAAACACAAGGGTGCAGCATGGCTGCAGCAATGAAAATGCACAGGGAATTTGTATTTAAAGTTTATGCAAAAATGTTGTGCAGATTTCGTTCTGCAGGTGACATTTACTTCATGTGTCCCACACAGACTGTTATCCAGAGTTTTTAATAGACAACATGAGCACAAGTGTTTTTCACCTTTCTATATATAAAACAAATCTGTAATAAGCTGTCCATGGCTGATAAACTAGTGAACAATCCCATAACTTCCATCAGGCATCTTGCTTAGGTCACCTGTACGTATCATCATGCATATCAGCTGTTGCAACCTCACCAATGAATGTTCAGCATAATTGTGTTGCATGAAATCAGTGGCTAAATATTGCAGATATAAGATCAGGCACTTGAAAAGAGAAACTGTATGAAGCAGAGCAGCTGTGTGTATGGAGAGCATTGGACAGCTGAGCTCAAGTGTTAATACTGGCCGCTATTTTTTTTTTAAATTTCAGTTTTAGTCTTTAAATGAAATGTCTTTTAGTTTTAGTCACATTTTAGTAATTTCTATCCTTTCCAGTTTTAGTTTAGTTTAGTCGACAAAAACTCAAAACATTTTACTCTAGTTTTAGTCCATAAAAAGTCCTCACATTTTAGTCTTTACTTTTAGTCCAAACATTTATTTTCTTGCCTAAATCTGGTACCAAGTCATGGTAGTGTGTCCTCTGCACCCTGCTAAACCTGGGATCCCTGCTTTCTACAGCTGAGAGGCAGAATAGATACAGATGGATTGGTTTTTGACTGATTTACCCACAGTGGAGAAACGTCATGGATTTTGAATGTCTGACAAAAACTACATTACATTTTAGTCTAATTTTAAGCGTCTTGACGAAAACTAAACTTAGTTGTTGTCATTTTTAGTCATCACAGATCTATTTTTGTTAGTCTAAGTTTATTTTTTGTCATGAAAAAAAGCCTGTTGAAGAACATTTTTAAGCATAGTTTTAATTGACAAAATGAACACTGCAGAGTTCAAATTAAAAAAGTATAATTTGGCCATTTACACATCAGCTTAATAGCCTATATGTCAGTCAATCTCCTATGCAGCCTCTGTTAAATTTTTTGTTCAGAAAAAAGATAATGTAAAAAAACATCTTTACCACCCTCTATTACAAAGATGCCAATTCGCATGGGATTAGAATTACCTGTGGACCTCTGTGTGTGCTGAATATGGGTGGTAGTTTCCCCTGGAATTTTTACTCTGAAAAATTCCAGACATGGTTGATTTGTACGGGATTAAATACACAGACGTCCTGCACAATTATTATGAACTACCAGAGGTCCACAGGTAATACCAGTCCCATGCAAATAGGGCATAAGTTAAAATACAATAAGGCAGCTCTCAGACTAGCATTTACAATATTAGCAATGGCTATATCCTACAACACATTTCAGCAATAAAAGTCAGGAGAACAGCCCACCTTCTCAAATTAATGACATGCCACCTCCTCTTCTCCATACTGAGAGACAAATGCCAATATCTTTGAGGGAATATTTGCCTCTATTCTTTCAGTTTACTAGCATATAGATCAGGCTTGTGTTGAACAGTTCACTGAAACACTGATTTTATTGTGGCTGTATAAAGAAAGAGAAATAGACAAGGTAATGGAAAGTGAGCTGGCGTCAGAGCTGTCTGTTAGTTCTCTGGTCGGTGTCTGTATGTTAGAATTATGCGTAAAACAGAACATTCATTCCCACATCTGTTTTATTACGTTGTCTGTTAAAGCACCAACATCCTTTTTTGGTAAAACCTCCTTTGAAAAGTGTCGAGCCTTTGAAGGGCTTGTCTCGCCTGGCTTCCTCAAAAATTTTCCCCACATCATATCAACTGTAAATATCAACAGTAAAAACCGTGTCGATCTAGTCGGCACTTCTAAGCACCTCTGGGATTTTATGATCTGGACCAACATGCTGGAAACACAGCCCAGCCATGACTGAAACTGCTATCAATACACCCTGATGATTTGGGGGGGGGGGGTATGTCAATATGAAAAAGTATGTTCTCCATTGTCCTGGCTCATACTTTGGTCAAAATCTTTCTATTGTTTGTTTGGGTGGTTACCATGGAGACAATAAAAGGATGAAAGTAAGAGAGGTGATGTGGAAACATACGAAAGGAGCAGGCAGGAGAAGAGGAGTAATAAGATCAGCTACCAACTGCAAAATTACGGGAAAAAGGAACAGCAAAAATGACAGCCAAAAAGCTGAAACTCTATCCTATAGAGGGAACAGACTACGCATTCCTGAGATGCCCAAAATCATGAACCCATTCCCTACAGCCTGTTTCCTATATTATAGTGAGCTGTCTATGATGGATTATATCAGTGGTACTCAACCTTATTCTACCCAAGAGCCACAATGTCTGAAAAATACCTCTTCAAGAGCCACAATCCAAAACCGGGGATGTGATAATCAATCTATCCATAGTTGAAATGAAACAGTGAATTGGTGGATTATTGTGTTGTTAAATGGGATAAAATAGGCTACATAAAATGTCTGTATAGTGTCAGAAGAAAGGATATTTCACAGATAATAAGCATATGTTTGTACTCATGTAAGTTCTACCTAGACTTAAGTCTTTCAAAATATCAGAATGTGCCAACTTAGAGCTATGAGAAGTTTTTCAAAGAGCTGATGAATCATGGGTAACTGTTTGGGTATTAATATTTCATATTTGGACATTACTGTAGTTCTGTGACTCTGTTAACTTAAAGGGATGCTCTCTATTTTTTTTCCTCTCATTATTGTTGCTTTTAGCTAAAGGGGGAGGGTCCCCATATTGGTCTTTGCCCTGGGCCTCCAAATGGCTAAAACCGGCCCTGCAGCTCCCCCTCACAAATCGTCCCGCCAGTTTGTTGCTTTTATTTTTCTGTTTCTGCCCTTTTGACAGTATTTATTATTAGTACAGTGCTTAACAAATTTATCAGACCACCTGTCATATTTGTCTCAGAGACCATCCAGCATCATGAAGTGCTTCAATACGGACTCTTTCATTTTCAGTGAGGAATTTCAAACTGAATTCACCTTTTTATACCCAAATTTGAACCGGCTCACTGGGCTTCTCTGAGAAGTCAGAAATGAATCAAGCATAACATTCAAGCACTAAAACTCATTTCTCTGTTCAGGAATGCAAGTAAATAACTATAATTTGACATATTAACCAAGAAATATTAATGTGCTTTACTATTTTTTCAGTTTTTTGTAAATCAGTAAATTGGAAAATTCATGGATAACAATAATAATTATACACTGCTTGGCCAAAAAAAAAAAAGTTGCCACCTGGATTTAACTAAGCAAATAGGTACGAGCCTTCTATTGGATAATTACTGCATGGGCGATTATCTTTCAGCTGGCAGCAAGTTATTTAACCCCAGCTGATGCAACGAGTAACTTCTCATTTCTTAAACAGTGGATTTTTCTACCCTAATGGCACGGGCATATTCCAAGATGACAATGCCAGGATTCATCGGGCTCAAATTGTGAAAGAGTGGTTCAGGGAGCATGAGACATCATTTTCACACATGGGTTGGCCACCACAGAGTCCAGACCTTAACCCCACTGAGAATCTTTGGGATGTGCTGGAGAAGGCTTTGCGCAGTGGTCAGACTCTCCCATCATCAATATTAAAATTAATGCAACACTGGATGGAAATAAATCTTGTGACATTGCAGAAGCTTATCGAAACAATGCCACAGCGAATGCGTGCTGTAATCAAAGCTAAAGGCGGTCCAACGAAATATTAGAGTGTGTGGCCTTTTTTTGGTGGTGCCTTCTTTTTTTTTTGGCCAGGCAGTGTATTTTAGCATTAAAAATATCATTTGGGTTAAAGAGCTTCTACATATTGGTATATTAACCACTGCAGAAACATAAAAAATGATTTTGGTAATTACCAATGCTGTTAATTTAGGGCAGCTGTGGCATAAACCTTACTTTGGTTAGGGTTAGGGTGGTCTAATAAATTTAAGTACTGTGTCATGTGACATTGGTGAGCAGTATGACTTGAGACAAGATTTACTAATCATGTTCTTATTCTCACCTGTTGGACTTCTTTAATTTACAGTTAAACCTAATTTGTAAGAGCCTTATCTGATGAGGCTGTTTTTTCTTTCTTTACACGGTGGCAGCATCAATGAAGGAAAAGGCAGCCATGTTTAAAAAACAGAGCTGAGAGGCTGCTTGATGAATAAAAGTTAAAAAAGTTTGCTAGGTTTATGTTAGAGTGGCTACACACTTTACTGCTCTTAAGAGAAAAGGTGTTATTTTTAAGTAATCCAAACAGTATGCCAGAAAAAGCAAAAAGCCTACAGATAGCGTTCAGCCTCCTGCTAACAATGCAGAAAATTATTTAAATAAATCACAGCCACAAACCTTCCAGTGTTGGAGCCTCTGATCAGATATACACTGACTAAAAACGATCAGTTTTATCATCTATCACTGACACCAGATAAAAGGTGCCTTCTTCTGCCTAGACAGTTCTTCTTTTAGATTTTCTTTCATTAATTATAATTCATTAGATTTCACCAGTATGTGAAAACTCTGCAAACACAGCAACACAAACACAGTGACTCACCGTTGTGATGTTGGCAGCAGCTACCATTTCTCTGTTCCTAACCAATCTGCTGCAGAGGATTATTGTAACCATGGTAACCACACACACGCCCAGGTCAGGACACAGAAGACGTAACACGTTCCAAGGATCTTCTAAAGGAAGTCTGCAACACAACAGGCATTGGTGGAAACTCAGACTCATAACACATTAGCAGAAACCAGATTGATGTTAGCTTCTTAAACTGCTGAAAAACATTCGACCTCATTTTTTACTATTTCATGAGAAAATCTTGTACCACTCCAACTCTTATTTTTGAAACATCCTCATCAATGCCAGTGGATGACTGTTACACATGCTCTAACACCTACCTGGACAGGCCTATATGTCTGGTTATGGTGTCCCATTGTGAACAGTTGTCCCCTATGGCGATGTCGAGAGGAGGATAGGTGTATAGAACTGTCTGGAAGCAGATATGAGCCAGCACAAATAGTAGACTGGTACAGAACACCACCCTGATAAACCGGCCTGTGTGACCTGCAATCAAAGAAATGAGAGGAATACAACACAGGTAAATACGCAGTCCTATACAGAAAAAGTAACTAAAAACAAAGAACAGTCCAGTTAGCATGGACCTCCACGTTATCTAACACACTTCTTATAGTTCTCTTGATGTGACTGAACAGTCTGCTGTTGAAGCGGACTAATTAAAATCTCCCTTTTTAATTCTTTTTTAAAGGAACCCTGCATAATCAGACCAGGTCGTCTTGTTGGATAGATTTTTGAATCTCTTGAAAGTATACTGAACTAAAAAACTCAATAGATATCTGCATTTTGAGTCATTTGAGTTTATAAACCCACCAGGAGGCCGCCATCATTTGGTCTGCGCTGGCACTGTGACGTCACTGTTCTGCAGCGCTCCTTGCCGTTTTTATGCAGTAACCGCTGTTTCAGACTGGCAGCCCATGAGGGCTGCATCTCAGAAACACAGCACGTCTCATGCACGGAGAATTATAAAACTTGAGGTTTCTTCTATTTCATATCAGCACCACAAGCGGTTATCTGTCCATCTAGACAGGACAATGATAAATACAGAGCCATATTTACCTTGTTGTAGCAAATATTTATGACCACATCTGCAGAATATGTTTCAAATCTGTTGATTGATGAACCAGATGAAGGCCACGAACTAAAATGTGTCTGTTTAATAAAGTTGTTCCCCGAACTTCTACTCTTTATGGAGCTTTCTGTTTCCTCATGGCTCAGGTAAAGGTAAACACAGTACGAAAGAACTTCTGGTTGGCGCTTTTCAAAGTAAAAGTCCCCTTTAGCATTTCTTTGAGAAACTTCCTTCGTTTTCACATAATGCTTTAATTTTGAAAAGCTCCCGTCACGCGTCCACTATAAACTGAATCCAGTCACTTGTAGGGAGTTTTATTGAGTTAAAACTGAGGAGGAATGACAGAGCTTTGACAGCAGGGAGACAAAGCAATCCGTGTATTATTTGTTCATTTAATATTTGATTGATACTTGAATAACAATGAAAAAATGGCTCATTTTCTACATTTCATTTCTGAAATGAAATCAAATAAACAAGAAATGGTGCGTCTATTTGACTTTTGCCATTAATGTTGGGATCAGAGAATTTAATATGAAAAAACAGGCATAAGCAGTTGATTTCAACATTAATTTGCATAACCTGGTGCAGGTGTTGTGCTCAGAAAAGCATCCTGAGAATCACATGCCCATCGCTGAGGAGTTCATGCTTCCTGGAATGATATATGGAACACCAGCACCAGCACCAAGTTAAGGCATGTTACTTTTGCTCCTTCATTTGCACTGGCGCCATGCTTTGGTCCACCCTGTCCTTCCTTGCCGGAGCCAGGGAAGCATGTTGTGTCCAAGCACAGAAGAGTGTACTCATGCTGGTCAAATATACTGGATTTTAAGGTTAAAACGTTCCCAGGCACAGTACAGATTGCCTAGTGTGAGTGCGCCCTAACTTGATGCCGGTGTTTGTGTTCGTGTACATCATTCCAGGAAGTGTGAACTCCTCAGCGATGGGCATTTGATTCTCAGGATGCTTTCCTGAGTACAACACCTGCACCAGGTTACGAAAATCAATATTGCAATCAAATTGACTGCTTACAGCTGTTTTTTCATATTACATTCTTTGATCCCAACATAAATGGCAAAAGTCAAAAAGACGCATCATTTCCTGTTTATCTGATTTTGTTTCAGAAATGAAAACTAGAAAATGAACAGTGTTTTCATTATTTGATTTGGTTTTTAAACAGAAAAGTGAACAATAAGCTATTTATCATTTATTTGTCATTCAATTTTCAATCAAATATTAAATGAACGAATGACACATGGATTCATGGCCAACATGCAGCAAACTTAGCCTGATATGAGAGCTGTTATGGCAGCATTAGCTGCAAGCAGCAAAACCGTTTGAAAAGCGGTTACTGCATAGGAGCAGAGAGGAGCGCTCAAAGGGAGCGATGTGGAACTGTGATGTCACACTTTCAGCGAGGACCAAAACATGGCGGCCTCCTGGTGAGTTTATGAGCTCAGATTCATAAATACAAATGTCTATCCAACAAGATGAACTGGTCTGATCATGCAGGGCTCCTTTTAAAAGCCAAATGTCCAGCAGGTGTCAGATCCGAGCTTGGCCTCTCCACCATTCAGAGTTACATTAAACATTCACAGTTTGTAGGAGCTGCTCTCCATCTAGAAAATCAACTAAAAAGTTTAAATGGGGAAACTGAGTAAAATCTAATGCATGCATGAATGTTCTCTCAGGGCTGCTGTGCTTTTAAACATGTTTGTTTTGTCCCATCTCATGTAGATGCATCAAAGGTCCAAAGCACAGCCTGTTTTTAGGAAATAAACTTTAAAGACTGGCTAAACCAGTGGTTACCAAACTTTTTCTATCGTGCCCCCCTTTGGCAGATGAAAATATTTTCAGGCCCCCTTACCCCTCACGGTATGTATCCACATGTAAAAACATCTAAATGTACGACCAACACACTGTTATTTACATCGTTTGCAAGCAAATTTCTTATTTCAAAATTTACCACAACATAAAATCTAAAGATTTTGAGTTTTGAAAATTTGAGTCTCTGAAGATCAATAATTCCCTGAAAGTAAAAACTTTATGAACATCTTTTAGTACGCTCAGGCCTGCATTAACTTCAGTGACAACGGTGGACTTATTTGGAGCTAGAGATCTTTTTGTGTCTTGGGTGCAGCTGTGAGACTGCCACTCTCAGTTCATTTTCGATGTCCAGTGATGGTTTGATTTTGTAATGTAGATGTAACAGCCTTTTGCAACATCCTCACACAGGTAGGGTGATGCAAACGGAGAAAGTGTGGCAAAGCCTCTCGTGCCCACAACTCCTTTTCCACCAATCCAAAATGAGGACAATGTCTTGGACTTGAACTGCAATCATATCATTGAATCTGAGGAGACTTCAATAAACTCCTCTTCTACAAGGCTGAAATCATCACATCAGCTGGTGCTTCTTTGCCTGGCCTTGCCCCCCCCCCATTATGACCCTGTACCCCCGTGGGGGGGCCCATGGCCCACTTTGGGAACCACTGGGCTAAACTAATCTGAGTCATGGTTTCTTATTAAGGTGGTGGCTGTGGGTCCTGAGGTAACCCCTGGTATAGACCAGATTCTCCTGGTGGTCATGTTCCCGGGACTGTAACATAAAAATATCAGTGGAGCCTGAAGATAGACCTGCACAGCTGATGTTACATACATATCCAGTGAGGCTACCTCCAGGCTTAAACACAGTCTCTATCTTACATGAATACGCTCCTTTTCTATCATATCAGAGATTATCAAACATAATGATAACATCACAGTGGCTACCATTAGCTGTGATCTGATGGCAGCTAAGGGCTATCACGCTTCTCTACGTGAGATGTGATCTGACATCTTTCTGGATTGTTTAGCCTCCAATGACAAATGAACAATTATAATAGAACAATGTGCATAATAAAAGCAAGTGAAAAAGGTTAGCACAGGGCCTTTCTGTTCTAGAAGGTTCTAAGGAGTGATTTAAAGAAAGCTCTGATTAAATAAACCTCAGTTTCTCAGTTAGGGAGTTCCACAGCTGTGATGCTGTACAGAAGAAAGCACAGTCATGTTTGGAGACGAGGTGAGCTGCAGGAGCTATGAAGAGGTGTCTACCTGAGGATTTAAGGCAGTTGATAGGCTCAGAGGATGTTAGTGAATCTGTCTAGTCATTAAGTTTAAAATCAATCTTACAGTCATGGATGAAAGTATTGGCACCCCTGGAATTTTTCCAGAAAATACTCCATTTCTCACAGAAATTGTTGCAATTACAAATGTTTTTGGTATACACATCTTTATTTCCTTTATGTGCATTGGAGCAACACAAAAAATCCAAAGAAAAAAGACAAAAGTGACATAATTTTACACAAAACTCAAAAAATGGGCTGGACAAAAATCATTGGCACCCTCAACTTAATATTTGGTTGCACACCCTTGGGAAAAAATAACTGAAACCAATCACTTCCTATAACCATCAACAAGCTTCTTACACCTCTCTACTGGAATTTTGGACCACTCTTCTTTGCAAACTGCTCCAGGTCTCTCAGATTTGAAGGGTGCCTTCTTGCAACAGCAGCTTTGAGATCTCTCCATAGGTGTTCAGTGGGATTTAGATCTGGACTCATTGCTGGCCACTTCAGAACTCTCCAGCTTTGTCTCCAACCATTTCTTGGTGCTTTTTGAGGTATGTTTGGGGTCATTGTCCTGCACCCATGACCTCTGACACAAACCCAGCTTTCTGACACTAGGCCCTACATTGCGGCCCAAAATCTTTTGATAGTCTCCAGATTTCATGATCCCTTGCACACAGTCAAGGCACCCAGTGCCAGAGGCAGCAAAACAACCCCAAAACATGCTTGAACCCCCATCATGTCTGACTGTTGGTACTGTGTTCTTTTCTTTGTAGGCTTCATTCTGTTTTCTGTAAACAGTAGAATGACGTGCTTTTCCAAAAAGCTCTACCTTAGTCTCATCTGTCCACAAAATGTTCTCCCAGAAGGATTGAGGCTTACTCAGGTACATTTTTGCAAACTCCAGTCTGGCTTTTTTATGTCTCTTTGTCAGCAGTGGGGTTCTCCTCTGTCTCCTGCTATAGCGCTTCATCTCATTCAGATGACCACGTATGGTCCCATCTGACACTTTTGGACCCTGAGTCTGCAGGACAGCCTGAATTTATGTGGAAGTTGACTGAGGATGTTTATCCACCATTCCAACTATCCTGCGTTGCATTCTTTTGTCAAATTTTTTCTTCCATCCACGTCCAGGGAGATTACCCACAGTTCCATGGGTTATAAACTCCTTGATTATATTACACACAGTGGACAAAGGAATTTCAGGATCTCTGGAGATGGTCTTGAAACCTTGAGATTGTTCATATTTTTCTACAATTTTGCTTCTTCAGTCCTCAGACAATTCTGGGCTCTTCTGTCTCTTCTCCATGCTTGGTGTGACACACACAGGAACACAACTCAAAGGTTGAGTCAACTTTTAGACATTCTAACTGGCTTCAGGTGTGATTTCTAGATTGCCAGCACCTGTTACGGCCATAGGTGAGTTTAAATGAGCATCACATGCTGGAAATAAAATGATTTACCAACAGTTTTAAAAGGGTGACAATCATTTTGTCCAGCCCATTTTTTGAGTTTTGTGTAAAATTATGTCAATTTTGTCTTTTTCCTTCTGATTTTTTGTGTTGTTCCAATGCACATAAAGGAAATCAACATGTGTATACCAAAAACATTTGTAATTGCAACAATTTCTGTGAGAAATGGTGTATTTTCTGGAAAAATTCCATGGGCGCCAATACTTTTGTCCATGACTGTATACCTAAGCTGCAGCAGTGAAGATGGTCTTGCTTCTTGGCATTTGCTGGCAGTCTGACTGCTGAGGTTTGGATGAATTAGAGGCGGAAAATTGATTTCTGACTTAGACTGGAATACAGTGAAATGCAAAAGTTCAGACATGAAGCGATAAATGCATGAATGACTTCTCCAAGGTCTGGACGGGAGAGAACATTTTTTTATTTTTTGCAATATTTTTGATGGGAAGAAAACACGACTGAGTGACCTTGGTTATCTGGTTGAGCTCTAAATCAAAGAACACAGTGAGGCGGGATGCTTCACATTTGCAGATCGGTTGCTAATGTTGTTTTTCAGGGTAGTCATAAGAGAGGGGAGGCAAAAAATATTACTGTACCATTAAAGATAGGACAAATAAGCGATGTATGCAAACACAAATGCTCCTACCTTTGATGGTGTGTTTGTTGGGACACAGGAACCATGGGAGAAGAAGCAGGTAGAGGAAGTAAACCAGCGACAAGACGTTGTAGCGGAGAAGAGATGCTGCAAAACAAAAACATAAGGGTCAAATTTTATTGTGTTTTATATAAAATGAGACATTTTAGCATTTATAAAGTTAGCTCATGATACTGCCTTAAAAGCCCATCATCTCTGATCTTGGGCGATATATGCACAGTAACTGTGATATAGTATTTACTTATACCACACAGCATTACTAAAGACTAGGAACACATTTTTAGGTTCCAGTCCAAGGGCATTTTTACTAAACTTGATTCCTGATGAGCTCAGAGTGGTTAAGCTTATATTCTCCCTAGCAACAGTTCATACTGGCTGTGTTTGTGTGCCAGAGATAAGTTATTATAAAATGAAGCTACACCGCCTCATAGAACCCAGGAGGCCTGATCAATAAGTCTAATTATTGACTATAATAATCAATGATTTGGGGGTTTTGACTTTTTTTAACCAGGCCCTTACCATTCACTACGCTCTCAGCCTGCTGCTGCTCTTTAAAGGGGACATATTTTAAACTTTTAAGACAAGTAAATATTGATCTCAGAGGTCCCCAAAACATGCCTGTGAAGTCTGTTGCTGAAAAAAACATCCAGTATTAAATTTTTGCATGTCTAAAAACCCCTCTGTTTCTTTTCCACTGAAAACTGCTCCACGACCCACTTTTAGGTCCCAACCCACAAGTTGAGAACCACTGCCTTATAGCAAATGATGCACTTCTCCAAAGCTTTGCTTAGGTCACAAAGTTCAGAATTATTGGATACTGGCTCCTGATCCACAGGTCATTATTTTAGTGTCAGATACCATAAAACAAAACAAACCCCAACAATGCCTTCTTTAATTTCTTTTATTCAGCCATAATTTATTTTATGATGTACTATTATATATTTATATATTTGTGCTGATTTTCTGTTTTTTTCTGTCGTACTGGTCTCTGTGTTTAAAAAGAAGAGCGTATTCTTACTGGTACTTTTTTTTGTGTCAGTCCTATATTTCCTGGAGCTGCGCTGATAAAAACATTGAAACAGTTTCACCAGGATCCCTTCATTCAGTACAAGCAGTGCTATCATGTTTGCTACATCCCACACTTTTGGGTAGCAGAGCGGCGTTTCCCTACTGGTCTGCTAAAAGACTGGCTGAGAACCTCTGCTGTGAAGATGTTATCACGGCTGTGGACTGTGACATTTGTTCCCCTTGTTTTGAATTTCTCATGCCAGAAGTCTGCATCAGCAACAATCTTGTTTATTCCTCTTTTTATACTTCTGTGTTTCTTTGCCCTTCCCTCTGAATTGCTTCATCGTGATTTACTGTATGATTCATACTCAGACAAAGGCTCAAACTTGCCGTTATTTCCTCCAGTAGCTGAGGCATAAAATATGTTGCCTTCCTGTCTGTCTGCAGGAATTAGACCACCCTAGGGGAGGCTGTAAACATTCTGTTTCCTACCTGCTTTCTGGAGTTAATTTCATTCATTGTTTGAGCTTTAGTAGTCATTTCTTTGTTTATGTTGGTGACCAGTACAGATCTAAAGTGGAGTAGATGATTGAAGCTGTATAATGTTAACTGCAATGCTATAAAAGCCTGAGAGAGTAGGCAGTATCTTAGAACAGAAACTCAACAGAAACAAAGGTGGTAATGTTAGGTGTCTACCTAGCTGTAAGTCTTTTGATGCAGTCATTTATTAAGGCCAAAGGCCGTTCTGATGTCGACTGTGGGACAACGCTGAGTAAACAAACCCAGCCCTGAAAAACCACAACAGAAATTCCGGGATAGCACAGCTACTGTAGTTGCCTCACATATGTGATGATCCTGTTCCTGGTCTGACAGAACCCTCTCTCTCTCTCTCTCTCTCTGTCTCTGTCTGTCTCTCTCTCACTCTCTCTCTCTTTCGCTCTCTCTCTCTGTCTCTGTCTCACTCTCTTTCTGTCTCTCTCTCTCTGTCTCTCTCTCTCTCTCTCTCACTCAGTCTCTCTCTCTGTCTCTGTCTCTCACTCTCTTTCTGTCTCTCTCTCTCTGTCTCTGTCTCTCTCTCTCTCTCTCTCTCTCTCAGTCTCTCTCTCTCTCTCTGTCTCTCACTCTCTCTCTCTTTCTGTCTCTCTCTCTGTCTCTCTCTCTCTCTCTCTCTGTCTCTCTCTCTGTCTCTCTCTCACTCTCTTTCTGTCTCTCTCTCTGTCTCTGTCTCTCTCTCTCTCTCTCTCTCTCAGTCTCTCTCTCTCTCTCTGTCTCTCACTCTCTCTCTCTTTCTGTCTCTCTCTCTCTCTCTCTCTCTCTCTCTGTCTCTCTCTCTGTCTCTCTCTCTCTCAGTCTCTCTCTCTGTCTCTGTCTCTCTCTCCCTCTTTGTTCAGTCTCTGTCTTTTAGCCTTTGTAGCTCACATAAAAACATTAAAATCCTCCATTAGAGTCAAGATCCAATCTTTCTTTTTCCTTAACCCCGTCAGATATCTGCAAAACACCAAGTTAACAAAATGAATAAAAGCCTCATCCAGTCATCATCATGACTTCAGTCCTCCCATCAGCTGATTGAGCAGGAATCAGTGCTCTACCCATAATGCACATGTGGCACGGGCTTTATATGGCATTATGGGTAATGTTTTTTGTTAACTCATACTCTGCAGAAGAGAAAGGTCATATCAAAACTCAGACTCAATCAGGCAATGCTGTCAATGTAACCTCAACCCTAGTTTAGGTAAAGATCATGGGTGCACTCACACCAGACCTAGAGTCCAGATATCATGCTGAATCAAGACTATGCCTTGTTCCCAGTACCCACCAGTCTGCACTTCCTGCTCCAGGCCCAGACCAAGACTGAGTATGGCTACCTCTTATATCACAGGTGTCAAACTCAAGGCCTGGGGCCCAAATCCGGCCCGACAAACAGTTGTTCATACGATCATACGATCTTTCTATTCTAACTGGACCACCAGTATGAGGTCTGCAGATTTCCTCCAGTAAACATGTAAACTTTACCTTGATGATTTATAATATCCTTGTTAAATTACAAAAATCTGAAAAAGTAAAGAGTACAAGTAGTTAGATAAAAACTCAGGAAGGTGGGAAAAGAAATTAATGTTGTCATTTCATATTTTCAGTTTTGCATCTCACAATTCTGACTTAAACTTAAGATTTTGACTTTTTTTCATGTTTTGACCTTCAAGATTCACAATTCAAAAATTCTAAGTTATATTTTTATCCTTTAAACTTGGGATTTTGACTTTCTATCTCATTTTTTTGCCTTTTACAAACATTATTTTGCCTGTAAATTCCATGTTTGACCTTTTGAACTAATAAGTTTGACTTTTATCTTAGACTTTGAGCCTTTAAACAAATCATTTAGACTTTTTTCATCTCAGAATGATTTATTATCAGTGTTATTTATATATTTTTCATATTTTACTTCTGGTGAAAATGAGGTTGACAGTTTAGTTTAAATGTTGATCTTGTTAGGCTCTTAGGTTAGGCCTAAATTCAAAATCTGTGATTGACTTTCACAATCCTGGTCTAAATAGTCCGGCCCTCAGGACTTCTCATTGGAGCAAATCTGGCCCAGGACTCAATGTGAGTTTGACACCTCTGTCTTATATTATCATGTATGACACACTCATGACCTTGTTTTTAAGGAGCAAGTCTAAGAGTCAGGAGAAACCTGACGCCCTCTGACGCTGCAGGGTTTCTCTAACATGTGAGGCTGGACACACACTGGATGATTTTCTAAATCTTGAACGATTCTAAAATGGTGGGAGACCACAGACATGATGGAACAAACACAGAAGTCTGTTGGTACCCCCTTACTGTCCCTCTATAATAAGCTATCCTGACTACCTCCATCCATCCATTTTCTATACCGCTTATTCCTTTAGGGGTCGCAGGGGGCTGCAGCCTATCCCCGCTGTCACTGAGTGAGAGGCAGGGTCCACCCTGGACTGGTCGCCAGTCAATCACAGGGCAGACAGACAAGCAAGCACGCCCACCTATAGCCAATTTAGTGTGATGAGCAGGAAGCCAGAGCGCCAGAGGGCACGGGGGAGAAAATGCAAACTCACTGCACAGAGAGCCCTGACCAGGAAGAGAACCAGGAACCTTCTGTGTGAGGCAACAGTGCTAACCCCTGCACCGCCACACAGCCTGCGTGATTTACAGGCACAGCAACATCATTAAACATGGAAAAGAATCAGGATGAAATCCTGGATGGAAAGAAGCAACAGTTGTGTTTATGCTTGTGACCGGTGGAAGAACGTATGATCCAGCTAGTGACGCTACCTGGTCTCACTCTCATTGGTTGCTGTGAATCATTCAGTTGGAGCAGTAAAACAATGTTGTTGACACCAAACACTTGAGGATCATTCAGACGAGTAATCGTTGCCGACAAGCCTCCACCCCCATGATTGTCAGGGGGCCAAATCTTGCCTCAAATTGAGCTTAAAATCCTGTAGTGTGTGGTTGGCCTTAGGCAGGCAGCGCATCAATTCAATATGAGCCACCATATCATGCTGAAGCTCACCCTCTTCAAACATGCCAGGGCCATGGAAGTGTACCCTGTTTGAACACAGAAGTCTAAAATACTGGTCTCTGATGGAGCCCAATCTGTACTGCACCCATGCTTCAGCACAGTCACAGTTCTGATTGGTCAGGATTACTTAGGTTTGAATAATTTTCTATTTAAATATTATTCAGACTAAAACAGCCAGAAGAGAAATTTTCTAAAAAACAAGGTGAAACTCACAGTATCATGCGCTAATAATATCTGCAAGCTGGGATTTAGCAGTGTAAGAATATTTTAGGGGCACACACACACTTCCCTGAAGAAGGGAAGGCAGTGAGAGGGTCGTTACATGAGCAAGAAGATCAGTGGAACCAGTGGAGCTCAGATCTAAACATCACCATAGTCCAGCGCTAACTTAAAGTTGCAGCAACCAGCTTCTTTTAGGATTCATAAGAGAGGCAGGATCTAATCCTGAAATAGAAACCAAGTTTCAGCCTTTTAACCAGCTGCTGAATGAAAGCAGTAAAAGTGGTCGATGTCTGTAGCCTGAGACATTCTCAGTCCCTGAGAGGTAACGAGTGAGGGCAGGTTCTTTGGCTTCGCCTTAGCATTTGAAAACAGCAATGACTTTTGTTTGTCTGCATTTCAAACAAGTATTACACCATAAAAGTTCTGCTGAACCGTGTTAAAAGCATTTATATTTATCTAGCTTCCACTGTGCCATGCCCTGTTGCTCTTCTGCAAAATCTGAACATTAAGGCCCTCGTTATATTAAGGCCCTTCAGGCGTAACAACGACGGGGCTTCATCACGGTGCTGTTGCTGAAATGTGTACAGGGCTTTAGAGGTGATCCTAGAGCAGTGCTTCACAAATGGTGTGGCAGGTCAGAGGTAAGTCTGGGTGTGTCTTGGGGATTTGTACAACCATAGAACTAAAGATACTGCACCATGAGTTCCCCTGGCTGTTTGGCATTGATATGAATGTGACATTCTGATATCGGTCGGCCTTTGGCAAAAAAGTTTGAAAACCACTGCACTAGAGAAAGCCGTCTCCAAACAAAGAAAGCAGACATAAACGTTTGACCACTGATGTCACTGAAATGTAACAAATATCTCCACCAGTTACAAATAATCATTTCAATGAACCACAGAGTTTAAGTTCAACAAAACAATAAACAAGAAGAATTTTCTGTATAAACTGATAACATCCGATTTATAAAAATGAAGGAGAAAAGCACCTAAAGGTACACTTCTGTGTTCACAATGCCACTAGAGCACATGTGCACCCTCTCAGCGTGAATGTGGAAGTGCACTTTTTAATGTGTATTCCTCCCTCATTATAAGAAACTTATAAATAAAAACAAAACCTTGGTCTTCTGTTTAGTAAATTGGCATTATAAGCTGCCATCTTTATCTAATAGAGTCCTCAATTCAAAACTAGAAGCTGTATTTAGAAGCTGGCAAGAGAGCTGGGCGGTGTTGAGCAGTGCTGGTGGTAACTGGCTGGAAATGCACAGTGTGTGTGTGTGTGTGTGTGTGTGTGTGGGGGGGGGGGGGGTTCCATTACAGAGGTGAGTTTGAGCAATTGAACTTGCAACCTATAACTGGTTCTCAATGTAGGGGTTGGGACCCTCCTGGGGGTCGTATATTTTAGCCTTTATTTAGCCATTTTTATAAAAATGCTTAAAATGAATGTATAAACAAAAACATGGTAATTTGGTAAGACTTCCACTGAACCCACAGTAACAGGCCTGCTAACAGAGGCCTGCTAACAGAGTTGGCCGGGCCCCTGATAAACCCAGAGAATGGGACCTCCACAGTCATGATTTATTGACGACATCAGTGTGTGTTGGATCAGAAGTATCAGTGCTAGAGTCTGGCTTACAGTGGCCTCACAGTGGAGCTGAAAAGTGTGTCAAACTATTATTGGACTCTTATATTAAAGTATCTATTTGTGCCACTTTTTACACCCAATTTTGCCCCTTTTCATCAATTTTGCAAAATTTGCACCAATTTTTACCTCTTTTTTGCCGCCACTTCACACCAAATCTACCATATTTTAACCCATCTTCAGCAGTTTTCCCACAATTATTTCCTGCATTTGAGCTTGTTGCGACGTTGAATTCTCCACCACATTTTAGTCCCTTTTTCTGCCCATTTCTTCCACTTTTTCTGCACATTTTGCCACTTCAAAACCAACTTTACCACTATTGTTGCCTCTGTTGACCCATCATTGCTCCTGTTACTTTTGACACCCATTTGACCACATTTTACTGTTTGTTATACCTATTTCTGCTCATTCAACTCATTTCTGCCACTTTCTGCCTATTTTGCTTCATCAGTTAACCCATTTTTGTCTGTTTAAACCAATTTTCCTCACTTTTTAATCCAATTTCTCTGCTTTTATTTCTATTTCTGCCACTTTTGACCCAATATTGCCACTGTTAACCCAATTTTACAGTGTCATTTAGCAGGCACTTTTATCCAAAGTGACTTACATCTGGGACAGGTGTTCCTGGCCTTGCCCAAGGGCCCAACTGGATACTTGTGCTCTGACTGGGATTTGAACCCCCAAATCTCCAGTACCACATCCAATATGTCTGTATTGCCTCACGGGCTGAAAAGGTTCACCTCTAACAGCCTCCATGACCGGATACGTCCTGTTACAATTACTAAAGTTAAAAATGTCTCTGTCTCTGAAAACTTTAGGGAATATTTGAAATACTGTTAACCCCGGTTAAAATCATATATACAT
Source organism: Cheilinus undulatus (assembly GCF_018320785.1). NCBI lineage: Eukaryota > Metazoa > Chordata > Actinopteri > Labriformes > Labridae > Cheilinus > Cheilinus undulatus. Next base: position 3,744,468 of record NC_054870.1, read on the forward strand.
TTATGAAATAGGAATAGCCACTCTTTAAATTACTATAGATATTTCAGTGCAGTAATTCTACATGTTGTGTTTTAAGCATCAGACCTCAGAGATTCTTCAGATGAACTTCAACACAACTAGGATTGTCACCACTGCTCAGAGCGCCAATATCAGTCAAAGATACAGGACAAGCACTCGGACAGGGAGCTCCACCCCACGGCCCAGCTGATCATTAAACACACCCAGAATGATGTCCATGGACAGGCATGATAACACTGCTCAGTAACCACCAAACCTATCTCCCCACAGCGCTCCACCCTCCCTGTCCCGTTGAGTTTTTCTCTGCATGCCTAAAACTCTCTTTCTCTTGGTGTCAGATGTAACAGCTGTCATGGTTTGATTTGTTTTGTTTTTATCTCTCTCTTTTTGTTGGCAGGCCGTGGTTGGAGATGTTGCAACACCTCATTCCAGCACTCTGATCTTCCTGTTTCTTTTTCTCTGTTTATTTTTTAAATCAAGGTCAACGTCTGCAAAATGTATCTCTATAGCAGAGACTCACTCGACAGCAGCAGATGCATTTAAAAATGTCTCAGATCAGCACTCTTCTGATGTCAGCGTGCAACTACAGCTGGTCAACCAGGTTGTCTGCACTGACATGACATCATCATCTGGGCTTTCCCAACTTGTTTAATGGCATAGTAACCTTAATAAATGCAAACTTCTGACTGTGAAGAAAGTAATACAAAATATTTTCTAAAAAATGTAAACCTCATTATTCTGGCATTTAACAAACAAATTTGATGATCTTTCCTGACCAAAACCAGGAAAAGTGGAATCTGATTTATATGGAAGTCCATTGCGGCTACTTAAAAAAAATAATGTGAAAGTTAGGCAATCCAAAAAAAGAAAAAGATAAAGAAAAAAAATCTCAACTCATAACTATGAGATACAAAGTCATAATTATAAGATAAGTTAAATTATGAGACTACTTTTTATCTGATAATTTCAACTTTTATCTCATAAGTTTGACTTAGGATTCTTGTCTTTTTTAAAGAATCTACCAACTTTCACTTTTTTTCATTGGCTGAGATGGGCTTCCATAGATGTAATATCAGACAGTGATATTCCATAGATGTAATATCAGACAGTGATATTCCATAGGTGTAATATCAGACAGTGATATTCCATAGGTGTAATATCAGACAGTGATATTCCATAGGTGTAATATCAGACAGTGATATCCCATAGATGTAATATCAGACAGTGATATCCCATAGATGTAATATCAGACAGTGATATCCCATAGATGTAATATCAGACAGTGATATCCCATAGGTGTAATATCAGACAGTGATATTCCATAGATGTAATATCAGACAGTGATATTCCATAGGTGTAATATCGGACAGTGAATAAAAAGGTTATGTGTCTTTTTATTGGGGAGGGAATCACTAGTGGCCCCACGATACGATATTATCACGATACTTGGGTCACAACTTGATATTATTGCGATTTTAAACATTTTGCAATACAGTGAGTACTGTGATACCATGTATTGATATATTGCCATCTATACCTTTTTTTTCAACTGTTCAGCTGATTTAGCATTAGCCTTGGCCTTATGCTTGTCATATTTCCACAGTATTTTATTTTCATGTAGCACTTCTTTCAAACCTCCTGTGTCATGTCTGTCTCATTCGTGCCCTGCTTGCACTCCTAATGTCCTTCCACTGGTTTTTTTTTCCATTATCATAGACTTCAGGTCATATTAGCAATTAATTTGAAAAAATCGATACTTGGTGGACGAGACAATTCAATATACCACCAGACAAAATATCACGATAATATGCTGTATGGACTTTTTCTCCCACCCCTACTTTTTATACAGTGTATGTAAACCAGAATAAACTTAATGACTACATCTTTCAAATAGTAGTCTGTATTTTTTCCAGCATCACCAAGTATTGGTCCAAAACCTGGAGGTTAAGTTGAAAACTGCAGCACAGCGTCTGAAAGGTCAGACCTAAATCCAAGCTGAGTCCTTCTCAGGCTACCAGAGCCAAATGTTAAGAGATCTAATATCAGCCCTTCAACACTTCACTGACAGTCATCTCCACAGCTAACAGACTGGACTGGTTTCTGAGCTTCCATTATCCTCAGACTTCTGAGCCAGTAGACATTTCTGAAAATTAAAATGCTAGATTTCTGTAATAGGACACTGAGCATCATTCAGTAAAGACTTCATAAACATCTGCCAAGAGAAGAGAAGGAAAAATCCTGATGAAATGATGAAATGTAAAAATGTGTGTGACCACAGGGCTTTCACAATCTGTGCCAGCCCCTCAGGCCAGTGTCACCTTCCCTCCATCTTACTCTCCTTCCTTCCTGGTGCTGCTATTTTTACCAGAGAGGTGAAAAGACCAGCCTCATGACTACAGGTCCGTTTGAGCTGAACCTTTGTTGGCTCGCTGAGAACCTCCTCACTGTGAAATGTTTGACTCTAATTCAGTGACTTAGTCCTGATTTAAAGGTGTTTATGGTGTCTGCAAGAGCAACTAAAGATGTGAACATCACCATCCAGGAGTGTTTTATCCCTAAACTGAAGGTTTACGAGGTCTGGCTAGTAAATAATGTTCCTGCTCTTCTGAGGATAAACCCTGTGGTTCACAGTCCCCCTGAGTGTTCTGGATTAAAGGCTGGGTGTTCACACACAACTGCTGGAAGTTTCCATCAGTGACGTCTTCAGTTCACTGCTACTGACTGATGCTGATGTGTTTCTGCTAAGGCGTCTGAAAACGATTCTCTTAAAAGTTGAGTATTGCGTTTACTTGAAATTTTTGGTGAAACCGAACGACGCCAATGTCAGGTGATTAAATGAAACTGAAGATTTAGAGAAGGCAGAGAGGAGGTCCAAGACCAGGAACGTTCTGGACGTTCATGCACACCAAAAATGTCTGAAAACAAACTGAACAAATGGTCGATGGCTCAGGATGAGAATGAGAGCAGAAATGTTTCCACTGATAAAGAGACAGTTCGGCTAATTTAGTTTGAAAATTTAAACATGACAAAAGTGTGTGTGCCAAAGTTCATTTTGGAACAAACTGAAAGATCCCCCCCCCCCCCTTGTTTTTTAAGGTTTATTTTGGGCATTTTTGTGCCTTTATTTGGTAGAGGAGGATAGTGGATAGAGTCAGCTGCGTCATAGGTAAAGTTATCCTCAGATTTCACAGATTTCTAACCTCTTTATCCACCAAGATGGGCTGTGAAAGTCCTCCCAAACTTGGCAGTAGGTCCTACTGGTTAGAAAAGTAATCCAGCGCTGCAGTCCGTGTTGAAATCAGCAGGATAGACGTTAGTTAGCATACTAAACAGTTGTATGATGATGCGTTCAAGTTAGCTGGGAAATTTTACCATTTAAGGACTGGATATAAATACATCAATATATCAATTAAAATAACCTAGTAATTCAAAAATGTTATTTATTAGTACTTTTATTCAATGAAGACCTTTTAAAAGGAGTTTGTAGCGTTATTAATAATTTAAATGTAAATTATGTAATGTATGTGTGAATGTGCGTTTACATGTATGTATAAGTACATGTCAGTACGTACACGTCTATGTGTATATATACGTTTCTATAAGTGTATACGGGTACATGAATGAAAGTGTATACATACACATTATTATGATTTACCTTATGAGTATTATTCAATTTTCATTTTATTTTATTTTATTTTTTTATCTGTTATTATTATATGTCTACTATTATTGTTGTGATTATATTATAACTAGAAAAGCACTCAGAGAGCGCAGACCTCCGCCATTAGCCCTGTGTCCCAACAGTACAGAATCCTTTAAAAAATTCCTGGATCCAGACGATGATCCGGATCAGTTCTTCCTTATGCCATTCCTGACATTTCCTGAAAATTTCATCAAAAGCTGCCCACAACTTTCTGAGTAGTAATGCTGACAAACAAACCCTGGCGATCACATAACCTCCTTGGCGGAGGTAAAAATGTTACTTTTAATGTTACTATTACTATAATTATTAATAATATCATCATTTCAATTTGTGATATGATTGTCAGTCTAGTAAGTTCACCCTCCTCACTTTTTATTATTTTATTTTGTTTTTAGGACAACTATACTTTCTTTATAGCCATCTTCTTTTCCCTTTAACTTACAAGACTGGAGTATTATATTCTGTATAAGCCAGGACACCTTAGCACACCACAGATTATCGAACACTGAAGCCATAATCATGTCTGTTTTTTTAAATATTCTTGATCAATTGATTTTCTTTGTTTGTTTGTTTTCTTTTCTTTGTGTGTGTGTATGTCTGTTGTGTTTTCTTGTTACTGTTCTGTGTATGTAGCTTCACTTTATCACCAATAAAATAAATAGATAATATTATCAATTTAAATGTAATTTATTCCACCTATTTATTTTAATACAATTTAAGTTTTAAAAAAAGTTATTTATTTGTTTTAGTTACCGTACTGCACAGCAAATTGAGGTCACTGGAATAAACTCTGTGTGAGTTAAAATCAACTCAATCTGAGTGTACATGTGAGACCATCGAAAAAACTCTAGAGCCGAGTTAAAGTAACTCTTTTCTGGGAGTTGATTTTGAACTCTAATCAGGAGTTAAAATAAACTCTTATGGGAGTTATAATGCTACTCTCATTAAGAGTAAAATCAACTCCCATTTTGAGTTACATGAACTCTTTCTCAGTGTTTGTGGTTAATACTTCACAGTGTTATATATTTTCTTGTACTGAGGTTATATTACAGACCACTTAAAACACCACCAGATGAAAATCTACCATGCCACTAAAACCTACCAATTTTCATAGGTCATTGTGGCTAACCTGTCATGCTCTCATCAGGATAGAGAAAAGTGACAGACAGCTTAGTATCCTTTGTATTAGACTATCCCTTGCCACGTGTGGGAAGTGGACAGTGTCACTCATGGTGCAGATTCATCTAACATCAAATCAACAATAATTCACCAGAAACATGAGCAAATGGAACACAACAGTAGTAACTGTACAACAGGCAACATCTAAACATATATAAACATATATAAATACATCTAAACACCCAATGCATGATGGGAAAACTCTGCTCCCCAGATTTGAAGTGGCATTAGAGGCGTGGCAACAAAGCTGTTGGGAAAGAACTCAGGAACAGAGTGGATTCACTGCTCTCAACACTGTGTGAATCAACTACTTTTTCTAACACTGCTCCGGAGCATCACTTAACACTCGCTGGAGACTAAGTGCGTGAATGTGCTCTGAAAATCGAACTCTTTCTCTCTTTTTTTGTTTAACTCCCAATTTTTTCACTCTGGGAATTTGCTGTGTGGAATCACTAAGGCCCTCCCTATCGCCATTTTTGCAGGAGGTAAGTTGAGAGACCAGAGCGAGAGGAGAGTATCAGACCTGTTGATCTCTGATGATGGCGAAGCATTTGAATGTTCCAGAAGCTTTGGAGCAAGCACTGAGGAGCAGCGATGAAGGTGGCACAGCTTCATTTTGGTAAAAACAGAATGACAGACAGCATGTATGCTCAAAAAACGACACAACAAAATGTAATTTTAGACATATTTCTGCACTGGCCGATTACCTTATCCATATATTCCACTTCTTTTGTGAAGCTGAGACTTTGGTAAACCTTTTTGAAGCATTAAAACAATTCGTCCACATGAGTGAAGGTGTGTTTTCACAAGAGATTCAGCATTTGGGCTAAAATAACTCCTTACACCGTCCTCTAGGACAAAAAGGCCTCAGTGTGCATAAAGCTGAGATTGTCCTGAAAATGTATATAAAACACTTGGCTGTTGTGTTATTTGCAGGTACCTTTAAAAAGTGAACTGAATATAATGTAAAACTGGCAGACATACCCGTAGACCTCAGAGGGTTAATGTTCAAGAAGAGCTCAGACTGTCTGCCACCTCAAAGACTTGTGCTTGGCAGTAACCGGCCTTGTTGATATCAACTCTAAAATCAGCAGTGATCCCAGAGATCCCGCTCTAAGCAACAATTTTCCTTTTCCCTCACAGAGAAGCCAGCTCTGCGTTTAAATTACCAGCTCACACAAAAGTTCAGAGAAACTCATCCAAACTGAGAGCAGCGAGCTACGAGCAGCGAAGGTGCTGTCCAACTGTGGAATGGAACATTCTTTGCGTGTGTGTCGGTGTGTGTGTGTGTCGGTGTGTGTGTGCATTGTAGCTCAGTTCATGCTGACCAGTTTTCCTGTTATTGTGGAAAGAAAACGGCCAAACAGATATTTATAATTGACACTCGTTCTGCCTCACACATGTTCACACACTCTCTCAGTGTAATTACAGAGTGTGTTGCAGAGGTGCTCGAGGTAATTTATGGGTTCTTGATGTTAAAATCATTGCTCTCCTGTGTGTGTGTGGGTGTGTGTGTTAGCACGCTGCTGGCGGCATGGTTCCACTGTGGCCCCTGTGTTCATTTCCAGCTTCCATGGTAGTAAAAAGGAACACATCAAACGTGTGCATGACAATTACAGTCATTAGAGAGAAACTTGATGGAAGCTGCAGGAGCAATTACATTTTCCAGAGTTGAGGGGAAACTGGCTAAACTTCCAAATATTTGGATGTTCATGGAATCATGTCTATAGCTTCTTAACTTTCGGTGTCCGATTAAATTTGAAATCTGGCAAAGTTAAAACATATGCTAGACATTTTTACTGATTCCCATCTGTACACTTTTTTGCACAATCATTGATTCAGTATTAGTTCAGTTCTCATCTCTCTTTTGCACCATTAAACATTTTACCCTGCACATTACATCGTCGTAATCTTTGTCTCATATATTATTTAGATTCCTTACACGCACACACTGATGTATTTCAAGTGTTTACTTCTTTAAATTTGATGATTATGGCTTACAGATAATGAAAACCCAAAATTCAGTCTCAGAAAATTAGAATATTGTGAAAAAGTTCAACATTGGAGACTCATGGTGTCACACTCTAATCAGCTGATTAACTCCAAACACCTGCAAAGGTTTCCTGAGCCTTTAACTGGTCTCTCAGTCTGGGTCAGTAGCTACACAATCATGGGGAAGACTGCAGACTGGACAGATGTCCAGAAGACAGTCATTTATGCCCTGCACAAGGAAAGAAAAATGTGGTTAAAAAAAAAAAAAAAAAAAAAAAAAGAAGAGGTGCAGAAGCAGCAGGGGTAACCACAGCCTTGAGAGGATTGTGAAATGAAGCCCATTCAAGAATGTGGAGGAGCTGTACAAGGAGTGGACTGCAGCTGGAGTCAGTGCTTTCAGAGGCACCACACACAGACAGATCCTAGACATGGACTACCACTGTTGCATTCCTGGTGTCAAGCCACTCCTGAACCAGAGACAACGTCAGAAGCAGCTTATCTGGGCTGTGGAGAGAAAGGACTGGACTGTTGCTCAGTAATCCGAAGTCCTCTTTTCAGATGAAAGTACATTTTGCATGTCATTTGGAAATCAAGGTCCCAGAGTCTGGAGGAAGAGTGAAGAGGACCAGAATCCACGTTGCTTGAAGTCCAGTGTGAAGTTTCCACAGTCAGTGATGGTTTGGGCTGCCATGGCATCTGCTGGTGTTGGTCCACTGTGTTTGATCAGGTCAAAGGTCAGTGCAGCCGGCTACCAGGAAGTTCTAAAGCACTTTATGCTTCCCTCTGCTGACAAGCTTTATGGAGATGCTGATTTCATTTTCTAGCAGGACTTGGCACCTGCCCACACTGCCAAAGGTACCAAAACCTGGTTTAAGGACCATGGTGTCCCTGTGCTTGATTGACCAGCAAACTGGTCCGACCTAAACCTCATAGAGGATCTCTAGTGAAGAGGAAGATGAGAGACACCAGACCCAACAACACACAAGAGCTGAAGGCCACTATCAGAGCAACCTGGGCTTCATAAAACCTCAGCAGTGCCACAGGCTGATCGCCTCCATGCCACGCTGTATCCCTGTAGTAATTCATGCAAAAGGAGCCCTGACCAAGTAGTGAGTGCTGCACATGTTCATACTTCTTAGTAGTCCAACATTTCTGTTAAAAAATATTTTTTTCTATTTTCAGTAATATTCTAATTTTCTGAGATACTGAATTTTGTGTTTTCATCAAAATGAACAGAAATAAACAGTTGAAATATATATAGTCAGTGTGTGATGGATCTATATCAGTGTTACTCAACCCTGCTCAACCAAAGAGCAAAATCGTTAAAAAATACCTCTGCAAGAGCCACAATCTAAGTGGTAAAAAGTGGCAAAAAAAGTGAAATACATATGTTACAGGTGGCAAAAATGGTCAAAATACTGTAGAAAATGGCAAAAAAAATTGTGAAAAGGGACTTAAACAGGCAAAAAGTAGCAAAGAGTGGCAAAAATAAGGGGAAAAGTGGCATTCAATAGCAAAAGGCAGCCTAAAATGGGTGATAAGTGGCAAAAAAATAAGAAAAATGACAGAAAATCAACACCGCCATATAAAAAGAGTCAAGTCCGCCAAGTAGGGAAATACAAGTGGGCGAAAAAATGCCATTTTTCGGGTTAACAAGCACGACAATAATGTTACATTAATTTTAATGAATGGATTTGTGAGGCAGTTTCACGTATCACTGAGCATAGACATAATACGTTGGCTGGACGTCGATGTCGCCGCCATGTTGCCAGAGGCAAGTCGCTACGTCATTCAATACAGTAGACAAGGATTGTGCCCGTTTTAAGAATAAAAAAAGCTCAAATGACGAGATTGAATGGATTTTAATGAATGATTTATAATAAATGATCCATGTTGGAATAACAACTGACACTGAAACATAAAAGAAATTGTTATTATTTTCTCAGTTGAATGAAAAGATGTACTCCACGATTTAAAATAAAATAGTTTTACATACAACACAGTTTCATATATGTATAGATATTTTTTAATTTGGATTTATATGTACAAATACATATATATATATATATATATATATATATATATATATATATATATATATATTTGGATCATAAATCAGTTTATTCAAATAAATTATGTAATCGCTGTGCTTGTTAGTCTGAAAACTCACAGATTTTTTGTCTACTTATGTGGTGGACTTGCCTCTATTAATATTGTGGCAACACACAGAGAAAACAAAGAGCTTCCTCTTTGTTTTCTCTGTGTGTTGCCACACGTTCACTTTAAGCAACTATTAGAAGACGAGACATGGCGGCGCTCATCAGACTTCCTGAATGAAGTAGAGGTACTCGGCTGCATCCAGGTCCCTCTGGAAAATCAGGATAAAACTGGTGAAAAAGGGCAAAAACGGGATAAAAATGGAAAACGTGGGCAAAATGTGGCATAAAGAAGTGGGCTTAAAGCAGTAAAAACTGATTAAAAGTGACAACAAAATGGAAAAAACGGGGAAAAACATTTCACATAAGGGCAATGAAAACACAGACAAAAGTAACTGTTGCAATGTGACTTGCAATGGATGATTTTTGAGGTCAAAGTTCACTGTTGTATGGTTTTCTGGGGGAATAATAATTCAAATCATCGCAAAAGAGCCACGCATTGAGTGTCACTGATCTATATAACGCATCACGTTGCATGCATTAGCAGTAGTGCTGAGGGTGCTGTAACTGCTTTCCATGGGCCTTCTTTTTTTTAGCCAACATCTTTATTTTTTCCTGTGGCATGCTATAACTCAGAAACTTCCAAGGTTTGAATCACGATGAGACACCATAACACTTGCACTGCAGCATCATATCTAGCAGTATGGTGTGCTGTGCAAAGGTGTAGTTTTTGTGGGTGAAAATATTCAGCGTATTTTGATATGTCTTGTTGTTACCGTGCCATGTTCTTGTTTGCTGTGAAACAGGAGCCAAGGATTTGCAAAGTGGGGTCGTTTTTCTTGGCTTATGTAAATTTGCTGACGAGTGTGATGTTTGAGTTTCCTGATGTCTGCACCCTTTCACAGATCTGACGGTTTAAATGCTGCATGGGTGTGTGCTTTAAGAACTCAGATTATTACTGGAAATGTACCCTCAAAGCTGCTCTGATGCTTTATTAATCTATGAGAAAACAGGCCAGCTTCACTGGAACTTACAGATTCATTATTATTGAGGTAAATGTCTTTTTAACAGAATAAAGGTTAACAAAATGTTATTTTCTATTAACTCTGCATCTACAGATCCTGCCATATTCCAGTGGCCTTGTAACCTGACACAGAAGATAGACTGATATCCACTGGATGGATATATTTCACATTCATGTGGGAAAGCTTGCTATTAAGGTATTTGACAAGGACAGGACTTTAAAGAAAAATTCTCTGATGGTGAGAGGACAAATGCTCTGTCTGTGACATTCATCACAGGCCAATCAGAGCGACAGAACATGTGATGTAGTAGCACGCATGAGCAGCTCTGCAACAAAGCTACAGGTAAATGCTACCGTAGTTTAGGGACTGTGATGTGGATTAAACGCCGCAGCCAGTCGGGAGGAGAGCGAAAACATCTTCTCTGCCAAGAGGAGCTTAGTGTGGCTCTTTGCTCTTGTTTAAGTAAAGAAATGTGGTCCAGTTCTGATTGAACTGCCGCCATACCAATGCTACAGCCATGCTAACTGCTCCACTAGCGCCCATATACAAACCCTCCCCTAACCTGACATGCCAGATGGATTTGTTTCACACATCCATCTGGAAAACCTTCAAAACCAAGTGTTTGGGAAAGGGCAGAGGCTTTGATAAAAACTCGGAGTATGATTGGATGAACGTTCTGTCTGTCACATCTTTACGGGCCAATCAGAGCAACAAAACATGTGATGTCGCTGCAGCCAAGGTGCGCGTGCGCAGCTACCGAGGAATAATGCGAACCATGGCAGACAGGAGCTTTGCAAGATGGATTCATCAGTGAGAAACACGAAAACGGGCGTATCCATCTGCTTTGCAAGGTTAGCATTCCCCTTAACTCTTGCAAACTCAAGCCAAAGCAGGTTGGCAGGAGTGCGGAAAAATCTTTTCTGCCATGAAAAGCTTTCGTGCTGTTTCTCCGCTGTACTCCACCGAGCTATCCTCAAAGTTACTGTCTGCTCACAGGGCAACTAAACCCCGCCCATAGCTACCCCCTGACGAGAGCTCTGCAAGATGGATTTGCATGATGGCAGACATGGAGTCCAGCCAATCCATCGACTGTGCAAGGTTAATGGCCTTGCACATGCTTTGAGATGCTATCATTAATCAATTGATCATGGCTGAACCCAGATTCGTTTTCCATGATTTCTTCCTCACCATAGCAGCTTTTTTTTATCCACAGTCAAACATCAGACTCTTGACACCATAGAACCACCAAACAACAATGTAAACTGTTTTCATAAGGATCCAGATTAAGTGTACTGCGTTTATAGAAATACTTCATCCTAGCAGCAGAATGTCATAAAGCACTTATAATAAATTAATGATGACTTGGGTTTTTATTTACTCACAGGTTGAAGATATAAACACAGGAAGTGTTTATGATTGGTTGGTCTGAAAGCTCAGGAATGAAGAGCAGGGAAACATCTGGACTAAGGAGGGTACGGTTCATTGTTCCTGATCAGCTTAATCTTTTCAGAATCTGCTGAACCCATTGTAAACAGAGCTACTCAGTCCTAGTGTAAAAGTAGAGCATGGCAGAATAAAGTTCAGGATAAAACAACTAAAGGAAACGGCTTCAATAAAAAAGACAGCCATATGCTAATCATTCTGCTGAGCATTTCATGAGTTGTTTGGGGGTTTTCCTGTCATATGGAGGTGGTTTACATGCATTTAACAAGACAGAGAGAGGATGGCTATACTCATTATACACTCACCGACCGCTTCATTAGGTACGCCTGCTCAGCTGCTCAGTAACACAGATATCTACTCAGCCAGTTACATGACAGAAGCATGATCATGGCTGAGTGGATGAAGCTTAAACTAAGAATAACAATGTGGAAAAGGTGATTTGAGTGGCTCTGAACGTGCCATAGCTATAAGTGAATATTCATTCTGCTGCAATCATAACACATGGACTCCATCTGCATCACCAGCTTAGCTCAACCAGTGTGTTAAAAGGAACTTGGCATTGGCATTTTTTTCACAGCAGATTTTTATTTCAGTGGTTCTTAGCTGACTCACTGCCTCTTTCTTAAGAAATGACAACATAATTTTTATAAAATGTTCAAGCAGTCAAACTAATCTGAGGAAAATGTTACAATTTGGACCTTAGATGGGAGAAAACCTGACTGAACAAAGAGACACGACAAGATTTACTAATTTGTCATGCACAGATTTTGTTTGCACTCCTGGTAATTTCTAACCTTGCAAAGCAGATGGATACGCCCGTTTCCTTGTTTTTCACTGGTGAATCCATCTTGCAAAGCTCCCATCCGAACCGTTTGAGCCCGGTTTCCCAAATCGTTCAGCCCTAATGCATACATGTTTGTATGTTTGGAGGGAACAAATGTAAGATGATCAAAAGACCAATCAAACCAGTTTCCCCCAGTCCCTTTTATTTTAATTTTGTTTATTTTTCATCTTAAAGGAGGGTGTGTGTAATAAAATAATAAGAAGAACAACTTAACTTAATGAAGGGAAGGCTATATGATATTAACAATTATAATATAATCATAAGCAATATGAGGTTTAATGGGGGGTTACCAACTAGTTTTGATGGCGATGTCTCTCTGCCACATTGTTTTCCACTCACTTGATGGGGACCCACTGGAAAGAGCTCTGCGACCCAGTTTTGGGTCCCTACCCACCAGTTGAGAACCACCGGTCTAGCTAGCTAGTTCTCAGGGATAGTGGAACAAGCTTTCTCCCACTTGTTCTTTAATTGTTCTCTATAGAGTGTAATTTCACAGCCTGTGTCCTGATTTACGTGTGTTTACATTACATCTATATTTTCCAGAAAGTCTCTTTGGCCGTCACATGTTCCATGAGGTAATGCTCCATTACTGAGGAGTTTTGGAGTCGATGCTGTCCTGGCTCTGAACTCTCCAAACGTGCCACACTCCCAGCACATTGGCCCAAATCTACAGCAGCATGTCTTCACAATTAGAACTGAGAAAGGAAAAAAGCCGGCCTGTAGGAAAATCTGACTTTACTCAGCAAAGTCAAGGAAAGTTTGTGGAGAAGTTATTTAGGAAATAGAGTCAGTAGAGCAGCAGAGTGTCAGAGAAGAGGGTCAAAGACCGATTAGATCCCCTATTCCTCCTAACTGAAGAGAGAAAATACTTCAGACTTGGCCTGCCACAGCAGTGATGATGATAACAGTCTTGCCCATTAAAAAACTGGAATACCAGTACTAAGCTAAAAACCATGTTACTGTTTCATTGTGGGGCAGGTCATGGTTCTTCTTCCAACCAGTGATAATCATGGCAGATGAAAGTCAGGTACTCTCCACACCAAAACAAAGATTCCTTATCAGTTTGGGAGTGTTTCATAACAGCAAAAGGGAGTGACACCAACCAGCAGCGCTCATGTATAAAAAAATACACAATCTCCCAGAGCAGGGTGCATGAGAAAATAACCATCTGATATTCTGCATGCTTGATACAGCATGCACCCTGTTGGCAAAAACCATAGCTGCTAAATATGTTAATCACACACCTGCAGCCTTATCAATCCAGCCATAACTTCCATAAGTCCAATCTACTGAAACACAGCTGTCATCACCTTTGAGGGCTGCAACAGTATTTACATTCATCCGTCATGGTTTGGTGCTTGTAGTCCCACGACACAACTCACCTGAATGAAGATCAAACATGGCGGTATTTAACCACCTGTTTATCTGGCAGTAATACTGTTAACTGTTTACTAACCATCATCAAAACCACAAATGAGGAGTTAGAAGAAGGCCTGACAAAATACTCAAAGAAGAAAAGGTGGCTTCAGTAAGAAGAAAAGCAGAGCTACAAGACCGACCAGCTTCTTCTCCCTCTCCTCATTTTTTTAAGATTTATTTTGGGGGATTTTGTGCCTTTAATGGATCCAAATTCAAACCCGGGCCAGCACCTTAAACCACTAAGCCATCTGCACGCCACTTTTAAAAAGTTTCAAGATGTGAAAGCAGAAAGAGTCAAAGACATTACTGAGACTAATGCCCTATCCACACAGGAGTAGTATTACCTAGAGCTCTGGTAATTTGTAATAATCTCACGGGACATCTGTGTTTCTATGAATCATAGCCTCGCAAAGCAGATGGATACACCTGTTTTCTTGTGTCTCATAGATGAATCCATCTTGCAAAGCTCCTGCTTGAACCGTTTGGGCCTGGTTAGAAAGTGACAGGACAAATCAGCGTCAAGGGGCAATAATTTCGGGTGCGGCAGAGTCGTGACGTAAGCAAGCAGTAACAAGAGGCCGGTGCAATAATGGCGGAAGAGATTAGCGCGGATGCTGCTAAAGCGCCAGTTTTATCAGAACTTGACTACAATTCTTCATTAAAAGAAGAACAAAGAACAGCAGTGAGTTGTTCTCTTTTCAAAAATGACAAAAGTCGAGTACTTACATGTCACATGTTTTGTTGCTCTGATTGGCCCGTAAAGATGTGACAGATAGAACGTTCATCCAATCACCCTCCGAGTTTTTTTCAAAGGCACAGCCCAAACGCTGTCTATGAGAGGTTTTCCAGGTGGATGTGTGAAACAAATCCATCTGGCATGTCAGGTTATGTGAATCAACCATGTCTGTAAAAATTCCAGGGTAAATTACGGCCCATATTTCAGCACACAGAGGTCCACGGGTAACTCTAATCCTGTACCAATCAGCATCTCTGCAATTAAGGGTGGTAATATTATTTGTTTCTGTCTAACCCTTTTTCTGATTGAAAAGTTTTGACACATCTAGGTTATTAATAGTGCTTCTCTTTCAGTTAATTTCAGCTTATGTGTAAAAATGGCCTTATTTTACTTATTTATTTAAACTCTAGTCTCCAAACAACTGCCTGATCTAATTTCTGTATTATTTAGCCGTACATGTCATGCATAACACAATTTATGATTTGAACTGTGTAGCTGAAAGAAACCAGAAACAGCTGATCTCCATGAGGAGGGTTGTTATGGATGCGAAACGAACCAAAATAAATAGAGCACTGTATAAATATTCAAAACACCATCTGCATAAAAACTGTTAAAACTAACAGGAAAGATTCAGATTTGACAGGATGTATAGTAGGGCTGAACGATTTAGGAAAACAATCTCATTGCGATCGTTTTTCCCAATATCACGATTTAATGTGCAGTTATTTTTTTTAAGTTCCTCATCTCTTGTATTTTTTAATGAATGCTTTATTTTGGTTTAAAAACAAAAATAAAATCATTTTATACATAATAATTTATCAGTAACTGAAGGCTGAAGCCCAATGGCTTATTTTTGCCTATTCTGTACTATCATAGAATTAATCCAGTAAATAAAAAAACATGAGCAATAAATCATTCTATATACTATCCAGCACAATTTTTGATCAAACTAGTCTAACTGTGGTTATTTTAACCCATACTGCATATTTCATATAAATGCTATTAAAGGGAATGATCATTTTTATGTGATTCTTAATGTGATAAAGACAAACAAGAAAAGTAGGATTTTTTGTAAACTATTCTAAAAATGATTGTTTGCATAATGTGTTGTTAATGCGATGTTAACGTGTTCTCTGCTGCAAAAAAAAGGTATTAAAACTGGTATTTGACACACATTTAAGGTTAACTTCATCTAATTTTGGATTAATTGCCCAGCCCTAATGTATAGGACAACTGAAGAGAACCTGCAGAACGTGATGTGCACAACTTTGCATTTTTCTGTATAACTTTGAGAAATATAAATCAAATGTGCATTTTCATTTCTGCAGCCATGCAGCACCCATGTTTCCTCCAGAAATGTCTGTACATTTGAGAACAGCACAGACGTTACTTATTTTGTGTGAATGCACCAAACACTGACATCAGGGGGTAAAAATCACCAGAGTTGCCTGGGTAACACTTATCCTTCAGATAGGGAATAATACATTTTAAAACCTACAGGCGGATATTTTAAAGAAGTCAACTCAGCTCACAAGTGTGTATTTAAAGAGGTAGTGAACACTTCAACATTTTTTTCAACTGTACACTGAGGTACCTGACTGAACTATGATAAAACACATCAGGGTTGGTGTTGGAGCTGAAAGTTGCACCAACCTGATAAAAATCTGGACTTTACAGCTTTTAATTAGCTCAAACAGAAATCTGCCTTGAAAAATCTTTTCTGAAAAGTTGGGGCTTATGTGACGTAGAATCCTACCATCAGTAGGTTTCTACGTCACAAACTCTATATAAAAGGTAGAGGTTACCGCCTCTAACTGACTTTACCATCCAGAGACCACTCCCATCCTCTCCTGCCTGCACCTGCACTGTCTCAGCTCTGAGAGCTCCGGCTGTAGTAATGCCGCTGCTGGAGCCAATGGACCGAACAGGTTGTGCTCAGAACCACCACGGTCCACCATGAAACTATAGCATGCATCAGGGGGACTCTAGAGGGGAAAACTCCTCCACTTTAAGAGATCGCTATGAGGCAGCAGTGCTGTGGGACTCTGTCTGTGTCTCTCTCTGACAAGGGGAAATCTCTGTCACTCTCGCCTCAACTGGAAAGCCCCGTCCTTTTCCCCTCCCTCCTCTCGGAACCAAACTGCTCACTTTCTGTGCATTTTTTGAATTACAGAGGTGGGTGGAGCCAGCTCTGAGCCGGGGGTTCATTTGCTCTTTAAGTGCTCTGCTCAGGCTCCATTACAATGTCCTGTCCTAAACGACATAAACTAGTCCAGAGTCTAGTCCATGTCCCTCCTACATGATGCACGAGTCAGAACTGCACTAGCTATATATGCACTAGATATATTTCTCTAAATGTGAATATTTCATCTGCATTTTTACATTGTATTTATTAGCATTTCAAATCAGGAGAAATTAAGCTAATTATTTCTGTGTTGTTGTTTTTTTTTTATTTTGCAATATTTCTTTCCTTTGGTTGTCTCATGTTTAATCCACCACAGCCTCTAGCAAGAGTCAGAGATAATTTTACATCAGTAATAGCATTAGAATGAACTTTAAGCTGCACTACTGTCAGTTAAATGTAATAAAGAGGAAGTGAATAAATCCAGGACTTTATGTGGATTTTTTCAGATGAATTGAACCCATCCTGTTACACCCCTAGTGTGTGTTTGTGTGTGTGTGTGTGTGTGTGTGGGGGGGGGGGGGTCATGCATGCTCTGTGTGTTACTGCTAAGCAAAAATATTTTCTTTGCAATCAGAAGAATAGAGGAGTTATTGTGCAAACCTGTTATTTTTATGTTTTATA
Organism: Cheilinus undulatus; assembly: GCF_018320785.1. Classification (NCBI taxonomy): domain Eukaryota; kingdom Metazoa; phylum Chordata; class Actinopteri; order Labriformes; family Labridae; genus Cheilinus; species Cheilinus undulatus. The sequence goes on from NC_054870.1 coordinate 3,761,789, forward strand.
TGCACCTGCATGGGGCAACGGCCTGCATGTAGACTCAAACAGACCAACACTGTTGACAATTCAAGCACACCTGCAGAGCAAAATCCTAAAAACACACCGTAAGAAAAAGATGAACACAAGCATGTTGTTTTCTTTAATGCCATGATGGCAAGGAGGCGAAACTCTGATACTGTGGCTGGGAGCGTCATGCCCATTCAAACAGACATTTTTTTCTCAAATCTTTTTTATTCTGAGTTGGTCTGATCTAAAGCCGCTTGGCTCATAGCAGTGGGTCGGACCACTCAGACACTTTCTACAAGGTGTGCATGGCTGAAGTTACAGAGAAGACCAAGGAGCATGAAGGTTGTCTTTTAAACGTGTAAATGGGAAATATAAGGATTTATGCATCACTGCACCTGCAAAACAAGTGTATTCTCCCTCTTTAGCTGCTTTAATCCTCTGTCTTGCTAGTTGGTTACTTGTTGAAACATAGTAAATAATGATAAAGCGAGCTCAGGTGGGTGAATCCTGAGGGTAACAAGGTCATTTTATCAGCGCTAAATCAGAGGAAAAGGAGTCATTAGACAGTTTCAGGTCAGGATCAGTGACCTGAAAAAATGTCAAAAAGCACCAGGTAAGGATGAAAACCCAGGTGGTAGTTTACTTTAAGTGAGATTCATAAAAACCCTTACCCTTAAATATCCCTTTAGTCTTACTTAACAAAAATGGATTTAAATATAAGAAAAACCCCAGATGACTCACTTCGAGTCAAAGCCCTGGATTCAAAACTTTACAGATAAAATCATTTCATGGTATAACCAAAATAATACGGGTAATTTCTCATAGCAGGACACAGACGGCCTAGGAGGCCCTGGTTCAAGCCCAGCCTGTGGGCGTGTCTCCCCCACTCTCTCATCCCTGTTTCTGATTTTATCCACTGTCCTCCTCTATAATAAAGACCGAAAATGCCCAAAAATATAAATAAAAAAATATTATTGTTTTTGTTTGTTATTATATTTTATTTAATTCATGTGAATCTGAAAAGTCAGATCCTCAAAACTGTATTTCATTACAGTTTAAGTGCATTTTTTTACTTGCAGCTGGTCCTTTATAAAGCTTTGTTTACTTTCTCAGACCAATCAGAGTTGGATGTGATGGTGATGTCATCAGGGAGGTAAAGGTGATGATATGAGGAGGGCAGGTAAACATGGAGGTCAAACATGATGATTTTTAACACAAAAAATGGCTGTTTGAACTAAGCTAAATCTTGTGAGGCCACTGTGTCAGACGTAGTCGCTGTGACTTTGGTAAGCAACCAGGAGGAACTGATCTCTAAAGTGAAAACTAGAAAAAGTAGAAACAAGCAGAATGGGTTTTGCATTATTTAACTCAGGTTTTCTTATAATCTGAACCATCTTTAGAATATCTGTGGTGACATAAACCCCCCCCCCCCAGATCTTTGGCTTGCATCCGCCCCTGGTGACAGCTCTGTTTCAGAGCCGTGTGCTCTCTCCTCTCCTCCCTGGCTCACTCCCACAAATCCCACACTCACACACACTCGGAGAATTTCTCACTGAGCCGTGAAGTCTTGTTAAACTGCTCTTGTGTGGAATGATTCGACTCTCTGACTTAGCAACACGTCAATATACGGCATAAACACAGTTCTGTGGTTTCATAGAGAGTCATGTTTTTAAATGGATATGAGGAACAACAGCACTCAAGTTTAACCTCACTGTGTAGAGCTGATTTCTGTCCTTCTTCTATGTTTATGTCCCAACACAGAGAAAATGAGACACTTTGCGTGTCTAGTCACATGATTTCTGTCCTACTTTAAATCATCAGTGACTAAGGGGTTTGAACTTGTCAGCTCTGGCTGATACTTGATCTCTTTTATTGAAGCGGCCACGCTCGTACATCTCAGCGAGGACATCACTGCTGTGGCGGCATGCCACTTGTAAATCCACACTGGATTTGATGTTATGTGTCGAACATAAAGGCCTGGTCATCAAAATTCCACTGAAATTAAATATACGGTGTAGCGGCTTTAAGCCGGCTTCTGAGGGCGGCTAATATTTTAGGGGGAGCACGGCTCTGTGCTCTCTGCTGTCTGGTAGGAATCAGTGTGTGGAGGGCTAATTTAATGGAAAGTCAGGTACTTTTTTAATGGTAATGTCGTCCTTTGGAGGAGTCCACTGTTCTCAGATACAGGTGAGACGCCACAGCTCTAAACTCACGTTTAGAGCGTGTTACACTGAAACCAGACTTGATTTCCTCAACATTCTAACATTACCAATAAAATAGTCGAACATGAATGTGAATCAAAACAAAAACTAGAAGAGCTCTGAGAGCGCCATTAGCCCCATCTCCCAATAGTACAGAATCCTTTCAAAAAACTTCAGTGTGACCCAAACTTTGTGATGGAAGTAAGTTCAGTCATCTAATTTGCATATTCTGACATCACCAGACGGCCTCCACCATCATTGGCTGTGCTTTTTCTCCCATGGCTTCTACCACGTGTCTTCCTCTGCGGTGTTTGTCATTCCCGATCTCCGTCACTATTCGTGGTGTTTTGAACCCCCCCCCCCCCCCCCCCCCGAGATACCCCTACCACGTCCCCATGTGCCCCCCACCACGGCACTTGCTGATTACTCCCTCCCAGTAGGGTGGAAGCACGGTAAGGCAAAGCATTGGTTTCACTACGTGTGGACTGTCATGGCGGACACATTGCCTGCCGGTGCCAACAGAAGCACTGACAGTCTCACCGATGGTCTCACCGCACTGATGACAGGGTCCAAACATGGCATTTAAAGCCAAAATAATGTTTTAAAAAGGCAAATATATGAGATGGGAAGTTGAAATCATGGTTCTTAATTGTCAAAATATGAGATAAAATTCAAAATCATTGGTTTAAAATGTCATAGCATTAGAAAAATATTTAAATTTTGAGTTTTAAAGGTCGAAACAATACTTAAAATTTAAAATTATGCATTTTAAAGATAAAATTATGTGATAAAAGTCAATGTAAGGAGCTTAAAATGTCAAAATGTGAGAAAAGGTCATAATGATGAGTTTTAAAGGTCAAAATATTACTTTAAAATGTTAAATTAAGGATATAAAAGGTCAAATTATGAGATGAAAGTCAAAATTGTGAATTGAAAAGGTTGACATATGAAACTAGAAAAGCCCTCGGAGAGCGCAGACCTCCGCCATTAGCACTATGTCCCAGTGGTGAAGAATCCTCTAAAATATTCCTGGATCCGTCCTCATGTGCCCCCCACCACTGCATTCGCTGATTACTCCCTCCCAGGTGGGGTGGACACGCGGTGAGGCAAAGCATTGGCTTTGCTACAGGTGCCATCAGATGCACCCATGGTCTCACTGGATGACTGGAAGTCATGTCAGAGGGTGAATATTCCTCTATTCCTCCCAGCATTGTGAGTATTCTCGCTACAGTTCGCTGTCTTTCTCTCTGTTGTGCTCAGACTCGTCTCCTCAACCGGGTGTGTGTCTTTCAAACTCTATAAACTCCAAAACTTTGAATAGGAACACACCCAAAAATGCTGCTGGGATTGAAGTTACTCATGTCTGCCATCTCCTGGTGTAAAGTGGTAACGACAGTAGAAAAGCACTCGGAGAGCGCAGACCTCCTCCATTAGCCCTATCTCCAAATAGTACAGAATCCTTTCAAAAAATTTCTGAATCCAAATGGTGATCCAGATCACTCCCAAAATCTAATCAGTTTTTCCTCACGCCATTTCTGACATATTTCATCAAAATCTGTCCACAACCTTTTGAGTTATGTTGCTAACAAACAAACTAACTAATTAAGAATGCCTCCTAAACATAACCAGAGGTAAAAAATTGACATTATAAAGTCCAAAATCCAACCTCTGTTTTCAGTTTTGTTTCTTGTAAATGTTCGGCTTTACACTGTTTAAATTTACAGTTTTAAGAACTACACATTTCTAAGTTTCTATGTCTCATTTTAATCTTGGAGATTTAATTTTTTTCTTGCAAATTTCCAACTTTTTAAACACTGAGATTCAGGTTTGTTTTCTTAGAGGTTTACCACTCTATCGTATCAAAATTTTGATTCACCCCCCCCCCCAAATATTACCAGATTCTCTTTGTTTCTCTTTTATATTGTTCCTAATACACCATTGTTCATAATGTTTCTAATCATGGTTTTAAAACATTATAAGTACAGTGCTTAACAAATGAATTAGACCACCATCCAAAGTAAGGTTTATGCCACAGCTGCCCTAAATGAACAGCATTGGTAATTACCAAAATCATTTTTTATGTTTCTGCAATGGTTAATACACCAATATATAGAAGCTCTTTAACCCAAATGATATTTTTAATGCTAAAATATAATTATTATTGTTATCCATGAGTTTTCAAATTTACTGATTTACAAAGAAAACTGAAAAAAATAGTAAAGCGCATTAATATTTCTTGATTAATATGTCAAATTATCATTATTTACTTGCATTCCTGAACAGAAAAATGAGTTTTAGTGCTTGAATGTTATGCTTGATTCATTTCTGACTTCTCAGAGAAGCCCAGTGAGCCGGGTATAAAAAGGTGAATTCAGTTTGAAATCCCTCATTCCTGTTCAAAATGGTAAAACGTGGAGAGCTGACTGAAAATGAAAGAGTCCACATTAAAGCACTTCATGATGCTGGATGGTCTCTGAGACAAATATGACAGGTGGTCTAATACATTTGTTAAGCACAGTATATGTACATTTAATTTTGACTCCCCTAGGGTGCCCAGGCCCCAGGTTGGGAACCATTGGACAACAGATATAAACGAAACAATCAAAAGCAGCACAGACAAACCAACACAATAAATGCAAATAAATCTCACTGTTTGCAAACATAAAGGCTACATTGGTGTAAAAAGTGTTTAAAGTCAAAGTCCATATGAGATCTCCATGTATTCAAAAAATCCTGGGTTCAACCAAGAGATGAATACTTACTACTCGGCTAAACAGTTCAGTCTAAATCCCTTTGTCTGTGGCTCCAGAATTCTGAATCACATTTGTTTTCAGTTCAGGCCAAAGTCTGCAGAAAGAAGTGGAAAAAGCCCGTGTGACATCAGGTGTTTGATTCACTCAAACAGCTTTGGAAGCCAATCCATGGCGGCCTCCATATTGAAATCGCTGTCTCAACCAAAAATGGGTTCAACCTATCAGCCCGCCCACTGAGCTGGACTTCCTGTCAGCTAAGCTAGCACTAAAGCTAGCCTTCTGGTGGTAGTGTCTGTGCCATGATCCAGGTTTTGATTTGTTGTGTTTATGAGTTTCTCCAGTGTTTTCCTGTGTTTCTTCTGTGTATTTCATGTTTCTAGTGTTTACTTTATGACCTTTTGTGTTTCATTGTTTCTTGTAAAGTTCTTGTGTGTTTTGTAAATCCTTCTCCCTGCCTGTTTGAGTTTCCCTCCTTGTGTTGTGTTCTTTGTATTCCTTTGGTTGTCGTGTGTTGTCTTTGTATCCTCCTGTGTTAGCAGTGTTTCCTTATTAAGCTTCTAGTGTACTATTTGTTGTCTTTCAGTCCTTGTGTGTCTTGTGAAATGTTTCATGTTCAGTTGAGTCCCTGTGTTTGTTTCCTTGCTCCCCTCCTAGTGTCTCTTGTGTTTGAATCTCTTCCTGGTCCAGTGTTCTTGTGTATTGTGAAGTTTCCTGTTTTATTTTGTAGTTGCCTTTGAAAATTTGCATATGTGGAGTATGGACACCCAACATTGTGACTTTATATTTATGTTTTAAAATTGAAAAAGTATAATACCCCCTCTTTAAATAAAAAATCAAGGCAATGAGTGACGACGCTCAGCTCATGAAAGTGGACGTTATCCTGCAAACACGATCAAAGGTCAGCAGGGCTAGCACTGCTACCATTAGCAATACTCTGTAAGTCAAGTTCACTTCATTACGGTGTGACATTTTACTGTTGCACTGTGAAGCTGGTTTGCAGTATGTTGTACTTAAGACTGGTTGGCTAAAAACTATTAAATCTATTTAAAAAAAACAATTATAATTTGTATCTAATGGGATAGAAATACTGTCCAAAACAAGTTGGCTTGAGGGTTCATTCCACCAGTGATTGCCTTCTACTCTGAAGCGATGCATTTCCTCACTGCTGGTAAAGCAAAATCAGAGGCTCAGTAGGTAAGGTCGGTCGTCTCACAATGGGAAGGTCTAATCCCCAGCCACACGTCGATGTGACCTTGGGCAGGACACTTCACCTCAATCTGCTGCTGCTTTGTTGGTGTGCTGTAAACGAGTATGGATGTGTGTGAATGGGATTAGCTAATATTGTTATCAGTGTATGAATGTGGTGTGAACAGGTAGATGTGACCACTGACACCCAGACTAGAAAAGCTTTACAAACACAAATTCATTTACTATTCTGAAATATTTGATCTCAGAAGAAAAACAAGGTGAGAAGGGACGTGCAAACACTGAGATGTCAACTTGATAACAGGTCCAAACTGCTGAGAGCTGGTCACATGACTGAAACATATCACAGACAGTACCTCTGCTTCTAACAGCTCCAGAGAAATGTCACAGATCATTTGATTTTGTTTCTCTGGAGGATAATAAACCCTGGGCTCCTCGGGGTCTCTTTAAGAACAAGTTTATCTCCTTAATGTGACAAAGGACTGAAACCAAGCAAGCTGTACTACACTGGCAACCTTCAGCTGTCTATTTATCCAAGCAGATCTACTTTCACGGTCAGTAAAAATGTTTTCAGTTCTACTCTGCCAAGTTAATAACAGAGTCACTCGAGATCATGGTGCATAAATCAAGCAGCACATTAGTCTATTTATAGAAAATTAAAGTAAAGTGACTGGGGTCATGAGGACCTCAATGAAAGAAAACCCATCAGAGAGATTCTTCGTCAGACACCAGCACAGGCCACAGTCTCAGTGTTCCTGTAATAAATTCATAACATACGGCCAACTCTAGCAGAGGGATAAACAGCATTCTTTTAAAGTTATTTATTCAGAAATGTCCCATAATTCTGTGTTTCTGATATCCACTGACAGTAAAGCTATGCTCATAGCTTTTTTCACATGCACTCCTGCAAACTTCTTGATAAATCCAGGACAGGCTGCTACTGAAATACTCATTTTGGTGCCTGTTCGCCGATAGGAACACGTTAATTTTACTGCACACTCACATGTTCGAGCTGATGGTGAAAAACACCATGGAAAGTTTGGAAGCAGGAAATAAAATCTCTGAGGATAACCAAAAGCTTACTTAAATATGTAAATATACAACAGCTGTAAACACAAGAACTGCACTGATGGAACAGAAACACATTTTTCTATTAAACTGGCAGTCACTAACCTGTTTCATATCTCCACTGCACTGATATATTTCACATTCATCTGGGAAAGCTCCTATAGGAAGCATTAGGGAAGGATAGGACTTTTCAAAAAATTCTCAGAAGGTGATTGGAGGAACATTCTGTCACATGAATAACCGACCAATAAGAACGACAAGATGAAATGAGGTTGTACAGATGTGCTTCTCCTTAACTGACATTTTACTGCTGCCGCAGTTTGTAAATATTGGAGCTTCTCAGCGGATAAAATTCATGATCATTATCATGATTATTTTCCAAAAATCTCACCCAATGACCGCTGGGATAGGCTCCAGCCCCCCATGACCCCCAACAGGATAAGTGGTATAGAACATGGATGGATGGATGGATGGATGGATGGATGGATGGATGGATGAATGGATGGATGGATGGATGGATGGATGGATGATTTTCCAAGCTCAGGAACAGACTTCAGGAAGACAGGCTCTCTGAATTTATGCTGCTAACTATGGAGGGGGATTTTGTTTTTGAGTCCTTCAGTGATCCATCAGTCAAAACAGCAACATCCTTCAAAACATTACTTGGCAAATATACAGACGAACCAGTGTAGCAAGCATGGCACATTACTTTGGTATTTCAGTTGGTCAAATCAAGAGCGCTTCAAAACTGGGGAATGTCAGTGTTTCATAGATAGACGTTTGCACTCTTTTAAACAGGATGGTACCAGTCAAACAGGACAGAAAATCACCCTGTCAGGGATCTCAGACTCAGTCAGAGCAGGGGCTGTATTCCGAATTTGGGTCTAGCCTTAAGGCCTAACTAGGTCTAATTTCCTATAGACTGTCAGCCTCATCTTCACCAGTAACAAATTATAGGTAAAAAAAAACAGAACATTGATGAAAAATAATTCTGACTTAAAAAAAAAAAAAGTCTAAAGTCAAAATCAAGACTTTTAACAGTTACAAAATAAAATTCCAAATCATGAGTTTAAAAGGTAAAATGATGAGAAAATAAAATTCAAAATTTTGAATCAAAACAGTCAATATTTGGGATTAAAAGTTATATAAGGAGTTCAAAATGTCAAGATATGAGAAAAAAATCTAAATCAAGAGATTTAAAGGTCAAAATATAAAATAAAATTCTAAATCATGAGTTTTAAATGTCAAAATGAGACAAAATTTAAAAAAAATACTGAATCATATAATATAATATATAAAGATGAGATCAAAATTTAAGATTTTAAACAGAACAGGTTAATATTTGGCACCTAATTGAAGGAGTTGAAAATGTCAAAAGATAAGATTAAATTCAAAATTATGAATTTAAAATGTCAAAAAATGACAAGAAAACTAAAAGAGTGAATTTAATGGTCAAATATGAGATAAAAGTCAAAATTCTGATCTGAAAGATGTAAAAAGTCAGAAATGTATCATTAGGTCATAAATATGAGATGCAAATTAGAAAATACAAAATGAAAACACAAATTTCTTTTATAACATTCCTGACATTTTATCAAATTATTTTCACTCTCTACTCTGTAATTGTTATGGCTTAAGGATACTGTCAATCATCAAAGTTAAGTTTACATTGTTATACTGGAGGAAACCTGCACACCTCATACTGGTGGGCCAGTTAGAATAACGGGCCTTGAGTTTGACACCCCTGCCCTAAGTAAAATGGATGATGCAGAGTCGGGGAAAAGCAAAATACTACAGTGTCGTTTCAGCCTTTATATCAGTGAACATATACCAACACATGAGTGCATAAGAACATGCTTGGAGCAGAATGGTGCAGCTCCACCGCGAGCATAAAGACAGCACTGGTGTTTCTCTGGTTGACGTAAACGTCCTCACCTCTGTCTGCTCACTCACTCTGAATATTCCTGAATATTTCCAGCAGTGATCTACTTTTAGCTCACTCGATTCAAGTACAAGTTTCCGGCTGGAAAAAATCTGAGGTCAGTTTAAAAAAAAGTGCATTCACATAAGAAGCTCATCGCAAAATTTCATCAAGTTTTCAATCCATGTAAATAAGCTGTGTCTTTGTGTTCACATTATAATGTGAATTGGTATATTTACCTTTATTTATTTACAAAAAGACTCATCCTTCTTTATTTTAAAAATTATAGAGAATATTTGCCTTGCTGTTTGATAACCAGCTAAAAAACCTCACACCTCACAGAGACTCCATCTTAACCCATTGTATAATTCCTCAGAAGTTTTCATCATAGAAACGAGTCATGAGTCATCACAAAGTTCAACAGAAAAGAGAACCACAAGGCGTTTCCCCTCCCTTTTTGGCCAATGGGTCAGTCTTTACTGGTGGAAACCCCACCTCTTCACGCTACTGCAGACAAACTTCCTTTACCATTTAATCTAATCTGTTTAATAATCAAGACATTGAGACATTCATCTATCCATGACCCACAAAGAGATAGTTCAAATTCTTTTGTTGGAGAGTTCAATCTCTTCTTTCTTCCCATCTCCTGAAAGGTCATAAATTCATCTCCAACAAAGCTTTCATTTGAATTTGCTCTTCATTGTACAGATTGTTTCATTAAAGGTCAAATATTATGCAGAATACACTTTTTCAGGCTTTTCTAACAAACATTATGTTCCCCCAGCCTGTCCACAATCCTCTCAAGTACCAGAAAAATCCATTCCCCCCTCCCCTCTCTTTCTCCACCTTTCAGAAAACATGTGCTGAAACAAGCCGTTCTCAGATTTCCCCTCATGATGTCATGTGGGGAGTTTGCTCCGCCCCCAAATTTGGTTGGCCCTCTCCACTTGGAAAAAACTCCCGCCTACCTCTCCTGATCCTCCTCTCTGCTGGCAGCTTAGACGAGGATCAGGAGAGCCACATCCATTTCCTGAGAGGGGTGTGGTCAGGGGCGGAGTCAGAGAGATCATTAACACTGGGGCGTGGTGATGTCCATTACATTTCCTTACATTACTGTGAGTGAGTAGATTTTTTCATGTACTTGTATTTGAGTACTTTTTTAAATTAGTACTTTTACTCCTTTTTAGGTAACTTTTAACCAGAAAAAATGTATTTTTACTTGAGTACTTTACTCTTGTATGTTTACCAGCCCTGTTAGGTATAATGTGAGCTCAAATCTGGGGGATATGTGGTGGAGTTTCCCATCATGCCCTTGGGCAGAGTGTTTAGTTGTGTTTAGATGTTCCCTGTTGTACAGTAATCCTTGTCGGACTTCTTTTGCTCATATTTCATGCTGTTATTTTGGTACTTGAGGGGGTTGTGGACAGGCCAGAAGCACATAATTTTGTTAGAAAAGCCTGAAAAAGTGATTTTTGCATGTCAACATTGTGACAGTTCAGTCTGGCATTTCAACAGGCATCACAGATAGTCGTGGTCAGCCATATACTAGGTTTTAACCTAGTCTTGTTTCGGCTAGTCTTACCCGCAATTTCCACATAGGACGACTGCGCCGCGCAATGAAGAGTCGAGGGTTTGGTCCGACGGAAGGAGAACGACCTCACCCACTGGAAGCAGGTCTAGAGCGCCGTGCCGCGGCGCGCAGCGCTGATCAGCAGGCAGAGATCTCGGGAGAACTGCGAGTTCAAGCAGGAATAGATTGTCAACAGTGGACTATTTTACGTTTGGGGCTTAATTTATAATCCTTTCTGGTATAATGCTTCCTCCATGGGGTGAGTACATTAGGAAGTTAAAGGGTTAATGTTTGCTTAAAGGATCTGTGGTTTTACGTAAAATTCTTTGGCTAAATATCTCCAAAAGATAACTTCACCTCATCAATGGCACCGTTGTAGCTCTGTGACCCACTGACCTCTCGGTGACCCTTTGCTCTCACTGCAGGATGAGACGTAATGTAATATAGCGATGATTTATGATCAGGAGTGCATTGTGTTTTATTTTGAAAGAACCGTATATTTTACACTTGTGACTTCCTCTTCTGGATCTTTCTGATTGACGGGTATTGACGTGGTTTGGCAACAGCCGGTGATGAAAAAAGACCTGCAGCATATCTTGAATGAAGCGGAGCAAAGTGTCGGTCCAGGCATGCGCCGCTGCCGGTCTGGAGCGCCGGCTGTGGAAATGCTCTGATAGACTAGAGAGGGAGCGATGTGCTCCGCAGGACGATTCACTGGCGGTTCGCAGCATTTTCACTGAATGTGAAAATTGAGGGTCAGTCTAGTCTTTCTCATGATATAAAGCTGTAGGTGAACATTTTCAGTCATAGTTTTAGTCGACAAAATTAACTTTTGATTCAAACTCATCCGTACACATTTAGACTAAGGAAGCAGTGAGAGCAAACTGGAGTTAAGTGTGTTGCTCAAGGACACATCAACATGAGACTGCAGGAGCTGGGGAATCAAACCCTTTACTTCCAATGCTCATCGGCTTGTGTTATTGTTTGATTTAAAGTCCACTGGCAGCAGAATTTACATACTGTGCCTTTAAATTATCAGCTACCTAATAATTTACCATGGAATGACCTGCAATCTACCTGTAATCGTTCTACCCTGGTCCAACTATTTATCCATGTGTTACCTCACTGCCATGCCTGTTTTTGTTTAGGTTAACTAGTGGTTAGTTACTCACTACTACCTAGTATCGATAACATTTTATAAATGTGTCACCAGACAGACTTGTGTGAGTTTTAAAGTCTTGCTCACTAAAGACAGAAATAAACACAAATCACTTTGTGCAATGTTGTGTGACAATGCAGCTTCTCTACCGGCTCTAATTTATTGACTTTATGTGACTATTTACCAGCTGACGACTCTGTATGCACGTGTGTGTGCACGTGTGTGTGTGTGAGTACTTCTTGGCCAACTTTGTTGGCATGTTTCACTTCCTGTCTCATACTCATGATGTGTTGACTGCAGTAGTACCTCCTGTCTAGTGACATCCTGTCAGAAACATTCATTATCATTCATTATCTGTGCACACAAACTGAGACGCTTCACAATAAAAACACAAAAACGGGCTCCCATTTCACTGTGGCTGGTTTGTGTGGCGTTAATACTGAATTCATTCTTCTGTTAAATTACTATTAATCCATAAATCAATCCTAAAGTTGATCACAATGTTCAGACAGGAATTATTCAAAGTGAAAACCCCACAGCATCAAAGAGAGGGCTGATATACTGACAGTGACTCATACAAAAATGACTGGAACTGTCTGCACCACTGTTCCCTGTAAGTCACAGTTGTGTGTTTCAATCCTTTCAACTTCACTTTTTTAATTCTTCTTTTTTAATGTTAAAATAAAGCAGCTACAAGCTTTAGTTTGTATATAACTTTATTACAAACACACTTTCAGAATACACTTGATTTCCACACTCCCCTTCTCACAAAACCTTGGAAAAGTTTCTCTCCCATTACATGGAGGGGGACTGGACTCCAATAAAAAGAGCTTTAGGAGCATAACAACAGACAAAACCCAGCATTTTCAACCAGCATGAAGGCCGGGATGTGGGAGTTAAACCACACTGGTGAACCTCACTGAGATCCCCAGTATCATGTACACAGGCTGGAGCCGTTAACTTGTTAGTTAACATGTGCCATGTCATAAAAGAGCCGTAACACTTGTAAATGCTGAAAATATCCACAGAAAGCCGTTATTTCCCCACATGGCTGCATGCACAGAATCATTGTGGAAGGGAAACTGTTCTATAAAGAGGTGGCAGGCTGTCCTAGTGGCCCACTGTGGTAATGTAATAGTGATGTGTCATTCATGTATGAGCCTGTTCAAGCACTGGAGTTTGTTTTCATTCAGGCAGAATAAAGGGATGAACTCGTCTCTGCAACAGCCCCGTGGTGAGATTAATGTTTTATGGGGGTTGGCCAGTTCAGCCTGTGAGCAAGTTTCATGCACACATATCAATCACAAGACTAGTTTTATAAAAGCCAAAATGGTGCAGAAAGAAGAGCCATCTGAGAGAACTGACTCTTATTTCTGAGCTGAGCCAAACAATGCAGGTGAAGCAAAAGAGCCACTATTCAGGTCAGTATACTGTAAAAACTGTTATTCCTACACCAAATACTGCTTCCTGACACTTCATAAGAATTCAAATACATCTTAAGCATGAAGTAAGGTCAATATTGAGCTGTGACCTGCCACTCCTCAGTTCTATCTAAGGAGAGGAAATGTCTGTGTTATTGCACCTTAAATATCATGGTGACTGTGGCTCAGTAGGTAGGGTCAGCTATGTTGCAATCATTGGGTTGTGGGTTCGACTCCCAGCTCCTGCAGTCACGTCAGTGTGTACTTGAGCAAGACACTTAACCCCCAGTGTGCTGCCACTTCTGCATCAGTGGCATGTAAGTGGGTCAGCTAATACTGATGTAGGATGTAGGCACAATATGTGAGTTGTCCATGCGGGCTACAATTGGGTCCCATGGTGGCCTTACCTGTGATTGCCAATGTGAACTGTATGTGTGGCCAATCTAGAGACTTGCAATTGTTTACTACAAGCACAAGGATCTCTAGAGATATTTGCAGGCCACATGGGCAATCACAGGTGGGACCACCATGGAACTCATGGACAAACCCACATGGGACCCATACTGTAGCCCACATATAACCCCAACCGACATACTGGCTGTGTGCCAGTGGACTTAGGGTGCTTTCACATTAGGCCCAGTTGTTTCAAACCACACCGCGGCCCAATTCCTTCCCCTCCCCCTTACCCCCTGGTTGTTTTCCCACTCGCAACATTGAACCATGCCCGGTCACTTGCGTATTTACTCAGTCTGATCCAGCAGGTGGCGGCATGCACGTAGCTGGTTTACAACCCCGCAAAGGAGGAGAAAGAAGAAGAAGCTACCATGGCAACCACTGGGGTCATGACCTGAGCAAAGATTATTTTTGTTTTGACCTGACAAAGAGTCCATCCTGCAGCCATGGATGATTAAAATCACTTTTAGGATGCCGGCAACTTCGCTCTTCATATCTGCACATCCACTACAGCTCTGAGGATTAAATAGGCTCCCGCTACACAGATACAGCGGTTTTTGAGGTGACTGGAGACTTTTATTGCCTTTGCAACTCCTCTCACTGACTCCAACTTGTGTTCATCTGCAAGGTGAGTCATGACATACTATTTATTGACTGGATTCTGATGATTTCCGCCCTTTATTGAGGAAAAATGTGAACAGACTGACGCGCTGTTGAAAGAAGTTTAGTTTTTACAATGATGTCATAAAGCTGATACGACGTTCTGTCCCGTATCCGAGCACAGTTGCATTCACATCTCATCCAAACCGTGCCAGAGTCCACTGGAATCACACCCGGGCGCGGTTCGCTTGCATTCACACTACCCAAACGAACCAGACTTTGGGCTCAAATGCACTCAGATCCAGGACTGAGGCCCTAGAGTGAAAGCCACCTTAAAATCAAACAATAACACCAGATGATAAGAAGAGAGCAGCTGTTTACTTCTCGTTTTGAACAAAAACATCACTTCATATGACATATTTTACTAAACAGCCTCAGTGGAACACTGAGCTGAAATAACCACCTGTAGTTTAGTTTGTTGTCATCTCTCTGTTGAAGCCACAGACCCAAACAGCTGTTCTTATACACTGAGGCGGATGAACACATAGCCGAAGCTTGCATTGCAAAATAGTGCCAAACACAGAAGCTTTCTGAGTGGAAAAAAAAAAAAAAAACGCTTCAAAACTGTTGGATAAAACGTACAATTGAGCTGATGTTGTCTTTTGGCCCATTTTTACCTCAAACTCACTAAAGTACACAGAGAAACTGTACCAATCTAGAGCTCTTTATAGCCTAGCTTCCTCAAGCATTTAAAGGGACAACACACTGAAAACTCTGCAGGATAATGCCACTACTATTGCAAAGTACCTTATACAGCCTTACTTCAACATAACAAAATATCCCTTTAACTAGGGGCAATATTCACAGCTTTTCTCATTCATTGTGTAAATTTCATCAATGAAACCAAAACACTGATGTGTTTAGTAAAATGTTTCATATGAAGCAAAGCCACAAAAAGGACTAACAAATGTAAAAATCTGAATAATAAAAGTCAAAATCAATCTGAGCAGAAATGAAAAGAACAGATATGAAATTGGCAGGTAAGACTAATTGTTGTAATCTAGACGGAGATGCTCAAGAAAATTCCAGAACCAGGCTGCAGTTCTCAAGTAGTGTGGCAAGGAGGCGAGTATACCTCGGGAATTTGTACAATTATACATTAATGCAGGAGTGTCAAACTCAAGGCCCGGCCCTAAATCTGTCCCGTGGTAGAGTTTAGCCGTGAGATCATATCATATTTTTGTTATAACTGGACAGCCTGTAAGAGGTCTGCAGATTTCCTCCAGTATAAAAAATTAAACTTAACCTTGGTTATTTGAAAAATCTTTGTAGTCCTAAAAATTTAAGAAAGTAGCGAGTAAAAGAATTAAATAAAAAAGTCATGACTGTTGGAAAATAAATGATTTGATGACTTCAACTTATGATTTTGAAATTTCGTTTAAAATTTTCACCTCTTAGACTCACAATTTTAAATTAAACTCATATTTTGACTTTTTTACGTCTTGATTTTGTTTTTTTTCTGACTTTTTGGCCATTTCAACTCCTCCCTTTGACTTTTTATCCCATATTTAGACCTTTTAGAGTCACAATTTTAAATTCTAATTCTGATTTTGACCTTAAAAATATGATAGCAACTTTCTATTTAATATACTTGCCTTTTAAAAACATTATTTTGATATCTAATTTCGTGTTTTGACCTTAGGATGAATACATTGGACTTTTTATCCCCGTTTTTTTTTAAGTTTAAGTTTTGTTTTCCCGTAATTTATTACTGGTGAAAATGAGACTGACAGTTTATAGTTCAATGTTGATCCTGTTAGGTCCTCAGGTTAGACTTAAATTCAGACTCTGACCCCTGCTGGGACTGAGTTTGGCACCCCTGCACTATTACTACAACTGTACAAGAACTAGAATACTGTAACCCAGTGGTGTCAAACTCAAGGCCCAGGGGCCAAATCTGGCCTGTGGTATAGTTACACCCGGCCCACCAGACCACATCATATTCTTATTACAGCTGGCCCACTGGTTTTAGGTCTGTGGATTTCCTCCAGTTTAAGAATGTAAACTTAACCATAATAATTCAAAATTTTATCCTCTTGAATGAATGAATGAATATTAGAAATAGAAAAAGTTAAAATACTTCGATAAAAAGTCGGGAATGTGGGAAAAAACATTTATGTTTTCATTTCATATTCTTAATTTTGCATCCCTCGGTTATGATGCAAAGTCATGGTTTTGACTTTTATTTCATGTTATCCTTTTCGATGCACAATTTAGACTTTTATCTCATAGTTTTTACCTTGTAGATGTATAATTTTAAATTTTTAGGTAATATTTTGACCTTTCAAACTCATGGTTTGGAATTTTTCTCACATTTTGACATTTATAACTCCTTATGTTGACTTTTTTCTCATAATTTTATCTTTTGAATGCATAATTTTTCAATTTTTAAGTAATATTTTGACCTTTAGAACTCATGATTTTGAACTTTTCTCACATTTGGACATTTTTAACACCTTATGTTGACTTTTATCTCATAATTTTGACCTTGTAGATTTATAATTTAAAATTTTTAAGTAATATTTTGATCTTTAAAACTCATGATTACGAACTTTTCCCACATTTTGACATTGTTAACTCCTTACGTTGACTTTTATCTCATAATTTTTACCTTGTAGATGTGTAATTCAAAATTTTTAAGTAATATTTTGACTTTTAAAACTCATGGTTTGGAATTTTTCTTGCATTTTGACATTTTTAACTCCTTATGTTGACTTTTATTACATCATTTTATCTCTAAGATGCATATTTTTAAATTTTAAATATTGTTTTGACCTTTAAAACTCAAAAATTAAATATTTTCCTAATGCTGACATTTTTAACCAAGGATTTTGAATTTTATCTCATATTTTGAAAGTTAAGAACCATGATTTCATTTTTCCATCTCATATATTTGCCTTTTTAAAATATTATTTTGACTTTAAATGCCATTTTTGGACCTTTGGAGCTGATACGCTTGAATTTTTACCTCAGATTTTGAGCCTTTTTCTTTATCATTTTGACTTTTTTCAATCACAGAATCCTTTATCATCAGTGCTCCGGTTTTCCCCCATAATTCATTGCTGGTGAAAATGAGGTTTATGGTTAGATGTGGATCCTGTTCAGCCCGTAGATTGGACCCAAATTCAGAGTTCAGCCCCTGCTGTGATTAACTTTGACCCCTGCTGTAACCTGTTACAGTGTCTATTTTACATGAATGTGGTGCACCTTGAAATTTTGCCTTAATATCAGTGTGCCTTTGGTATAAAAAAGTTTGTAATCCACATTTCTACAGGGAAGGAAGGCTGAATGATTACGCAGAGCACTGACACAGGTGAGGGTCATTTGTTCAAGTTAATCTGAACATGGGTTTGTCTTTAACAGGTTTCTGTGCACCATGCCCACACCTTAAACCCTGCCTGTTTACCACTCAGAGGGTCCTGATCTGCCCATCTGTGTAATTCCCACAGCAGTGTAGCACCGTGGGTAGCGACAGCCACAAAAAGCACTCAGATATGGGTTAAACTCGCCGGCTTCTCTGTTTGGTTGGAAGCGTCCTCTCTGGTGTCTCTTCCACACACTGTGTCATGATCAGAAGAACCCAAACACAAAGACAAGCAGGAGAAAATAAGTTTTATAGTTTTCCCTCCAGCTGCCTCAGCAGTTACCACCCAGTATGTTACGAGTTCCAGCGTTCGCCTGAGCGCAGTTGAAAGCGAGGAGCTGTGAAGTTAACTTTTGCCACATGTTTATCGTTACTGTTGTGTTAAAAAGGGAAAGTTCGTCTGCCTACCTGTTAACAGCGCGGTGGGCAGCAGAAGACAGTAGAAGAACCAGACAACCACCTGAAGATCCATGATCGATACTCACTCCCCGATCATTAACGACGGATCAATAACAACCAAAGAGTGGGTCAGAAACCTGACTTTAACCCCCTCATGTGGGCTGATTGATTAGATGTGACAGTGAAATGAATAATCCATTCTTCCGATATCCGTTCATGGTCCCCCCACGCCAAACTTCGGCAGAAAATCCTCAAAGTGTGGAGAAAAGTTTCCCAAGTTTCGATCTGCTGCGTATTTCAGCGGACGGAGAAGTCTGCAGCCCAGGATCGGGGTAAGAAAAGTTCTGTGTTCCTTCGGAGGGGCCCAGGCAGAAACAAATGGGTTGTAGGTGGAAAATGTGATTCACTGGCAAGCAGACTGAAGGGCGTACATAGAGGAGCTATTCTCCGGCTCCGCTGGTCTCCTCCCTGCACCACTGCTATTACCCTGACTGACTGGTAGCTCTACAGTCAGAGCTGCACCGCCTGGGACTGCTCTGCACTGCTTTACCATTGTAGTGAGAGATTTATGCTAAAAGTCTCTTCATCAGCCCCGAGGTAGCCTGACACACAGTGGCATGTTTGTATGGAGGTGTGTTTGGGTCTACACGTTTGCTGGTTTCTGACAGGACACGTCAATCAAACGCTGGTTCAGGGTCTTCCTTAAATCCTCAATACTGAGCCTGGTCTGCTCTCAGAGACTCAAACATGTGTGTCAGTGGCGCCCCCAAGCGGCACATAAACTCTGAACCACAGGCCAGTGAAGGAAACCCTGAAGTGTGTGAAAGTAGTCCGAGTCATGTGCTTTTTTTCAGGCTTGTGACCTGAAATGAGTCAGTGTGTATTGTTCACTAGCAGGTGGTTCTACCATTAGTCAAAGGTTGGCAGGCCCGGGGTCTGGGGCTCCAAGGGCCTCTGGCATCAGCAAAGGTGTGCATCAAGTTTCAGGCATACAGTAACAATTATGTAAAGGGGACGTATGCAAAAATCACTTTTTCAGGCTTTTCAAAAACAAAGTTTACAGGCGTGTTTTGGGGACATCTGAGACCGATATAAACTTGTCTTAAAAGGGTAAAATATGTGAGCTTTAAATTATTTAGATGAGTTTTCAGAATGCCCAAGTTTTAAAAAGCTGGGGCACTTGGTAAAATGTCAATAAAACAGATTGCTTGGTTAGCTAAGCTCCTTTTGAATTTAATGGGAGCAACACACTCAAAAAAGTAGGGACAGGGCCATGTTTACCATTGTGTATCATCCCCACTTCTTTTAATAACCGTCTGCAAATGTCTGCAAAGCAAGGAAACCGGTGCTGAAATTTTGGGAGAGGAATGTTGTCCCATTCTTGTATGACATGGGATTCTAGCTGCTCAAGAGTCCTGGCTCTTCTTTGCCCGGTTGTTTAGTTTTATGCTATTTTATGCCAAATGTTTTCTGTTGGTGAAAGGTCAGCACACAGGCTTTTTTACTGTGAAGCCATGCTGTTGTGATGGATGTGGTATGTGGTTTAACTTCCCTGATATGTTGCTCTAAAACAGGGGTGTCCAAACTACGGCCCAGGGGCCAAACTACGGCCCTGTGACACGCCTTTTTTTGGCTTGCAAAAATTATTTCAATTTGAAATGAAATATGGCCCACATTAGAGCGTGAAACTTGTGCTCATTCTTCTTAGCTTCAGCACAAGG
Source organism: Cheilinus undulatus (assembly GCF_018320785.1). Lineage (NCBI taxonomy): Eukaryota > Metazoa > Chordata > Actinopteri > Labriformes > Labridae > Cheilinus > Cheilinus undulatus. The sequence goes on from NC_054870.1 coordinate 3,781,685, forward strand.
AGGTGCTACCATTCTGATCCTGTAAACAAACATTTTGATGAGAAGAACTTTCTGATTTTGTTTTCTGTGACCAAACTGAGACAACACTGTACATGGTAAACAAGTTGGCAACCAAATTAATGATAATATCTTGATTTATGATGCTCTGATGGGTTAAGGTAGCAAATAGTAGCACTAGTGGCATTCCAGGGGCGGAGCAAGGAGTTGCCAGGGCCAACCAGGGCCCCCTGCAATCTGATTGGCCACCCTAAAATCATTGAGATGATTGGCTAGTTCCCTCGTCAGTCATGAATCAGCCGTTTCAGAATACCCAATCACTAGGTGTTTCTTAACCTACCTTAGACTGGTTTTACAAACTTAAACACGCTCATAGTGAGGTATATGAAGGGGCCCCACCATCCTTATATATATTCATTTGCCATAAAATTTTAAATTGGCTAAGAATTTTCATGAAATGGTAAAATATCTCAGCTCAATATAATTCTGGTTTAACAATCATTGACTTCTGGTTTTATTTACTTTTTTGGAATTGCAGTTGTAGACCAGATTCCCAAAGTGCATAAAACAGCATCAAAGTGAATTATGATTGTCCAAAAACATTCTTCAGAAAGACCTCTGGGCTCAGATCCTGGTTTCAAGCCCTGTAAAAACCCCCACTGTGTCTTCATATGACGCAAATGATAGGAAGGTAGATCTATGTAGAAATTTTGATGTGATCAAATAGTGCATTATTATGTGGCAAAACAGCAAAAATACAGTTTTAAAAAAATCATGATTTCTGGTTGATTCCTATAAGCTAACATATCCTTCTGGAAAACCACCACAGCGTTTGGGAAAGGGCAGAGTGTTTGAAAAAAACTCAGAGGGTGATTGGATGAACGTTCTGTCACATCTTTACGGGCCAATCAGAGCAACAAAACACATGACGTAGCCTCCAGGGAGCTGCCCCCCTACTGAAGGAGTAAACTCCATTAGAGTTGCATAGCGCGAACCATGGCGACTGTAGACATGTCAGTACACGACTTTTGTCGTTTTTGAAAAAAAAAAAACTACTCACTGCTGTTCTTTGTTCTTCTTTTAACGAAGAAATGTCGTCAAGTTCTGATAAAACTGGCGCTTTAGCAGCATCCACACTAATGTCTTCCTCCATAATTGCACTGGTCTCCTGGTGCTGCTTGCTTATGTCACGACTCCACCGCACCCCAAAGTACTGCCCCTCATCGCTGATTGGTCCTGTCACTTTCTAACTGGGCCCAAATGGTTCAGATGGGAGCTTTGCAAGATGGATTCGTCAGTGAGAAATACAGAAACGGGCATGTCCGTCTGTTTTACAAGTCAATAAGTTGCAGCATGCCCCTGACGTTTTTGATTATTAAGACGTGAAGACTTTGAGTCATATTCTTACTCATGTTTCAGTGATGAGAAAATACTGCTGGAACACATTTGGGTATATCCTGTAGTCAAAGTCCTTTAACTATGTTAAATGAAAAGAAACCAGAGGCTAAATGAGAACAATACACAATGTTTAGCACTGTTTTAAAGCATGGTGACTTTAGTTATAGGATTTCCATGCTATGTAAGGCTGATAATGAATCTACACCAGAGGACACAACTACTGAAACAAAGGCAAGACTCTATGATGAGTCATATGTTGCCGTAGGCCTCATCTGTACGGTGGTTGGTGATGAAGTGAGCAACACTCCTTGCCCCGTTCCACCTGTCTGACACAGATGTTTCAGCAGTTACCTCAGTGAAAACAGAATACAGATAACTGCTGGAGGTGAAGAATGAACTCAGAGTTGCACTCTCACAACAGCACAATCTGAGATTTGTAGAAAACCATTTATGTGACAGAAGTAGGTAGGTAGGTAGGTCTGTTGGTAGGTAGGTGGGTAGGTTGGTTGGTAGGTTCGAAGGTAAGTAGGTTGATAGGTAGGTAGATCGGTAGGTTGCTAGGTAAATAGGTAGGGTGGTTGTTAGGTCCGTAGATAGGTTGGTAGGAAGGAAGGTCATTATTTTGGAAGGTTTGAAGGTAGGTAAGTAGGTAGGTATGTTGGTAGATAGGTTGATAGGTTGGTTAGTGGGTGAGTAGATAAATATTTAAATTTGTAGATAGGCTGGTATGTCAAGCGGTCAGTAGGTAAGTAGGTAAGCAGGTTGGTGGATAGATAGGTCATAAGTAGGTAGATTGGTTGGAAGGTCGCGGTAAGTTGGTAGGTTGGATGGGTAGGTTGGTTAGTAGGTCGGTAGTTTGGTAGGGTGGTAGGTCAGTAGATAGATTCGTAGGGCAGTAGGTCTGTAGGTAGGTTGGTAGATAGGTGGGTGGGTAGGTTGCTAGGTAGGCTGGTTGTTTGGTCGGTGGGTAGGTTGGTTGATGGGTCAGTAGGTAGGTTGGTTGGTGGGTCGGTTGGTAGGTTGGTTGATGGGTCAGTAGGTAGGTTGGTTGGTAGGTCAGTTGATGGGTCAGTAGGTAGGTTGGTTGGTGGGTGGGTAGATAAATAAGTAAATTGGTAGATAGGCCGGTAGGGCAAGTGGTCAGTAGGTAGGTTGGTAGGTTGGTAGGTGTTAGGTCGGTCAGACATCTTTGAGGTTGAAAAAGATATCATTTCATGAGTTTCATGTTGCAGTTTCACTTTACTGCCTCTTCCATAAAAGACTGAACCTTGCACAGCAGATAGCTACACCCGTTTTCTTGTTTTTCATTGGCGAATCCATCTTGCAGAGCTCCCAACTGAACCGTTTGGGCCCGGTTAGAAAGTGACAGGACCAATCAGCTACAAGGGTCAGTACTTTCAGGTGCAGCAGAGTCCTGACGTAAAAAAGCAGCAGCAAGAGCTGGTGCAGTTATGGAGGAAGAGATTAGCGTGGATGCTGCCAAAGCACCAGTTTTATCAGAACTTGACAACATTTCTTTGTTAAAAGACGAACAAAGAACAGCAGTGAGTTGTTTTCTTTTCAAAAACAACAAAAGTCGAGTACTTACATGTCTATAGTCACCATGTCTCACGTTATTCCCCGTAGCTGCGCATGCGCAACTCGATAGCGGCTACGTCGTGTATTTTGTTGCTCTGATTGGCCTGTAGAGATGTGACAGACAGAACATTCACCCAATCATACTACGTTTCCTATTGAAGCTTTTTCACTTTGATTTCTTGTTGAAGTTGACATTCTGCACTTAGGCAGAACATCTTTTAAATAACTCTGAAAATACTAGGATTTCTGAGCAAAGGGTGTGAATCTCAGTGAGTTTAGTGTAAGCTGATGGCTGTTTATGTGTCGATGGACCTAGCAGAAACAGAGGGACGTTAGGAGACAAGCATGGACACAGCAAAAGCCAAACAAACAGCAACAACAGCAACAGCCAAAGTGTGTCAAAGTAATTTAAAAGATATTCAGTTTAGTGAAGAAAATGAAACTAAATACATGAAAGCTAATGACCGAGATGCAGCTGTTTCTATCCTCAGATATCTGGTATAACTGACTGTTTCTGGGTAACCCTTAAAGAGCCTGTTAAATTCAAACATCCACATGTCACTGAGTACTATAAGATATAAATGTAAGTATCAGAATCTGAGCAGAGAAAGAAGTAAGACTCTCTCTGAGAGAGTGGTGATCACAGCTTCTTTGTTCTGTTTTCTTATCTGTGACGGCGATGAGTGCATGTCAGCACATGTGAGTTCCTCCCTATAAAACTGTTGCTTCAGTGTCTATGAAGAGACGACCAGACTGACCTCTCAGTGTAAAAGCAATATTCTGAGGACTGTTGGCCATCACCTTCAGTTAAAACCCCCAGACTCGAAGGGTTTGCAATGCTCTGTATGAGGAAAGCGAAATAACAGTAAAAAGTAATGACATGTATTGTAGGTCACTCGCCAGATGGAAGAGATATCTTCAAGCAAGCAGCAGCAAGCAGCAGCAGCTGTGTCTGTGCTGGTCTCACCTCATCGTCTGACTAACACATCTGTCTCTGCAAACATGTCTGTCTTTTTGCACATTCACCCATTATTATAACCTAAAAATACATAAGGCTACACATTATTAATAATACACATATAAAAAGGTCAAACATTTAATGACAACAATTTACATGACCTAGAGGCCGTCCTTTATGTGGCTACTGTTTTCACCCCCACCTCTTTTAGACCCTGAGGAAGATTTAATAGGGAACATTACATGGAAGCCTGGAGTTCCTTTATGGAAGCCTGGAGCAGAAATGCATGCTTACTTTGTTTACAATGAAGAGTAATGTTCAGATGTTTCTGTGAGATCTCAGAGGGAGACGGCTGTTCAGTATGAGTCCAGTTCCTCTCCGGCTTCTTTGCCTACTGAAGCACATTTTTCCTCGTCTTTGTAACTTTGCTAAACGCTGCTGACTGATTGAGAGATTTAAACTTACTTTTCTAGTTTCCCTCAAGGTAAGGAGGGAGAGATCTTGAGGAAACAACCAGAAATTATTTGTTAATGTTGTCAGATTGTATAAAAAGTAAGTATATTTCAGCTTAAAGCTTCTGCAGTTTTTAAAGGGTTCATATTTTACACTTTTAAGACTAGTTTATATCGGTCTCAGAGGTCTCCAAAAAAAGCTTGTGAAGTTTGTTGCTGAAAAAAAACTCCAGTATTGGATTTTTGCATGTAAAACTCCTCTGTTTCAGCCCTGCTCAGAACGAGCTGTTTCTGTGTCTGTGGCTTTAAATGTTACTGAGCTGTCTAACTCCACCCCTGACTCCGCCCCTCTCAGGAAATGTATGTGGCTTAATGGACATGGCTTTGCTGATCCTGGATCAGGAGAGTAGGGCGGAACTTTCTTCCAAGCAGGGAGGGCCAACCGAATCAGGGGGCGGGGCTAAATCCCCACATGACATCATCAGAAAATCTGAAAATCTGAGAACGTCTTGTTTCAGCACACATTTTCTGCAAGGTGGAGAAAGAGTGGATGGGAGGGAATGGATTTTCTGGTACTTGAGGGGATTGTGGACAGGCCAAGGAACATCATTTAGTCAGAAAAACCTGAGAGAGTGATTTTTGCATAATATGTCCCTTTTAAATCATCGCTGAGTAATGGGGTGTATTATTATTGAAATAGCGTTAGTGACTGGTCTCAGCTGTTCTGTTCTGCTCATGCTTTAGAGCAGGGATCATCAACCAGAGGCCACATCAGGGCCCCCATGGCTTCCCATCCGGCCCCCGGAGAATAAATTAATTGTGAAAATTTGAGAAGTAAAAAATATGGCATGCTTTTGTTTAACTTTTTTTCTTAATGTTGAAATAAAACCTTTAACTTTGCGACTCTTCAAACAAGAAGCAAATAGGTATGGTAAAAAAATACTTATTAAGTATTCCTGTCCTGATTAAAGCTGCATTTTTTTAAGGTGCATTTTTCATTTCTGAGAATACACATAAAAGATATGTTTCCTACCTGTATTTGACCAATCACAACACAGCTTATTAGCATCAAACTCTGTGATAGACAACAAGAGAGCTCCAGAAATATGTGGCTAAAATATCTCAATCGCCCCCTTGTGGCTGGCTTCAGTATAGGTAATAAGTTTTTAAGAAGTGATGCATATATTGCCTCACTGTTAAAGCTTAGTTCCATTCATTTTTAAAAGACAAAAAATTCCAAGAATATGTTAATTTGACCAAAATATTGATTTTAGTTTAGGCCCCTAAAGTGTCTGTCAAGAAAAAGCTGGCCCTTGTGTGAATGGAGTTGATGACCCCTGCTTTAGAGTTAATACCTGTAGTTCTGAGGACAGGAGGTCCAGACTGCCAGCGTGCTTTAAGTACACTGAATCAGTGGTTCTTGACTGCAGCCATAGAAACCACCATCTGGTCTGTTATGTGATGTTGCGACCCAAATTGCTGATTTTGTAAAATGAATTCAATGAAAAATGCTGCAGTTTGAACAAAAGAAAAGGCCAAACAAAGAGACTGGCTGATTGGGAGGACATGCATGGAAACATTTTATTCCACTCTGTTGGGCTGTTTTAACTTATTTTTTTTATTTTTTTTATTTTTTAAGATGACAAGAAATGTAAAAGTGATCATGGGAAACCCAGCCTTCTTGAACATATTTCCATCCAAGATAACAGCATGAATAAGTGGAGAGCTTAAAAAAGAGTTTTTAATAGTATTTTTATTTATTTGATTAATTAGGACAGTGCACACCAATCAACATTTCAGCAATAAACTTCGATGTAAATATACCAAATTAGCACAGCAGCTAAATTTCTTCCATTGTCCTAAGGCAGGTAAACACAAAAACACAAAACAGGTTAAAAATAACAGGAAACCTCACTGCACAATTCACAAGACAGTACATAGAAAACACACAAGATGGACACGGATTGTAAACAACAAATAAATCACAAACAGAAAGTTTTAACAATTTTCCCACAGAACAGAGTCAGCTAAATGGTATGGATGGATGTCTAGCTAGAGCAGGGGTTCTCAACTAGTGGGGTGGGACCCAGTGGTGGGTCGCAGAGCAGTTTTCAGTGGGTCGAGACTAGGTGTCTGAAAAACAGGTGGCAAAAATCCTGAAGTCCTTATTGGACGTGCATTGATAGCTTTTATTTGATCCTGTTTAACAGTGAACTTGGGTACATTTAAATACATTTGATGAATATTTCAACTCATTTATCACCTCTTCTTGCAATAAATGTCTACTTTTCCAACAATAGTGAAGTAATTTCACAAGTTCTCTTGAAAATTGGCAAACATTTGTCATAATGATGGGGAAAGAGGGTATAAGATTGGTCAGTTTTGTTACTTTTCTTTTTTATATCTGGTGTTTTGGTCCAATCATGCTCCAAACTGTGACGTATTTAATTCACTACACATGCCTTGTTGAAATTTGGGTCACAATCTGTCCTAAAACGGACTAGTGGGTCCTGAGGCTGGACCAGTTGAGAACCACCGGCCTAGAGCTTCAATAAAGCAGAGATCAGTCCCCGACCCACTACTTGAGAACCACTGGCTTAAATGACATTAATCAAACTTCTTAAAGAGAGGCAGCAGCAGAGAAGTGTGAATTATTCTTGGAGAAGAAAATGTTATCTGATTTATAAATCCATTGATCCTGTAGAGTTGAACATTACGCTGCAGGGTTAGAAGAAAACTGTTAGAACACGACAGTCATGTGGAGAGGTTGAGTTTATCACAGATGACAGCGCAGATTAAGAGATAATCCCTACTGATCACTCAACAGTTAAAGTTCTCCTCACATCAAGGTGACTTTTGTTTGTCCATGCACTGAGATTATTAACATGAAATTAGAAATGTTTAAGGAAATAAATCTAATCTAATGATTAGAATCTCATTTCACATTTTCAGCTGAATTACTTGCTCCAAATAAACTGAAGTTTAAAAATGCAAATCACGTTTAATTCAGCTGGTGGCAGATTTTTGATCAGCAGACAAAGACTTAATCACAGCTGGTTGTTAATGAGGACACTCACAGCTCATTGATCAAGTCAGGGCAGTTAATATTAGTTTAAAAAGTTTGATCACAAACTGTACAGCTTTCAGTTTCTGCCAAGAACCATTAAAATAGAAAACAAACCTTTGACTAAATCAGTATATTAGTGGTATTTTTTATTTTTGACGGAAACTAAAGGGAATTAAAGTCATAATGAAGATTTTTAAAGTGAATATCGTCAAACATCACAAATGTGTCAGTGTCAAAGATGTTTTTAATTCCTTTAGTTTCAGATTGTTTGACTCCACAGTCCCTCTTTGAACGACTGTTTAGAAGGAAAACTCTGATTTTAGGACAGATGGGAGTGAATTTGAGGAATTCCTCAAACTGAAGCACATCCCAGAATTCTGATTTTAATCACCAAATTCTGACTTTAATCACCGAATTCTGATTTTAATCCCAGAATTCTGACTTTAATTAAACTCAGAATTCCGACTTTAAACTCAGAATTCTGACTTTAAACTCAGAATTCAGACTTTAATCACTGAATTCTGACTTTAATCCCAGAATTCTGACTTTAGTTTAACTCTCGCTGCTGTAAATTTGGATTTTACCCTTGCAGGACTCATAAAGGAATATCTCATCTTTAATCTCAGAATTCTGACATTTTCAGGAGTCAGAATTTTGACTTTTTTCCCAGAATTTTATTTTTTTTTTTATACCTTAAACTCAGAATTCAGACTTTTTTTTACAAGTAAAAATAAGATTGTGTCATATAATTTTCTTTTCATTGGCCCTAATCCTCTTCCATACTACTCTTTCTTTGTTTTGCAATCGCTTTATGATCCTATACAGCTAATTATTTTTTGCCTTATTGTAATCTTTCTATAATTTAAAAAAGGAAGAAAGTGAGTCTGAGGAGAGGACAAAGGCAGGACATTCTTGTCATGTCCCGTCTTTGCACATTTTTCTTTTTTTTACTAAAAAAATGTTTCCTTTCACCCTTACAAATGAGATTTTTGTTAGAAGGATACTCAGATGTTGTTTCCACCTCTAGAAAAATTAGATGTAACTATTTGAAATTTTCTTTTCCACCTGGAGCCAAAGAAGTGCACTTTAAAACAGTGAATGAGATTTATCCATGTAGAGATTCAGTTTAATTCAGTTAAGTTTAATATTGATTCAAATGAATGCACGTTCTGCAAAATGGTACTGAATCTCAGGAACACCTTTGCTTTTCTTGTAATACTTCTGATTTGTTTTGGGAAAGTTTTCAGAAATGGATTTCTGATCATAATTTGCCTTTGTCAACATTAACATATAATAATGTAAGGTTGGTGTACTTTTGGAGAATTCCAAGTTGAGATTTCTGTTTAATCATCTATTAATCCTTGCAAAACATTTTACTCATAAATGTAAGTTTATGAATGTTAATCCACTCTTCCTGGTCTTTAATAGAGATTTCTATATTTTACACTTTAAAGGGTATCAAATCAAACAATGCACAATGTCTTTATGAGCATTTGTTAGTCTTTTCTTTTGGTCAGACGCCAAGAAACTGAAATAATAATTGTTTTTTTAACTTCTGGAATGTATGTCTAGTTTCTTTCCCCCTTTAATTGGCTTTCTGTGTTTTTTATTTTTATTTTTTTTATTTTCTTTTATTGTTGTTTGTTCATTATATCGTTCTGCTCAGTCTCAAACCTGATTGTCTTTGTAAATTAATCTGCTTGTAAGATTGGTATTCATAAATAAAGTTGAAAGAAAAAAACTTTTTTCCCCTATGACGCAGAGGTGGGCGTGGCTTACATGATTTCGCGCGAAAGTTCGTTTCTTCTTCCTGTGAAACGTGAGCGTTTCCGGTTATCTATTGTTGACGGCTACTATTTAACTCGGAGGGCTGCTGCTGCTGATGTAGGTTCGTCAAAACTTTCTGATCGGTGTCGGATAACCCCTCGCAGCTGCAGCATGTCTCAGGCCCGGGTCACGGATTTCTTCTCCCAGAGGAAGAAGGGCATCTCCGGTCCTGTGAAGCCGTCCAAGCAGCGGAGCAGCGCGGTCCTGCAGCGTGGATCTTCACGGCTTAGCACAAGGTCCGTATCCTCCAAAAACAATGACTACTCGCTCTGCTCGTCCTCCGTTCATGAAGAGTTCGTTCGAGTTATCGACGAGGCCGTGGGAATAAACGAGGGAGAGTGTGCTAGCATTAGCACCGGGAAGAACTCCCTCTCCAGTCCCAGGACACCAAAGCGGACCTCGGCCGACTGTGAGTTCGACCTCGGGTCTGCCGTGTTTTCAGCCACTGCCGACCACAGCACAGCCAAGAAACGAAGACAAGGAGAGGCTGCCAGAGACCCCAGACCCAACCTTCAGGACAAAACAACGACGAAGAGAGCCAGGAAGAAACTGATCCTGCCCCAGGACACCCCAGAGGTACCCACCACCCCCTACCCCTCTGCTATAACTGAATTTAGTTAGAAAGGCTCATTTTAACCCGTGATCTAACGCAAAGGCTGGTCGTCCTGGTTATCATATGTTGTTTGCATGTCTAGGCTGTAGTCCAGTCCCTGCCCAGGAAGGTAACCGATCTGCCTTCAGCTCCTCCAGTCCTTGAATCCGGTCAGAACCATGTTGACCCCAAAACCAGCAGCTCTCCCCTGCAGGATGAGGCCACCAAGACCAGTGGAGGAAAGACCAGCACGGTAAGACCCTGTCTGGGCACAGGAGAAGTCTGTAGTCAGGGAGTAGAAATCATTAGGAAGGCTAGGATTTGTGATGCTTTGATTGACCTATAAAGCAGTGTTAAAAAGCCTAAAGGACACGAGGAGCCAATTGTTTCTTTAGCAAAAAGGACAAACTTGACCTCATAAAGCTAAAGATATTTAGAAGAAAGTCTGACCAAGCATTGTCCTTTAAATAGTTGGCCAATTCCACAAACTCCTAAACTCAAATCAGAGATTCTGGGCGCCGTGGCATCTAACCAGAAATGACAACTTCACGGTTCTGTAGTGCTGGATATGTTTCAGTAGAGATTTTCATTTACCAGAATCATGAAAGCAAAAATAACTGAGATTAGGCTGCATTAATACTGCACCACAAGACTCAACAGGCATGCTTATTCTTTTAATTTATTACTTTGACTATTGCCAATTAGTAAATACTCTTGTTTTTTACTTCTTTAGATTAGGGTTGGGCAATTCATCGCAAATTAGATTAAATCAAATTATGGCCTGCTGCAATTTTCAAATCGCAGAAGATGCAATATTTCTTTAACCTGAAGTTTGTACCAAAATACCAGTTTAGAACTTTTTTGCAGCAAAGATGTTATGTAATACATATCATTTTAGTGCCATATTTTTAGAATAGTGTACACATTTTTTTCATTTTTGTATGTTTTTCTTATTTAATAGGAGAATTATATAAAGATAACCATTCCCCTTTAATACAACAGTTCATATCAAATTTGTAGAATTTATGACAATTTGTTATTTTTTTAACTGTCCAGCCCTAGTTTAATCTAATATTGTGCTGGTTATAGTTTAGAATGAATTCTTGCCTATTTTTGTTGTAAAATGCATAAAATGAAGAACTTAAGAAATAATTGCATATTAAATAGCAATCGCATTGAGTAAATAAATATTTTTTTACAATTATTCTCCCAAATCATTCAGCCCTTGTTTGGTTTCTTGCATGTTTTTGCAGAAGGCTAAAATTTGTCAGAATATTAAATCGCCAGTGGTGTAAATTTGATGCATGCATGCAGTGCAAAGGTTGTGACATGAATAACAAATTCTGTTTTAATAATCTCACTGTCCACCAGTTGTTAGTATAGTTGTTGCCTTTGTCCAGCAATCCTAGTGGTTTGAGTTTGCATAGAACTTTTCTTGCTGACCTTGCACGTAAACATATTGCCAGTGATTTAAAAAATACTGAAATGAGAGACTCGATAAAATTGAAGCTCTGAATAAGTGTTTAGTTTATGGGAACCCATTTAGAAGAACAAAGATTTGGTTTTGCCATCTATCTTTGTTACTTTTGTGTCACAACTCTAGCCGGCAGTCCATATGTCTTGATTCCCCCCTGTGGGTCAGTCCCATTTCCAACTCTTAGCCCTTTTCTTAGACGTTACCCTTGGTTTTGCGTGTTAAGGGTGAAGGGGTGCCCCACTTCTCTTTTGAAACTAGGGTTAAGGGCTGCATAGCCCTTGAACAGAAATTTTCAGGACCATCCTTGAAACCAAGGGGAATGAAATTTCTTACCATGCACTGCGTTCACTTACAAAATGGTACCATGAACTATGATGGAAGTGCCTAAATGTAAATATCTTTGGCATTTGTAAATGAATATAGAAAATAGAACAGATGTGTTCTCTCATATATATTCAATCTTTAGCTTTTAGGAATGGGAGTTTGTTATTTTTGGTATGTACCTGTGTAAGCGAGGGCTATTAACTGTATAAATAATGGAGAAGATCAACACAGTTATCCATAGTGTGAATGAGATGGCCAAAGCTTTGTCACATCTGATGACGCACCATTTATCAGCAATTAAGCATTGGCTCATTTCTTAAGGGAAGGTTTTCACTCCCTCCTGTCACCACTCTGTTTGAGGGGGAAGGGTCTCGGGGTAGAATTTGGCCCTAAGTCTAAAAATGTGTTAATGGACTGTTTTGATCATGAGGCAGTTAAGAAGAAAGATGCCAGTATGGTTGCAATGAAGTGACTTTAGACGGATCACATTTTGATATTGATTAAGAGTTGTCTGTTGGCATTCTGCAAGACAACAGCCCAAAATGATGCCTCTCTGATTTGTTCACTTATGTTTATGTCCAGTTCTGAGTAGGTACTTGGCCGGTTAGCAAAAAGGGAGGATATTGTGCTTTTTATCCAAATTAAGATTGGATCTACATTTGGTGCTGTTTTTTGGGTTGGCATGTTTTTGGTGTGGAAAGAGCTGGTGTATTCCAGTGTGTTCATTGTTTTTGAAAAATAGTGGAGCTCTTTAACAAAGAGGATGAGGATGCATCAGACTTTAAGTATACACACAGTAATGATTAGAAGTTTGGTCTAAAGATGGAAATAGATGACAAACAAAAATGCATATTATCGCCATGTTTATTAAGTTTCCCAAATTCATCCCCATTATAACTCCTGTTTTTTTAGGCCCTGTCCAAAGATGGCATTGCAGCGCTCAAAGCTCGCCTTCAGAGGATCAAGAAACATGCAGACGAGATGGCCAGTGCTACTGTCGATGCCACATCCTCTCCTCCTGCATCCCCAGCTGACACGGCACCTAAAAAGAAAGCTCCCCAGAAAGATGCTCTCCTCTTGTCTGACGCCAAGGCCCTGCAGCTCACTGTGGCACGAGCCAGCGAGCTTGCAGCTAAAGCTCTGAGGAGGAAGGAAGAGAGAGAGGCAGAAGAGAGCAAGCAGAGTGAGACACAGGAATGGTGAGAATGTGCTCACTTTAGAGCCACAAGCTTCTACACAATAACATTCTCTTTTCTGTAAATGCTTCGTCTTATGAATCATTGTTTACTTCTGTTGATCCTCAGTACGGAGCAGGCAGCATACCAGCGCTACCACAACCTTGCCCAGCCAGTACCCCCAGGCCTCTCCCTGCCCTACCAGTACAAGGTTTTGGCTGAGATGTTCAGGAGTATGGACACTGTGGTCGCTATGCTGTACAACCGCTGTGAGACGGCAACCTTCACCAAGATCAAGCAGGGAGTTCAGGACATGATGCACAAGTAAGTTGGAGGGCAGATGGAGAGATTTCCGTTATTGTTTACAGCTTCTATTTTGGCTTAGTTATGTGGGTTTTTCAAATCTTATTTTACTGACATTTATTCATCCCACTGTTTTATGAAATGCTCAAGAATCTCTTGAAAACCTTGATTCCTAAATGCTGTTAAGTCTTGTCCCTGGGTTGCTGGCTAGAGCTGGGTGTACTTTGTTAATTTACCTGATTTGGACAAACTTTAAGTTGGACGTCTCGCATGGAAAAAGCGCTAACTTTCAGCTTGAATCTGTTGATTGTGCAGCATTGTCAATGGGACAGGCGGCCTTTCACGGCATGATCAGCTACTACCTGCTGGTTTAGTGGATTCCTGGCATGTCTGACATTTTGCTTGTTTGAGGAAACACTGACAAAGTGACAGTAGAACCACAAGCGAATCCTCAATTTTTTTACTTTGTAAACTGTTCAGCAGCATTTTAAATCATGACATCAGCAAGGATGCCTTATTGATCTGCGCTACCTGACTTAGATGAAGGAAATATCTCTCCCTGCAGACCTACAGCTGATGAGGAATGTTTGTTATTATTTAGCTGCTTCATGTGTTTGCTGGAGATGCTGTTTGTTTGAGTGAGGGATGTCAAGAGAGGTGGTGGGCAGTTAGTACAATTCCTGCCACAAAATGGATTTTTGCAACACCGTCATCAACGGTTTAAACACCTACACACTCGTGAGGCATATCCACTCCCACGGCTGGCAGAGTAAGTGATGTGTGACGGACAGCTCAGGCTGGTTCCAGTCATTAGCATGTTTAGCGTTAGCTTTAACATCACCCACTCTTACTGTTTTAACTAAGCATGGTTAGCAGACAAAGTGCTGCTTAAGCTGGTCTCAGTCTGTCTTGACACCAGCGCTGCAACCATTCATTCTGCAACAGCTTAAATGATCATTTACAGGTGTGTTTTAACTAATGACTTTCCTTCTTAAGTCCATGGTGAGTCAGCTATTTTTAATTTAGTCTTAGTCTTTAGACAAAATGTCTTTAAGTTTTAGTCACATTTTAGATATTTCTACCCTTTTTAGTTTTAGTTGATGAAAACTCAAAACATTTTAGTCTAGTTTTAGTTCATAAAAAGTCCTCACATTTTAGTCCTTACTTTTAGTCCAACCATTTATTCTTTTGCCTAAATCTGGTGCCAGATCATGGTAGTGTGTTCTATTCATCCTGCTAAACCTGGGGTCCCTGCTTTCTACATCTGAGAGACAGAAGAGCTGCAGATGTACCAACAGCAGTGAACTATCATGGATTTGAATGTCTGATGAAAATGAAACAACATTTTAGTCAAGTTTTAGTCATCTTGGCAAAAATAAAACTTAGTTTTTGTCAGTTTTAGTCACAGGTCTATTTTTGTTAGACTTAGACTATTTTTTATCATGAAAAAAGGCTGCCAAAGAACATTTTTAGTCAAGTTTTAGTCAACTAAATGAACACTGCTCTTCACAATAGAAGTCTGCAGTTGTTATTTTTCTAAAATGCTTTTATTGCGACGCCCTCACCAGGAAATGTGCTCAAGTCATTAGCAGCTTAACACAGTTAGAAGTAAACATAGAGAGACCTAATTTTGTTTTTAATCCGTGCTCCTATGCTTAGACATAAATGAGTTTGCCATCAAAGGCTTGTTTTAAGGGAAGAATGGAGGTATGACACCTGAATTTGGATTTAAAAGCCTCACCTCTTTTAATTCTATAATCGTCAAAGGCAAGGAAAACACTGATATTTAGGAAGTCTCACCCAGGCCTAGTCAACAGCAATAATGTCACAAACAATAGATATGACTTCAACCACTCCAAACTCCACTGACATTTGTTAAAGTCTGTCCAGACTTCACTTGTGCGTTTGGGCACTAAGGTTACACATGACCTTTGAACTGTACAGTGTGAGCGCATCAGTTGTGTGCAATGATGGCTTGTTGTAGATGGTCAGATTGAAATCACACAGTGTTAGCCAGGCTTAACACCCTGTATCAGAACATTCTTTTACCAATGAGCATTAATGGCTTCTGTTGTGCTTATTGGTCTTCAGGGTGGGTTCTGATTTCACCTGTGGATCCTTTAACATGTTGTCCCCCTCTCTTCAGCTTCCAGTGCTATCCAGTATCCTGTCCTTATCTAATGGGGACAAAAGGCTCCCCAAAAAATCTCTTGTTTAGTTGTTATAAATTCCTCTTGGCCATCATTTCTCTCTGGCTGCAGGAGCTGATGTGTGCTGCTTTCTTTAACTTTGCAGGCGGTTTGAGGAGAGCCACGTGGGTCAGATAAAGACGGTGTTTCCTGAGGCGTACACGTTAAGACAGGAGAAGAACATCCCAAACTTCAACAACAGCGTAAAGAAGGGCAGTTACCAGCTCACTGTGGAGCCAGTCCTTCCTTCAGGTCAGAAGACATTCATTCTTTGGTTTTAATATTTGGTGTGTTTGATATCCATTACACATATGTGCACTTTCCACTTCTGATCAATAAAATGTTCTCCCAATTGACCCATTGTTAAGCCCCACCTTCCTTTGTTACTGCGACTGTTAAGTCTCCAGTCTTAGATTGCTCTTGCAGACATCCCATGCACAACCTTTAGCTGTACTGAAGTCACAAAATCAACCAATCAGAGAGCCAGCAAAGGCTCATTTGGTTTTATGCAAGCTGGGGTCTAATGTATGCAGCCTTCAATCTTTAAAATATTTTTCCATCCATGTGTGTTCTGTACAGACAACAATGAAGCTCGCCCTATCCTGTCAGCCTCTAACCTCCTCAACAGACGGCACATCTTCCACCAGAACCTGGTCTCCATTGTTAAACAGCATCATAAGGTTAGCAGCTGTTCCAGATTTGCTTTGTATTATGCTGTCAGTGTCTGATGGAGAGATTCTAGTTTCCTTAACGGTTTCTCTGTCTGCAGGTCTTCCTGTCTTCTTTGGTCCCCCCCGTGTCTGTTCCAGAAGACAAACTCACTCGCTGGCATCCTCGCTTTAATGTGGACACGGTGCCAGCGGTCCAAAGCAGCTCGCTGCCTCAGCCGCCTCACACGGAGAAGCTGGCCACAGCTCAGGAGGTGCTTGACAAGGCCCGCTCTCTGATTACACCAAAGGTACTAACCCTGCATCCATGACGTGCTGGAATCATCTCAAAAGTCACAGCAAATATCCATGAGGAGGATATCAGGAATAAAAAAAAAAAAAAAAGAGTTGTCTGCAGTGAGTGACTTCCTGTCTTTTCTCTCTTGTCAGATGGAGAAGGCTCTGGTTTCACTGGCTCTGAAAACACCAGATAAAGCTCCAGAGAGTAAAGAACCAACATCTCCACAGAACCCAACAGCTGCCCCTTCCGCTCAGCTTCCAACAGCCCTGAAAGGGGTTTCCCAGTCCCTGCTGGAAAGGGTAGGCACACCAGTAGCTGGTAAAAGAGGTGTTGGATTTTGTATGTGTGAAGACCATTGTTTGATTAGGGTTTTTTTTTTTTTTTTTTTTGGTGACTCGTGTTTTAGATCAGAGCAAAGGAGGCCCAGAAGCTTCAGGCTGCCATGACACGAAACTCTGTCCAAGAGGAGCGCCTGCTGATGATGTCCAGGCTCCCTGAGCTGGCCAGGATCCTTCGAAATGTTTTTGTGTCAGAAAAGAAGCCAGCCCTAATTATGGAAGTAGCCTGTAACAGGATGGTGGCCAGCTACAGATCTGCTCTCAGCACAGGTTAGTTTATTCAGGTTACACCAGTTTACGGCAATTTTGACATCCGTTTTATGTATTGAGTTTTCTGCTTTTATTCTTCAAGAGCCTCTAAACTGCAGTGAAACAAGTACAGTGCTGTGAAAGTGTTTGCCACTTCCTGATTTTTTTTTTGCATAATGTAACATCTGAATGTTTCAGATCATCAAACAAATTTTATTTCTAGATAAAGATAACCTAAGCCATCAAAACTTACCTGGTCCTGTGTCAAAAAGTAACCACCCCTGCTCGTGAAGTCATCAATTTACTGATATTCACCACATTTTTTTGAAACTCAATTTCACTAGCCAAGCAAATCCCTTAAATAAAAGCTGTTTGACAAAGTGAAGTGAACTACAAATCTCAAAAAGCAACACATCACGGTGCCATCTAAAGAAATCCAAGAGAACATAAGAAACAAAGTAATTGACATCAGTCGTGAAAGTGTTGCAAACCGCAGTGTGAGCCATTATCTACAAACGGAGAAAATTTGGATAGCGGTGAACCTTCCCAGGAGTGGCAGGCCTGGCAAAATAACTCCCAAGAGCGCATGGATGACTCATCCAGGAGGTCCCAAGAGAACCCAGAACAGCATCTAAAGAACTGCAGACCTCACTGGCCTCAGTTAAGGTCAGAGTTCATGACTCAACAGTAGGAAAGACAGTAGGAAGAGCCAAACCACTGCTGACCTAAAAGAACACAAAGGCTCGTCTCACATTTGACTAGAAACATTCTGATGATCCCAAAGACTTTAGGGAAAATACTCTGTGGACTGACGAGACAGAAGTTGAACTTTCTGGAAGGTGTGCGGCCCGTTACATCTGGAGTAAAAATAACACAGCATTTGATAAAAAGAACATCATGCCAACAGTCAGACATGGTGGTGGCAGTGTGATGGTCTGGGGCTGCTTCAGGACCTGGACCACTTGCTGTGATTGATGAAACCATGAATCCTGCTGTCTACCAGAAAATCCTGAAGGAGGCCTTCAGTTCATGATGGGACATGGATCCCAAACACACCAACAAGTCCACGGTGGAGGTTTTGGAGTGGCCTAGTCAAAGTCTTGACTTAAATCCAATTGAGATGCTGTGGCATGATCTTAAACAGGCCGTTCATGCTGGAAACTCTTCTATGTGGCTGAATTAAAACAATTCTACTGGAAAGCAGGACAAAATTCCTCCCCAGTGATGTGAAAAACCCATTGCTAGATATCGAAAACATATGCTTGCAGCTGTTGCCACCAAGGTTGGAATGATCAGTTACTAGGTTCGGGGGGAAGGACATTTTCACATAGGGCCGGTAATGTTTGGATTAATTTATCAATCATTTAAAAAACATATTTTTATCTCCTCTGGTTATCTATGATTTGATTTTAAACAATTACGTGTGACAAATTTGCAAAAAGATCAGGATGGAGGAAAAAATCTTTCCACAGCTCTGTAAAATTAGGCTCTTTTGGAAATGAAAAACATGAAAACACTGGATTTCCCATGTAAATGTGATATTGTGCCCATAGCTCTAGAAATCAGCCAAAATGTACAGAAAGTTATGGGGCTTCCATTACGATTTTACGACATTTTTTATGATTTTTTTTATTTTTTTTTACTTTTTGTTCCATTTTTGAAACAAACTGTTCATAATTTTTTTGAAACTAACAAAATTATTTTGAGAATTTAGGTCACACTTTCTCAAACATGTGGTGAAGGGTCCTGAGACGAAGCCAGCTGAGAAGCCCTGCTTATGCTCCTATATCCCTGTCCCAGACCTGAAAACTTTTGACCCAGTGTCCCAAAACTATACAAACGATAATGCTCTAAATAAGAAAACAAACTGAGCAAAAAAAAAAAAAAAAAAAAATTGGGGGGATGTTTTTTCCAGGAAACTCTTATTTTGCCTGCATTTGATTACTATTAAGACTTGTCCAGGTACTGGTAAGTGTTCAGTGACCCTCTCTGATATGGAAATCAAAAGCAACTTTGGCTGTTTTGGGTATGCAGACCTTTCTGTTGACCTGGCAACAGCCCAATAACACAGGCATGAATTTAATTTGATTTATTTTAAACCTTGTTATTTTTACCTTCTATCCTTGTTAATCCTTGTTAGGCAGGAATTAAAAGCACCCAGCAGTTATTCTGAAGCACTGATGAATATTTTGTAACTCTTATCTGATGGGAAACCTACATGTCTTTTCAAACAGGTGAAATGGAGAAACATATCCGACTGCTGGCAGAAGTGGCAGCTGATTGGCTGACGATTCATCCAATCAGGAAGGACTTTTACCTGAAGTTGAACAAGACCATGGAGTTGAACATTGTCGTGGACAAACTGAGCGACAGACTCAGAGAAGAAGAGAGACTGTAACGGACAGAGTAATGGAATCACGCCTAAGTGATGTGGAGGCAGCGTCACACGGATCTAAGCTTTAGCTGCACAGACTTTCAACAGACTGAACCCTGATGGTTTAAATATTTCAGATCCGGCCCCAGTCCGAGGACCCCCATTTTGTTAAATCCAGGGGCTACATGGACCCCACCTTTGCTTGGCAGAAGTGCCGTCCTCCTGTGGGCCAAGAAGGTTGCATTAGCCAGACTTCTGTCATAGGGATGTGTTTTTTTTTACAGTGTAGTTGTGTACAGGTTTGACACTAGTCTTTTAAAAGTCATTTTCCAGTGGAGAACAGCTGATGATGAAGGTTTACATTTTAAAGGTCTCCATTTGAGAATGTTCAAGAAAAACAAGTATTTGTGGCAACCTGCTGCTTTTTTTTTGTCAACGGCAACAATTTTATTAAAACCAGCAATCTTTAAAAAAGAAGGAGTGATTGAACTATTTATCACAGTAACACAGCCAGGGTATTTTTTCAGTCGTCATCTTTGGTAAAGGAGTAGGCAGGAAAGAAATGTTAAAATATACCACTTGTGATGTTCTGTTTGGTTCTTTTGGTTGGTTTTCCCAGAATTTCTACCTTTACAATTTATAAAGATGAACAGAATTTAATTCTTGTGCTTGAAATGTAATTATGACCTTTTATTCTCAATCACCTCTCTTTAAATGAAGGGACATCAAAAAAATGTTACCTATATGCTATGTCGTTCACAAATATATCCGTTCACTGTTCTGGTTTAATTGTGAGACATTCTCTGTCATTCTACATGAGCACATCCATGGCTACCATTGCATCAAAGGCACTTTACAGAGTGGCAGTTTAGAAAAACATGAAGAACCTGAACACAGCAAGCCAGTGGCAGTGAAGATAACTTGAGTTTATTCAGAACGTGATTTATATTTTGTGGTTCAGCCAGCATAACAGGATAATTCTAATGATCACATAAGTAACACCACTGCTAAACCTCAAGTCCCAGAGAAATGTTCAGACACTTTTAAAGCAAAAACTTAATTTTGATGATGTAATGAAATAAAATGTAGCAGTAAGAAAACATTTGGTCTCTGAGTCTGCAGCAAACAAAATGCTTCATTTAACCCATACTTCCATTCCTCATACCTGCTTACCATGCTTTGGCAATAAATGCAAAAATAGATCCCAGTATTAGATGTAAGACTATAAAAGTTGAGATGAATAAAAACTCCTTCAAAGGATCCCAACATGATCAGACAAATTCAATGAATAGATATTTATATTTCTATTATGTATATTGAATCAAAAACTCAGGATATCTACATTTTGACTAAATTTGACATGACAGGCTGCTTGCTGCTGCTACATGTGTTCACCATCCCTGCCAAGTTTTACCTCAATAAACCTCCATACAAGTGACTTCATCTAGTGTATAATGGAACCTTCCTAGGAGCTTTTCAAAACAAAAGTATTTTGTACAACCGAAGGGAGTTTCTACAAAAAAAATGCTCAAGTGGGCTTTTACTTTGAAAAGCACAAACCAGAAGTGCTATTGTATTGTGTTCATCTTTATCTGTGCAGAAAGTTTCACGAAAAATAATTTTGAAGAACTTTATTAAACAGACTTTAGCTCATGGCCTTTATCAGGTTTAATGGGAACAGATTTCAAACCTTTTCTACCAATGTGGATGTACAACAAAGTAAATATGGCTCCCTTTTTATTATTTTCCTGCCTATTTTGACCGAGGACTGACTCTCACATCAGCGTGAGCTGCAACCCTCACTGAGGCGTTCAGTCAGAAAAGTTAAGTTTTAAAGTTTTAAATTTAAATATTATTATTTATCAGGTTTAGGCATAGTGAGCTGAGGAGTGCCCCGGCCACGTGACGTCACACTACCAGTGCAGACCAAAACATGGCGGCCCTTCTGTTGAGTTTATACAGCGATCATCAGCTGGTGGCCCCAGGGCCATGTCAGGACCCCCAGAAATGATAACATTCAGAAAATGTTAGCAGGAAAAGATGATGATGTGGTTTTTAAGAGTATCTTTTGTTCTTAAGTCCATACAGCTATCAAATCAATCCCAAAACAATCAAGTTGCAACAGTTTTATCAGGAATGGCTCGATGGTTGATGGATTTTTTTTCCCCAGAAATCCACCTGTCAGCTTCAATAGCTAACTATAGAGCATGATAAACACACTCTTATCAGTCCAGTCCTGATCAGTGGGGATGCTGAGTCAGCATCCACACTGTTGCTCTTTGTGTCGGCCATTTTTATTTGTCTGTGTGGGCTATCTATGCCTTTACACTTTATTGTATTAAGACCATTCAAACTTTATTAATTTAGGCTTCTTAAAGGGTTGATAGCTTTGATTTTTCACATTTCTAACTTTTATACTTATTGTTTTTTTTTTAACTTTATTTAAACAATGTTAAACAGATGGGAAAATTCCACAAAATGCACTTTCTTCAACTGATTATAACTTTGGCTATTCTTATGTTATTTTAACTATTTCACCATTAAACTTGTCAGGTTTTGCTATTTATATTTTTCCAACTATTCAGCCTTTTCTCAAAAATATTTACATTATTTCAAATGGGAAAACTTTTCCAATTCTCTATCTTGTAAAGCTTATAACTTTAGCTTACATCCACATACAGACATATTTCATTCTTGCTTTAAAATGTGGATAAAACTTAAGAATCACATTATAAATATTATGGAGCTATTAAAGATTAACAAATTTTCATGCCATTTTTGGGTATTATTTATACTATTACAGCTATTTTCAGCAATGTTTTCTACTATTCTATTCCATTATTATTCCATTAGAAAAGGCATTTTTGTCTAGTTAAATCTGCAGTTTTCTGTGTTGACATTTAACTCCAGACTCTTGGAGAAAGCTATTTCCAGTGCTTGAGAATCAATGCATGTGTTTATTAGCAATCAAAGCCACCATATCAGCATAGAGCCCCAGACATATGTAGGCAAATTATCTGGATCATCCCCCTTTGGCTGGCTGTTGTTGGGACTGACCTCACTGTCAGTGCTTAAGATTAAGTACATTTTTAAATAAATACATATACTTTGTGATTCACACCCAAATTATGTATTTCTGTTAAATTTATTTGAAAGTCCGGCCCACACAGCCTCTGTCAAGACAAAATCTGGCCCTTGCACAAATTAAGTTTATGATATCTGCTTTATAAGCTCAAATTTACTCAAATGCCGATACCTAGTGAGTTTTTTCTTCAATATACATATGACAGGTACAAATATCTATCCAATAAGGTGAATTTGTGTGGCGATAATGTGGCAGTAATAATGTTTCTTTGCCTCACTTGAACCCCCTGCCGGCTCCTCTCAGGACCTCCAATCCTCTTGTGCCCTCTTGTGGTGGAGTCGCCTAACTAGGTGACTTCAAAATCAGCAGGAAGCATATTTTAAAACATTTCCAACAGCAAGCCTCATTCAGAATCATAATTGCAGACAAAACCGTTTTATGCCTCTACTGAAGAATGCTTTTCAACAGAGGAACTGAAGCTACTGTGTGTGAGTCAAATAAGCTCAACACTCATACTTGTGCAGCCTTTTATGGTAATTTGTGCCATGAGCCGAAATCATGGATATGAAAAGGGTTGAAGGAGGTTAATCCTGAAGCTTGCTGCTGAATTTTGTACCCTGCAAGTTCAGAATGAGGGTTTCATCAAACAACAGAGTTTCCCCTTTAAAATAAAAGCATTACCAGACTGATATTTTGAGACAAAAACATGTACAAATTGCACAACATTAAATGTTACATGAGTTAAAAGATAATGGTGAGGCGATGGAAAACACCTGAGTGAAAAGGCAGCTGTGGTGGTCCTCAGTACTGTACCAGGGAGAAAATGCTGTTTGGTTTCAGTTTTTCTGCACCATTCAGCTCTTTGAGCTCAATGACCACCAAGCAGCCCAAAACCTCCGCTTGCTGCTTCCTCATCAGCTCACATGCAGCAAACAAAGTCCCTGCAACAGAAAAACATGTTTGAATGTCTCTGAAAAACACAAGATGACTCCCAACACATGCAATAATTTACCAGTCAAAACCTGAACTGTTTTAATGCCGACTCAATGAGAAAAATCCATCCATTTCTATATCGCTTATTCCGTTCCGGGTCGCGAGGGTGCTTAAGCCTCTCCCAGTTGTCATCGGGCGAGAGGCGGGGTATACCCTGGACTGGTCGCCAGTCAATCACAGGGCTGACATATAGAGACAGACAACCAGGCATGCTCACATTCACACCTACGGCCAATTTAGAGTCACCAATTAACCTAATGAGCATGTTTTTGGTGGTAGGAGGAAGCCGGAGTACCCGGAGAGAACCCACGCATACACAGGAGAACATGCAAACTCTGCACAGAAAGGCCCTGACCGGGAAGCAAACTTGCGACCTTCTTGCTGTGAGGCAACAGCGCTAACCCCTGCGCCGCTCCAATGAGAAAAATGTTTTTAAATGTGCAACCTGTTTTGTTAGACATGGAGGAGCTGCAGTGATAAAGTTCAATAATAAAAGGCTCCATCATATAGTGTTGCATGGCACAAGATTTTGTCAACAAAAACTTACAAACAGTGTCTGGATGGGAGCACACATAATCTATCTACTTCTCAGCATTGATAGTGCCTTTCCAGATATAAGTTGCACTAATGCAACCCCATACCATCAGAGATGCAGGCTTTAGAACTAAGCCAGGATAACAAGCTGGATGGTCCATCTCCTCATTAGTGTTGACACAGCATCTCCAAAAAGAATTTCAAATTATGATTCATCTGACCATAGAACAGTTTTCCATTTTGCCTCAGTCCATTTTAAATTAGCTTAGACCAAGAAAAGATGACTGCATTTCTGGATTGTGTTCACATATGGCTTCTTCTCTGCATGATCCAGCTTTAACTTGTAGTTGTGGATAGCAAGGGTGAACAGTGTTGACAGACAGTGATATTGCCAGTTAACCCAATTAGTTGCAAAATGCTCCTCTGGCTGCTTCTATTAGCAGCACTTCTATGGTCTTTAGCTGCACTGTACCTACTCTTTTGAGATGTGTTGCTGCCATCAAAGTCCAAATGAGCTACATATTTTTCATGAAATGGAAAAGAGTCTCAGTTTCAACATCTGATATGTTATTTATCCTCTTCTGCAAATAATATTTGGGCTTATGAGATTTGTAAATTATTGCATTCTATTTTATTTGCCTTTTATAAGGCAGGGTTGTAATAGAATTGACATTTTTAAAAAGACGACACAGCCAGAGGACTTCTCACCTCCAGTGGCCAGGAGGTCATCAATGAGCAGGACCTTCTGTCCTGGAGCTACTGCATCCTCCTGGATCTCAGCCTCGGCCTGCACAAACAAAAGTTACCCTGATTATGATGCTCGTTAGAAAACTATGATGAAGAGAGGAATAGTAGAGCTTTAATAATGGATCCCTGGAAATGCTCAAGGCAGAGTGAACAATACGCAAAGAAAAATAATTTTCAACGCAGCACCTGGCAAGGGCATGCACAGAACACAGATCCCCAGAAACAAGCAACAATAGTAGATGGATTTTAAACAACAAGAACTTTCATGTCCTGGTTTTGAGGACAAGAAGGTGTGGGGAGGGGGCTGAGTGCTCAGAGTGGTACTCATTCTCCACTGCACTCTATGTTAAGAGTTAAATGTCTTGCACAAGGGCGTATCGACATGTGGCTGAAGGAGCCGGGATCAAACCCACAACCTTTTGGTTATCTTTGGACCATGAGATGACCAACTCAATGAGACACAGTCAACCTGTAATGTGAATTTTATACTCTTACCTTCCCATACTCCAGATCATATGCCACAGACACAGTGGCTCCAGGGAGTTTCCCTTTCTTTCTGACTAAGACAAAGCCAACACCAAGCCGCTGAGCAAGCAAGGGCCCAAACAGAAAACCCCGAGCATCTAAACCTGCACATAAAAAGCCACAAAAAAAGTGTTACTGACAAAATAGACACTAGACCCTTTCCATTTGGATGGCTGCATCTGAGATGATACAGGAGGCAACTGTGTTTGGTTCTGTAATGAAGAGTCTGAGGTTCTCTGACCAAAAGAAAGAGCCCATGTACAGGAAAATCTGGGGAGTAGTTTTTCCAGAGTTACAAATATTTTCCTCAAAAACAGTAAAATGTACTATTTTGAGTGTATTTATTACCACCAGAGTTGAAGTAAGAAACACTGATGACTTTCTGCTGGAGTAAACTTTATACCCACTTCTTAAGTTTCAATTCAGCTTCCTTCACTCATGGGTAATCAAGACTGCAACTCGTAAGAAGACGGGAGAGTTAGAGTTAGCTGATTTTATACCAAAAGATGGCTGAAAGGTACCGCTTTTGTTTAATTTGATTCACAATGCCGAGTGCTTGAAGGTTATGTTCCAGTCTGCAGGAACCGATGCTTGTTTGTGAGCCAGATGTTCAAGTTTTGTTGCAGAAAAGCAAAGAGAACTTTTTTGTGATTGATCAGGTATGAAAGCTCCATAGATTGTGATAGACTGATGTGACTTACAATGAAAGGGGACATATTTTACACTTTGAAGACATGTTTATATTGGTCTCAGAGGTCCATAAAACATGCCTGTGAAATTTATTTCTGAAAAACCACTCCAGTATTAGATTTTTACATGTCTAAAACACCCTCTGTTTCAGCCCTGCTCAGAATGAGCTGTTACTGTGTCTGTGGCTTTAAATGTGACTGATCTGTCTGACTCCGCCCCTGGCCACGCCCCTCTCAGGAAATGGATGTGGCTCTCCTGATCCTCCTCTCAGCTGCGAGCTAGGAGGATCAGGAGAAGAGTGTGGAACTTTCTTACAAGCAGATAGGGCCAAGTGAACCTGGGGGAGGGACTAACTCCCCACATGACATCATGAGGGGAAAATCTGAGAACGGCTTGTTTTAGCACACATTTTCTGAAAGGTGGTGAAGGGGAGGGGTGCTGGTACTTGAGGGGATTGTGGACAGGCCAGGGGCAGATAACTTATTCAAAACATGTAAGACTACGACTAAAAAATGAGCCACAAACAGCCACAAAAGTGCTGCATACAGCAGTTGTGCCAAGCTCTGTGGTATTAAGCCCTCGTATCATTCTGTGTCAGTTTTTACTGCAGACTCCTTTCACTTCTTGGGCATCGTCATCAACCAGGACACCAAACTGAGGTCCAGTTGATTTCCTAACAAAGAGAGTGCTTGTCCAATGTGGCATTAAGTCTGCTCTCCAAAAATAATATTATAAAATGTACAGTACACAACTGCCCTTTGTATGATGAGATGACTGCTACTGAGATATTACAACTAAAGAAATAAAAACTTAAGGAGAAACTAACAGATTGATGATATTTCATGCAAAATGTCAGCCTGCTAATGTGATCTGATACCAAAAAGCATGAAGTACTAACAGCTGCATCATGGTTTTATTCTTTATCTTAAAATGCATCATATGTAACAACAAGCCTATAAAAGACACTTTTAGCACTCTCTTAAGACTGCTACCTAAAGGCTCATGAATGAAAGGTCTGTGGTTTTACATTTTAAGTTCTTTCCTTTGGTTTTCTTACCTACGATCAGATCAACATTCTGGTAATTCCGCCTCACCTGCTCTTCAAACAGATCAATGACTGCTGTCAGAGCGGCTGGATCCTTCAGGATGGGACAGATATCTCTGCAGGACACACAGAAACATGACTTAAGAATATACTGTCTTCATACTTACTTGATCAGCATTTTCTTTGGATATATGTCAACAATCTACAATTAATACCTTGGAGTTTTCTCACATTATACTTCACTGAGGCCAGAATGGAAAAGACATCTGTATTCTGAACATACACTATATTGCCAAAAGTATTCACTCACCCATCCAAATAATTGAAATCAGGTGTTCCAATCACTTCCATGGCCACAGGTGTATAAAATCAACACCTAGGCATGCAGACTGTTTCTACAAACATTTGCGAAAGAATGGCTCGCTCTCAGGAGCTCAGTGAATTCCAGCGTGGTACTGTGATAGGATGCTACCTGTGCAACAAGTCCAGTGGTGAAATTTCCTCGCTCCTAAATATTCCACAGTCAACTGTCAGTGGTATTATAACAGTGGAAGCGATTTGGAACAACAGCAACTCCGCCACAAAGTGGTCGGCCACGTAAAATGATGGAGTAGGGTCAGCGGATGCTGAGGCGCATAGTGCGCAGAGGTCACCAACTTTCTGCAGATTCAATGGCTACAGACCTCCAAACTATATGTGGCCTTCAGATTAGCTCAAGAACAGTGCGTAGAGAGCTTCAAGGAATGGGTTTCCATGGCCAAGCAGCTGCATCCAAGCCATACATCACCAAGTGGAATGCAAACCATCGGATGCAGTGGTGTAAAGCACGCCACCACTGGACTCTAGAGCAGTGGAGACACGTTCTCTGGAATGATAAATCGCGCTTCTCCATCTGGCAATTCGATGGACGAGTCTGGGTTTGGTGGTTACCAGGAGAACAGTACTTGTCTGACTGCATTGTGCCAAGTGTAAAGTTTGGTGAAGGGGGGATTATGGTGTGGGCTTGTTTTTCAGGAGCTGGGCTTGGCCCCTTAGTTCCAGTCAAAGGAACTCTGAATGCTTCAGCATACCAAGACATTTTGGACAATTCCATGCTCCCAACTTTGTGGGAACAGTTTGGGGATGGCCCCTTCCTGTTCCAACATGACTGTGCACCAGTGCACAAAACAAGGTCCACAAAGACATGGATGAGAGTTTGGAGAAGATGAACTTGACTGGCCTGCACAGAGTCCTGACCTCAACCCCATAGCACACCTTTGGGATGAATTAGAGCGGAGACTGAGAGCCAGGCCTTCTTGTCCAACATCATTGTGTGACCTCACAAATGCGCTTCTGGAAGAATGGTCAAAAATTCCCATAAACACACTTCTAAACCTTGTGGAAAGCCTTCCCAGAAAAGTTCAAGCTGTTATAGCTGCAAAGGGTGGACCGACCTCATACTAAACCCTATGGATTAAGAATGGGATGTCACTAAAGTTCATATAGTCAAGGCAGGTGAGCCAATACTTTTGGCAATATAGTGTATGATAGCCTTGCTGTAGGGTCATGTCCCATATACTGAGGCTATAGTCCTCCAAGAAGGTGCTCCAGATTCAAATCCAGCCTAGAACCCCTTTTCTGCATGTCATTTTTCACTCATTCCCTTTCTTACTCTGACCTAAAGATCTAAAAGAAAAAAAAACGGTAAAACCCCCTAAATCTAATCTTGAAAAAAAGGGTCAGAAAAACACTGACCAACAGGTCTTATATTCATACATTTTTAATCCTATATTCTGTGTTAAGTTTATTTCGCTCACAGGGGCCACACTACTTCTACCTGAACTTTGGAACCATATTCATGAGTGTAATAAATGAAGCCCTCTGGTCACTAGTTTCTCTCACCTTAGGTTATAACTGACTGCAACCACCCCTGACTTACAGTTAGTAAGCAAACATAACAGGTACAAACATTTCTAATTATTTGCCAAGAACAAATAGGTGAAGGGTGAACAAGGGGAGCGACAACAAAATCTATAATCCAAGAATTCTGCTAACTTTCACATTTGGAAGATTGTTCCTTCAGTCTTAAAGTCTTAATATACGTGTTATCTTGGGGATTTGTGTTTTCACAGTTATAAAAAATCTACACTGTGCTCATTTATTTTAAAGACGATTTCTTCCGTTTGACTTATTTTACACAAGCCCTTGCAGAACTCTTGAAATCAGCTCATGCGCAGTCTCAGCGCAGGTCCAGGTCCTTCAGTCCAGTCAGCTGTGTGAGCCTCAAACACCCTGTCTGCAGCAACGAGGGCTCTGGTCTGACCGACGCATTCAGAGGGAAGTGAGGTTTGACCCCGCTGGTGTAAGAAGCATTGCTCCATGTGTTCCCCTCTGACTGCAGTGCTGACGGACCTGACATGTCATGACACAACGTGAAGAATGCCTGCAGGAAACCGCTAGAACGGATCAGGGTTTCATTCTTACCTGAACATGATTCCTTTCTTTGGAAAGTCCGGAAAAGCCCGAATGTGGGATCGGACCAGCTCTAGTCTGGACTCCATTCTTCCTAACTGTACTAACTGTATCACCGGAATGCTCTCTTCTGACTGCTCCCTCTCATTTTTCCTCCACTTACTCCTTCTTCATGAGAGAGAGAGCAAACAGCATTATTACTCATTACCGCCTCCCACTGGGCTGGGGTCTACATGCTGTCACAGGGAGGTTTTAAGGTGAAGTTGGCTAAAACAAGAACACACTAAGAGAGTTGTATTTTCATAAATGTCCATCAGCCTCTTGAATACTGAAAAGTAAAACAAAAGTGTTTTGAAAAGAGAGCAAGACGATGAAGTCTACTTTTAAACAAATCTACTGTTCATGGGCTAAAAAGATGGAAACAGGCGAACACAGGCATGGAGGCCTCCATTTCCACCGTTTTCCCACTTTTGAATTCTTACTTAAAGGGGACATATTATGCAAAAATAACTTTTTCAGGCTTTTCTAACAGAAAAATGTTCCCCTGGCCTGTCCACAATCCCCTCAAATACCAAAGAAATCCATTCCCTCCCTCTCTTTCTTTACCTTTCAGAAAATGTGTGCTGAGACAAGGCGTTTCTCAGATTTCCCCCTCATGATGTCATGTGGGGAGTCAGCCCCGCCCCCAGGTTCAGTTGGCCCTCCCCGCTTGGAAGAAAGTTCTGCCCTCCTCTCCTGATCACTGAGAGGAGGAGCAGAGGAGCCACATCCATTAAGCTACATCCGTTTCCTGAGAGGGGCGTGGCCAGGGGCGGAGTCAGACAGATCAGTCACATTTAAAGCCACAGACACAGAAACAGCTCATTCTGAGCAGGGCTGAAACAGAGGGGTTTTTAGACATCACAAAATCCAGTCCTGCAGTGTTCTTTCTGCAGCAAACTTCACAGACATATTCTGGGGACCTCTGAGACTAAAATAGACTTGTCTTAAAGGGGTAAAATATGTCCCCTTTAAGAAAGGAAGAGCTACTTGTAAATTCCTCCATTAATGTTCACACTGTAATGATGTAAAGATTTCAGTGACTGTATTAATAAAACACAATAAAAACATATAAGAAACTATATAGAAACTATAAAATGGTGTTTTCTTTATTTCTTTTGAGCTTACAGTCTAATGTATTTTATTTTAATTTCTTTTGCAGTCTTCTAATGCTTTCAGTATTTTGTTTTGAATTCTGTTAATTGTTATTTAGTTATGGCTGTAATATTTTAGACTGGAGCTGCTGCCACAGTCTGATCTTTTTCACGTTAAAGTTTGATGCAACATGAACCAAAAATGACAGTTAATTATTGTTTTTGTACACAAAAAAAAAACCTATGTGGTTTTCAAAATGTATTTGGAGACTCTAAATGGACGTCTGGTCACCAGGTGGCATTGGAGCTATATAAATACTGAGGTTGCATTTTTATTTAAGAAAAAATGACAATTTACCCAAAGAAAAAAAACATTATTTTCCCTTTTTGGTCGTGTTTTACCAACTTTAACCTCCCAACAAGTGGCCAACATGAATCATCTAAAGCAGGCCACAGGATCATGTGGGTGCGCTTGTTTTGTTCCTTAGAGTCTCTGAGACACAGACAGGGTAAATTTTATAATTACACCGCCCCTGTCAGACATGACAATCAGAAAACCAAATACAAATATCAAGTCAGAGATAAGCAGTATTTTTGAAGGTTTATTCTTCATGGAAAATTTTCTATCAAGTGTGTTTTTGTAACTAAATGAAGTTGCTATTGTTTGTTGAGGCCCTACCTTTACCTGGATATCAGGATTGATTATCAGGGTCAGACTTTCTCACTTCATTATGACAGAATGCATGCAGCAGACACCTGGAGTTTGACTTACCAAATACCAAAAAATAGTCTTCCCTGAGGTGCTAACTGACTGAGTCCAGCCTTCACTTAAAGTGCTAAAACAAACAGCCACTCAGATGCTACTGATTATTTGTTTAGCACAAATATGTAGCTACAGGTGCACAGATAAACAAAGAGAAGAGAAAAAGAAACAGATGCTCAAGTTTTAAATGAGACCAGCGTCTGTTTACCAAAGTTCCAACGTCTTCATTATCATCTGTTGTGTGTGTGGAAGAAGATGGGTGAAGAAGAAAGACAGCAAAGGGTTTGCCTACGAGGAATAAGAAAGAAATAAGATATAATGGATTTTGGACATTAAATGCCAGTGGGATTTCTGTGTATTTCCTGTCTATATTTTATTTGGGATAAACATTAATGTCAGCTGACATTTATTTAGAGTGGCAGTAATCAAACTGACAGCCAAAGAGAAGTTCATTTGGTTATCACTCCATCCATAACCATGTAACATTTCCACTGTGTTACTCAGGACCAGTTTGCATAGAAGACAACAAAATACACAATCAAAACAAGATTAAAAAGATCACGAGTTTCCATAAAATCTATAAAATGATACGGAATATAAAATCTTTATTTAAAGTAACGGTGAAAGATGACAGAAGAGGCAGGCTACAGCTCAGCCATGGTGCCAACTGCTCAATAATCCAGAACCGTTCCTATCCATGAACACTAGGAGGCAGTATGCGCCTATCCTGTAACTTTATTACAGTAGAAGAAGAGGTCACACGCTTTCGTGCTTCATGTAATAACAGATAGATTCCGGCCCCTTCTCCTGAGAAATGTGGACAGTTGGTGGTCGTGTGGCCTTTCTGTTAAAGGCTGCCGTCATTTCGTCTTCTTTCCGTGTTGTCAGGTGTAGCCGAAGTAAGAAGTTACCTGCCGGGCGCGTCAACGTTATGCTGACGAGAGCATGCAGCGTCACACAGCACGCTAGAAACGTTACAGGTCAGTAATGTTGGATTTTCTGAGGATGAACAGAGCTCTAGGTAATAGATAACATTTATCTGTAAAACTGTTTGTATTGACGCTTATTTACATTGGCTGACAGTGTTTCTCAGTCTTCTTTATAACGAGATTCATGGTGAGTTTACAGGTGGATTATGTGGTCAGGGATGATGGCTGGTAGAGGCATATCCTTTATCGACTGTAGTTTGCGCAGTATTACTGTCTTCAGATAACGGCTTTCCTTTTATATCAAAACTATATACTGCCAACATGCTTATATACATAATATTTAATATGACATAACCCGAAAATGTGTTTGTGTGTTGATCCCGTTACCTGAACATTGATTAATATTCACTAAAGAAAGCCTCTGGTAGTTTCACTTTCCCCCATGATTTTGACATGCCACAAAGGCTGGGGGATATGATCAGTGATGGGATCACCATTGTTAATCAAGTTGAATTTGGAATTTTAAGAACATTTGTTGCTTTTTGTAAAAAACAAATAAAATCAAACACATCACAACAGCAGCCTCTGAAGATGCTTACAGTTCCAGTGAGGCTGTTTACTTCCCATTGAGCCGAATATTTCAGCTTTTTAGATGTAGTTTCTTAAATTACTAGATTAATTTCATAAATGTGTTTGCTGTACTAATGTTGTCTTTTATACTATCTTATGCTTGGGCCGCTCTCTCCGTGATTGTTTTAAGACACTTTTATTTTGAAAGAGAGCTGAACATCCGGTTACTGCTGTAAACAGTAATCCAACTAGAAGAAAAGAAATGAAACACATCGAAATGTTTGGCGTCACGTGGATGAGCTGCTGACTTGTTGGCGTCTTAAATGTCTTAAATCTTAAATGAATAAATCTCTGATGAATGTTGACACCGTAGATCAGGAAGAATCAAAGATGGAGACGCTGCTGTGTCAGGAGCTCAGACTGTGGAAGATATGCCGGGACATGCCCAGCTGAAGGCAGAGTGCGTTTGAGTCTAAGAAGATTGAATTTATTTATAAACAAACAGTGATTTAAGAGAAATATGTAAAACGTGATCTGAACCAAACCTGATTTTAATGTTGTAATGTAATTTTAAAATATTTTCTATAGATGAAAACACTGAGTTTTCCACCGATGTAAAGCATCCATTTGAAAGGTTACAAATTAATCACGTTTCTCTGATCATGGGGAGGCCAAAATCATGATTAAGATTTGTGGTATCCCAGCTAAACAAATGTAGTTAATTAATGCTTCCTAAGTTACTCTCTGATTAGTGCATGTTAGATGCTATTACCTCTCAGGTCCAGTAGATGGCGAGCTTAGGCTGTGTCAGGTTAAGGAGATCGGAGTAAGCTGCAGCAGACATGAAGGAATCCATGAAAGCTGATTATCAGGGGTTCCCCTCTCCATGAAACTTCAGTATCAGCTCTGGAACTTTTTGGATGTTGTGGACATTCCCTCCTTCCAACAATACAACAAGATTAAATAATTGTTGCAGGGCTACTTGCCACAATCTTTAAACAGGATACCTGAGGTCAGATGGTTACAGTGCTGTGCTCATTTTGCCCATAGGTTTAGTTTTGTGCTAAAGCGGTGTTATTCAACTCTGCTCAATTAAAGAGCCAAATTTTTGTAAATAACCCTTCCAAGAGCTACTATCTAAGTGGTGAAAAGTGTCAAAAAAGGGTTAAAGTGGCAATAAAAATAAGTTCAAGGCAGCAAAAAATGGCCAAAAAGCTACAAAAAAGGGTTAAAGGGGGCAAAATAGGTATGAAATGGCTAAAACTGGGTGAAGAGTGGCAAAATGGGGAGAAAAGTGGCAAAAATGGTTGAGAGGTAGGACTGAACAATTTGCAAAAATAACCTAATTGCAATTTTTTCCCCCAATATTGCAATGCGATTTAATATGTGATAATTTTTAGGTTTCTTATATTATGCAATTCTTCAACAAATACAAGAAATAAATCATTCTATATTTTAACCAGCACAATAGTAGATACATTGAAATAGGGGTGAAGAGATATGAAAAAATGTTTTTTTGAAATTTTGGCCATTTAGCAAATTTGATATCAATTGCTTTACTGACAGGAATGATTATTTCTGTTATGTTATTCTTGTTTTAATCAAGAAAATCCTATGCCTGAACAGGAAAAGTAGGATTTTGTAAACTATTCTATAAAAAGACATTGAAGTGTTTGTATAATCTGCAGAGCATAAAATCTGAAAAAAAAAAAAAAAGTCTCAAACTGGTATTTTGACATGTTTCAGGTTAAGGAAAAATTGCACAAACTGCAATTTGAAAATGGCAGCAGGCCATTTGTGATTTTATCTAATTTGCAATTAATTGCCCAGCACTAGTGACAAAAGTGACAAAAAGTACGGGGGGTAAAAGTAACAGGTGGCAAAAATGGTCAAAATGCAACAAAATCTTTGCAATAAATTAGTGAAAAGTGACTAAAATAGGCAAAAAGCAGCAAAATTGTTCCAAAAAATTAATGAAAAGTGACTAAAATGGCAAAAAGCAGCAAAGTCATTTAAAAGAATGAGTGAAAAGTGGCTGAAATGGGCAGAAAGCAACAAAAAAATGGCATTTATTGGCCAAAGGTAGCTTAAATAGCTGAAAAATGGCAAAAAGGGTATAACTTGCAAATATCACAAAGGTGGGCAAAAAGCAGCGGAAATGGCATAAAAGTGGCCAAATGGGTGAAAAGTGGCAATAAAAGGGAAGGAAGGGGCAAAAAATGCAAATAAAGGCAATGGAAACATATAGACAAAAAATAGAGATTGACAAGTTAGACGATTAAAGCCTACTGTAGAAGTGTGGGAAATTAACTGATGTGTGTCTTACAACAGATAATTTCTGAGGTCAAAGTTTCACTTTTTTAAGGTTTTCTGGGGGGAACATTTCAAATAAAGACATTAAAGAGCCACATGTGGCTTAAGAGCTGGGCGTTGAGTAACACTGTGTTACAGCATCCTTCCCTCTTTTAGCACGTGCCCTGCCTCTCTCACCAAAACAGCTCTTACTTTATTTTAAGTGAGGAGCAGAGGGAGCCACAGCACTTACCTTAGTCATATGGAGCCAGTTTCATTATCAGGAGTCTGACCTGGAAATTCAAGCACAAAGTGATATTTAAGACATTGGAGATCTAAATATTAATAGTAATAATTAAATCTTGCCATTGTTTTGTTCAGTTCTTCACCTTATGTGATGCTGGATCATAACTGAGACTGTGGCCTTAGATTATCAGCTTTAGTTTGAGCTTTTCCTTTCATCCATGCTGGTAAAAAAAGTTATCACCGTCTTTAACATATTCTTGTTCTTCTGGTGTTACCTTAGCCCACTGACCTGAGAGAGGCCAGCTCTGGGAATTGTGGGAGGTGAAGTCATTTCTCACTATGTTGTCTTCCTTCCAAGGGAAGCTGGAGCGAAATGGAGAGGCTAAGAAACCAGTGGTGAGTCTTCTATGTTTCTGAGATGTCTTTTTTACCGTATAGTTTTTCCTCCTATTCTGAATGCAGGAAGATCTGCACTCCTGGTGCTTGCTGTAGTTTTTCATAATGACTAAGCAATGCACCATTCTGAAAAGATTTCTGTGGATGAGACTGTTGAATGTGACCCTTTATCACTTTTTCAGATCTGTATTGAAGGGAACATTGCCAGTGGGAAGACTACATGTCTGAAGTACTTCAGCGAAACTAGCAATATAGAGGTACATGAAAATTATAGTCCCCCAAAGTTTGCATGTTTACAAAGACATACCACATTCATTTAACCTGAAAATCGAGCTCTGTGGCTATGACGTTTCTTGATAAAGTAATAAACTGTTTAAGTGTTTCATACCTTGTGTGCTATGCTTGTATACTTTTATATCACATTCTCTCCTTTGAATTCAGGAAGTTCAGAAAAAGCTAAACATGTTTGAAAAGTCGACACTAAAATTCAGTGTCTCAGCGGTAGCATTTCATAATCTGTCAGCCTAAAACATCCACGCTTTACAGTGATGTTAAACTCTCCTACCGTTTCTTGTTTGCTCCAGGTCCTAACAGAACCGGTCTCTAAATGGAGGAATGTCCGTGGACACAACCCTCTGGTATTGTACCTGTCAGTGTTGTTACTGATCTTAAATAAATCACACATCTCATCAGCACCAAAGCATTTGCTGAATTCAGGGAGCTGACCACGCTTAAACCCTATTCCTAGTATTATCTGTGGGCCTCTGATAATTTGTGAACTACCTAATCCACTTGCGGCTGGCTGCAGGAACATCAGAAGTCACGTACACAATGCCTGTTAAACAGCTGTTTTTTATCTAGAAATAAACTGGTTTACAGCCTGGTTTAAAAAAAAAAGTGTCTAATTAGCTAATGTCTTCATGTGCTCTCACTGAACGGGGGATGCATTTTTTTGTGCCACAGTTGTTTAGATTATATTTAGGAAAAACCTCACTGCGCACCAATTGGAGCATCTCATTTGATTGATAGCTCGACAGGCAGAAGCTACCTCCAGAAGGCTAGCTTTAGTGCGAGCTTAGCTGACAGGAAGTCAGTCTCAGTTCAGTTTAGACAATGATTTTAGTATGGAGATGCCACAAATTGGCTTCAAAAGGCATTTGAGTCCACCTGTTGTAATCAGACAGCTGACGTCACACAGGCTTTGTCCACTTCTTGTTACAGTCTATGAAATTACCCCCCTGACATGAGTGTTTAGTGTATTTGCACGGGTTAAGTGTAGTCTGTAATGTTTTCAAATTTACACACATTGCTGAAGGAAAACAGAAGGGTGCATGGCTGCAGCAGTGAAAATGCACAATTAGTTTTTATTTCTAAAATTCATACAAAAAATGCGATTTCATCTTCTGCAGGTGACGTTTTCTTAGTGAGTCCTGTTAACCTCACATTAAAAGCTGAAGTTCTGCTATTTCTAACAGTTTTTGTGCAAATGATACTGTGAATATTATGTTCATTTTGGGTCGTTATGCATCCACAACAACCCTCCTTTCAGATCAGCTGTTGCAGCCTAACCTCTGTATATTGAGTGACACATTTCAAATCTTGTGTTATGCATGACATGTACGGTTAAATAATACTGATATAAGATAAGGCACTTGCAAAGAGGAAGAGCAGAAAAGCTGTGCGTATGAAGAGAGCAGCGGTGCATGCACATTTGGACACTAGTGTAAAATTAAGCTATTTTTACACAAATGCTGAAATTAACCGAAAGAGAAGCACTATTTATAACCTTTAAGTGTAAAAACCTTGCTAAAAATGTCCCACAAAGCCTTTATAATTTTTTTTAATCAGAAAAAGTAAAAATAAAAGTAGTTGTAGAACTAGTAGCAGTAGCGCTAGTAATAAAAGTAAAAATAAAGTTATTGTATTGTGTTGTATTGTCAAGGAACATAAAAAGCTGCACGGATCATAGAAAATACATCACTACCCTAAATTACAGAGATGCCTATTCACACAGGATTAGAATTACCTGTGAACCTCTGTGTCTGCTGACATATGGTCTGGACATATTCCAAATTACCAGAGGTCTCAAGGTAATCCTGGTCCTGTGTGAATAGGGCATTAGTCTGTGTTCACACTGCAGGCCTTAATGCTTAAATCAGATGTTTTTGCTCAGATCAAATGGGTTTTTTTATTACATTTTGAATAGGTCCTGTTTGCAGACTTGTGTGTGAAAAGGTCACAGTCCTGAACAGCTGAACTGAACTGACAGCCGGGTTCATCCAACAAAATATGGTCCAGCTCATAATCCATATACGTTCTGCTACAGTCATGGACAGAAGTATTGGTATTGTAAAAAAAGTATTGTAACCTTGAGATTGTTCATATTTTTCCACAATTTTGCTTCTTAACTCCTCAGACAATTCTGGGCTCTTCTTTCTCTTCTCCATGCTTGGTGTGACACACACACAGGCGCACAACACAAAGGTTGTGTCAACTTTTAGACATTCTAACTGGCTTCAGGTGTGATTTTTTGAGTTTTGTGTAAAATTATGTCAATTTTGGCTTTTCCTTTGTCCGTGACTGTATTTCTTATTATTTTTGAATAAAGCTCGGTCACAATACAACTCCTCAAGCTTCTGTTGATTCTGTTGCCCGCTGGTGCAGAATTGTGTCTCCATAGAATGACAACAAAATCACGTTCAGTGTGATCTGGTCCTTCAGACCCAGTTGAATTCCAAAAGATCAGATATGAATCTGATTTACTCCCACATATGAAAGATTCAATTTACTTGTGCTGTTTACACTGTCAGAAAAAAAAGTTAGATATGAGCAAAAATCAGATCTGAGTGACTTTTAACTGCAGTGTGAATGTGGCTTTAGACGGTGCCCCACTGGCCTTTTTACCTTGAAAATCCCAGTGTTCTGCACTCTGTCCATACAGAGTTATTCACTCACAGCGGAGGCTGTCATGCATCGTGCAGACTCCTCAGGATCTAACGTGCAGACACAATCACACTCTGGATAAATGGAACAAATTTTACGATGAATTTGGACTGAAGGTCTGCCATTATTATTCCTGTCCCTGCAGGCACTGATGTACCAGGATCCAGAGCGCTGGGGCATCACACTGCAGACCTATGTCCAACTCACCATGCTGGATAGACATCTGTCAATGATAGTAAGTACACTGCTGGCTTAAATCATCACTTTGAGTTGATGCAAAATCATAAAGACTAAGTCTACCTGGAGTTCTGTTAAACATGCTGGAGGCTGTGGAATGGTGTTGGTGAAATATGTCAGAAATTAACATGCAGTATAAACCTAAAGTTTCCTGTGTGTTCCAGTCTGCTCCTGTCAGAATGATAGAGAGGTCCATTTTCAGTGCCAAATACATCTTTGTGGAGAATCTCTTCAGAAGGTATTAATGGCTGTAGATTCCTGCCTGAGCCTAAAGCTCTTTGCACACTGAGTCTGAGTTAAAATGTTGAACGGGAAATCAGATCTTATGTTGTGCTAAACATATTTGCACACTGACGCCAGAACTTTCATCTGTCATTTCTTTTTTTTTATTTTGGCAGTGTTCTCTTTTTTTAGATTTTTACCACTGGAAACCCCACCAGAATCACACAAACTCAGTGTGCAAATACCTCACCTCTCATAGTAATGATGGATTTGTTTACCATGACAGTGCACTGACATAATTGTTTTCTTTTTTGATCAGTGGGAAAATGCCAGAGGTGGACTATGCAGTCCTCAGCGAGTGGTTTGATTGGATATCGACCAACATTTCCCTCCCTGTTGATCTAATAGGTGAGAAGATAAATAAGAAACTCATTCAGTTAAGATTAACCTCCTGAGACTTGAGCCCTTTGGGATGCATTTCTAGTTTCTCCCACTTATTTGGGACGAGTAGGGCCTGATAGGTTTAAAAGCTCAGCCTTGTCTTCGAACATAAATTAATTTTAGCAATTTAGCAACACAAATTCAAAAGTCCAAAATTCAAATATTTCCCAAATGTTTCAGTGAAACTTTGTCATTAAGTTTAAACATTCAAATACCCACAATTTAAATGCATGTATAAAATCCATTTAAATTCTTAAAATAAAAAAAAAGATCCCCAAAATCTCAAAGCAAACCAAAACCACATTCCCAAATCGTGCTATTAAAATGATGGAAAATTTCTCCAAATCTCCAAACAAATTCCCATGAATTTCCCCCAAAATCAAGACATTTCAAAAGACATCCTCGTCTCCCAACTGCAGTCAAATTCCCCAAATCAACAAATATACTTCCTTGAAAATCCCTAAAAATCTCAAAGCAAATTCCTCCCAAAAAACTTCGATAAAATTATCAAAAATTGCAAATACATTTCCCAAATTTGAATGAAAATGCCTAAAAAATGTCCAAAAATCACCAAAATATTGGAAAAATTCCCATGAAAGTAAAAAAAAATCCACAGCTAAGGGACACAAATATTTCCCCAAATTTGCATGAAAATACTTGAAAATTTCCAACATATATTCCCCAAAATATCCACGGAAATTCCTGAAAATTTTAATTGCAAATTCATCCAGTATTTTACGTACATTACTTAAACTTTAATGGAAATTCCAGACAATTATTTCAAATATTATAATAGTTGAAATTATTACTGCATTGTAGGAAAGCCAGAATGTAATGTCCTCATATGTGCGTGAGGAAGGTTAAAGCAATGATAAAAGAATGGTTATGTCTGACATACAACCAGAGAAACATTGAAAAAAAACATTAAAACAAACAATCACAAGATGTTGAATGGTGACAGATCGTTCAAGCAGAGATGTCAAACTCGAGGCCAAATCTGCCTGGTGGTACAGTTAAACCTGGCCCACATGATCATATCAGATTTTTATTAGAACTGGCCCACAGGTATTAGGTCTGCCGATTTCCTCCAGGTGAAAAGTGTGAATTTAACCTTAATGATTAAAAATAGCCTGAAGTCGTACAAAACTGATAAGTAAAAGTAGTTGGATAAAAAGTCAGTATTGTGAGAAAATAAATTAATTTGTGTTTCATTTCATATTTTCGATTTTGAATCTCCCAGTTATGACTTAAACTTATGATTTTGACTTTTAATATATTTGCCTTTTAATTTCATAATTTTAAAGGTTATCTCACGTTTTGATCATTTCAACTCCTAACTTTTTACTTTAAATCCCATATTTTGACTTTTAAAACTCACAATTTAAAATCTAAATCTTTTTTTTTTACCTTTTTATCTCATATTCTAATTTGACCTTAAAAAGTGGTGATTTTGAATTTCTCATTTTTGATCATTTCAACTCCCAACTTTGACTCTCAATCCCATATTTTTACCTTTTAAATTCACAATTTAAGATTTAAACTTATTCTTTGACCATTTAAATAAATAATTTTGAATTGTATCTCATATTTTGACGTTTAAGAATCACAATTTAATATCTAAACTCATATTTTGACTTTTTTAACTCACAATTTTAAATTTTATTTCATATTTTGACCTTTAAAACTCACAATTTCAGCTTTCTGTCATATATATTTGCCTTTTAAAAACAATATTTTGACAGTAGGAAAATGAAAGAAAAAGCAAAGTATCCTAGAAAATCTTGTGCTATCCTGAAAATCTCAACTTCATATTCTCTTAATGTTTATATTGGAGGCCTCCAAAACAGAGGACATTATCATGTTAAAGGTTGCTTTTAAACAGTGACTGTAGTTTGATGGTTTAAGTAGCAGTCTTTATCAAGCTTTGCACTTGCAGCAGATTTTGCACCTTCAAAATTAAAATTTTAAAAATCTAGCGCTGATGCTTGAGATGACTTACGAAAACATTTGTTTGTTGGAATTTTTACTATTACTATTATTATTGTTATTATTGTGAGTGAGGCTGGTGCAAGACTGGCTCATAGCCTTGTTTTTATTTTTTGAGAAATTGAGAAAACACTATATCATACATGCCAAAACTCTCATTGGAATGTGTATATCTCAATAAAACTAAAGGCTTTATCTGCACATATATTTAAATTATGCTTTGGTCATCTTCTATAAGCATTTAGCCATCTTAAATCAGACTTTGACAGAATGGGGCATATTGGTGTATGCACGATTCTTATCATCACTGAAAATGTCCTGGGAAAGATCTGGAAAGTGATCTCCAGAAAGAGTAGGATTCCTGAGTAAATTCCACTCTGTAAGCCAATGCCAGTGTCATTAATCTGTCCCTCAGCAGTACCTGAAGTCCATCTATTTTATTCAGGCACAGGGCCATGATTAAGTCCCCCTGTCTTGAATGAATTTGGTGTTTGAGGCTCTAACTGCTCGTTTCTGTACTGACTTTTCCTGTGGATCTAGTTTACCTGCAGACGTCTCCTCAGACCTGCCATGAGAGGTTAAAGCAGAGATGCAGAGAGGAGGAGAAAGTCATTCCAATGGTGAGGGTGCAAACTCAAACACACCACACAGATCAAACTATCAGCTCAAAGGGGCCTGAATGGATCTGTTTATGTTCTCACATCCATCAGGAGTATCTGGAGTCCATCCACCAGCTGTATGAGGACTGGCTCATCAATCGCACCTCCTCCCCTCTGCCTGCTCCTGTTTTGGTGAGTAGCTGCTTCAGGTCATGCTCAGGTGCATCTCAAACAATAAGAAGATCTAAAGAAGTTAATTTTTCTGTTATTCTTTTCAAAAAGTAAAACTTGTTTTAATCTTAATGATGTGATCACTCAGCAGCAGACCGTCAGTGGTCTAAGGTTGTTTTTGTGATGGTTTGGAGTGTCATGTGATCTGCTGCTGTTGGTCCACTGGTCTTTATCAAGTCCAGAGTCAACACTGTCAGCAGCCTACCAGGAGACTGTAGACCACTCCATGCTTCTATCTGCAGACAGGCGTTATTGAGATGTTGATTGCCTGAGAAGAGGATCAGGAGAGGAGGGTGGAACTTTTTAATCCAAGTGGGAATAAAAAGGCGGGGCTAACTCCCCGCATGACATCATGAGGGGAAATCTGAGAATGGCTTGTTTCAGCACACATTTTCTGAAAGGTGGAGAAAGAGGAGGGAGAGAATGGATTTTTCTGATTCTTGGGGCAATTGTAGACAGACCAGGGGCACATATTTTTTGCTAGAAAAGCCTGAAAAAGTTCATTTTGCATAAAATGTGACCTTTAACTCCAATTTAATCACCAGAAATCAATCAAGAAAAACTCATCTTAATATAACCTGAGAAGTCCCTAAAAATTGAATAATCCACTACACACACACACACACACACACAAAAAAAGCAATGCATTGTAAAAATCCAAGTCCAATGGAATCCGACTCCCCGGCCCTGGGAATCTTTCTGAGTCTAGCCCTAAAAGTTCTCCTACGGCTCTAGTTCTCACTGGTTTCAGAGGTAAAACCAGAACAAAAAGAGAAATGTTCTGTTTCCACTCTCTTTAGAAAACAGTTTACCTGCAGATTTCTGCTACTTTTCTCCAGCAAAATTCCCCCAAACACCTCACTCTCTCCCCTTGTTCTCTATAGTCATGTTTCCATCAGGGGGTCCGGTTTGATTCAGTTCGGTTGGTATGGTTTGGAACGCTAAACCCTAAAACAGTTTGCGTTTCCACAGACACACGGGCCCTCACTGGGCGGGCTGTAAAGGCTGACTGTGAAGTCGCAGTCAGCGTGAGTCTGCTGGTCGAGCCATAGAGTTATAGAAAGGATGAGTGACAGAAATCAGTAGGGAATAAGCACTAAACAGCTTTATTTCAGCTGAAAGTGCTTTTTTAAAAATTAACTACATCTTAATCATGTTAACTGCTGTCAGTACAGCTCTTCAGCTGATGGAATATGTGTACAGAGACATTTGGAGTCATAACTGTATGTTAATATGTGAATATATCTAGTCTAGAACAGTTTATACAATGAAATATAAAAGTTTAGAGCTGTACTGTGAGAATTCGCCAGATTGAAAATAAAGTAAAAGTTCAGCTGGTGTTAAAATCAAACTAGATTAAGTCAGAAATCCTGGGTGCACTTGATCTCGTTTTAAAATAGGCTGCAGGCCGAAGTTTTACAAACATGTCCAACAATCACAGAGCGATGTTTTCAGAAGTCACCTGAAGTAGATGAATAAGTAGTTACAGTACATAGAATCAACTGACCTAAGGCTTCGTATTCACAAAACTTAAGTATCAAGTAAGTTTCACATCCGTTGCGGATAAACCAGGCTGATGTGAGCCTTCAGGCTCTGCTTTGTGTTCTTAAAATCAGGTCCAGATAAACATCAGGACACTTGATTTGTGGCCAGATTTCAATATACACAGACCAGGAAACAGTTTGGATCTCTGTCGAGTCTAAGTATCCCAGATTAATGCAGACATTACTCGGGTTTTCTCCCGTTTTCACCACTCCTCATAGAGCAGACTTCTGTGTTTTGCAGCCCCGAGCCGAGCAGCTGTGTCGCACACTGACGTGACATC
Organism: Cheilinus undulatus; assembly: GCF_018320785.1. Classification (NCBI taxonomy): domain Eukaryota; kingdom Metazoa; phylum Chordata; class Actinopteri; order Labriformes; family Labridae; genus Cheilinus; species Cheilinus undulatus. Next base: position 3,825,814 of record NC_054870.1, read on the forward strand.
AGTGCAACCCCCTGTTGTTGTTTGTGTAGCTCCACCCTTTTGGGATGTATAGGTAAGATTGGTACACCTACGGAAGGGTGCTGAAAAGTGGGACGGTACAGGTTTGTTTTTTGGGACCTTTCCAACTTCTGCTATATGGAGACGCAAAAAAATGCTTGCCGTTCCAAACCGAACTGAGCCAGACCGCTTGGTGGAAACGACCTATAAAAGCCCCTCCCCCACTGCACACCTGTGTCTACCTGGCTGCAGGAGGTCACCTGACCATGCAGAGTGCAAACTAATCAGACATCACAAAGAAAAACAAACACCAGGGAAAGGAAGAATCACCTGACAAGTCTTCATTGCAGTAAAAATCCTCATCTCAAATTAGCTTCCTCCTCCCAAGCTTTATGACACGTCACACCTGGATTTTTTACTTTTTACAGCAGTGATCATGGAGATTCAAACAGTAAAGACTGTAAATATTTCACTCCATGTCTAATTAATTTAGTCCTTTAGAGTAAGATTGCAGAGAAAACATGATCTGAATATCTGTGAGATGCACTTGCAGATTCTCCCAACAGCCTGAATATTTCATTTCTCCACTGAATGTCTGCATTTGATCCGTGAAGTCTGTTTGTTTCCTACAGAAACTGATGGCTTTTGATTCTTTGTTGAAGTTTTTGTTTTAATTAAAGGGAAATGATCTTGTCTGTTTGTTTGGCGTCTCTGCAGGTTATTCCAGCGGACCACGACCTCAAAAAGATGCTTCACCAGTACGAAGAAAACCGGGACAAAATACTAGCTGCTGGCTACCTCTGACACACGCATACATGTAATAGGTTTATTAACCTCTTTATCTTTAATATAGCTGCTCTGTTAAGTTACACGGTTTACACGGTTACAAGGTTTTACACAGGTTATCTCTTCATGTTGGGTTTGCGATTACTTCACTGTTGCTTGTTACTGCAGGGTTCATGTGCCGTAGGAATACGAGCTTCTTAAAGGAAAAAGAAAACTTAAGATGGCATCAGATGGAACTTCATTCTAAAAATATTTATTCTAAGTTCTCTTTCTATCGGGTGAAGAGGAGTCTTTGAAACAAATCTTATTTAAGACCAAGTAAAATATTTTACCTGCTTAAACCATCATTATAAGCTCTGAGGTTTAGCTGATTCATTCCACGTTGTATGTAGTTTATGTTCCAGCTGTTAGTTACGGCTTTTATTTATTTTGCCATTTTTTCACACTGAGTTTCAACTTTTGCAACACTTACAAACAGTATGTGAAGATGCTCTATAATTGAACACCATGTCATAAGTTTCTCTGTAAGTCTTATGAATGAAGATTTATTCTGTTCTATGTTTTCCTACATAAATAAGTAAATTTTTTAATCCCAACATGTTGTCAGGCATTTTTTTCCTTTAAATGAAATTGTCTCTAGACACAAGCAAACTATCAGAACGAATTATATGGAAAACAGGCAGGCTTAGGTTTCTACCTCCACTGATGTTAGTGTTAACGATGTAGCACCATGACAAAAGGAGATCAGAAGATTATCAAAGCATTCATATAAAAGAATCAGAAGGCCTAAAGTTCTGGGCATTCTCCACACTTCCTCTATTTTATGGCTTGAGTCTTAGTCCCTTCCACTCACGGAGAGACTGGGGGGAATCGAAGCGGAGGTCTGAAGACCAAAAACTGATGTTTTACAGTCCATGAGACGTCCTTTCCTCAGACAAGTACTATAGTACTACATGAAAATGATATTTTCCCATAACTTTATTCCCCACTGCTCCACCTTGTGGAACAACAGAACAATTACAATTAACAAGAAAACTATTTAGAAAAAACTGGTATGAAAAAGACATTGTTTTTGTTGCTGATCTAATGGACGAAAACGGTCAATTCCTAGAGTTCAACACATTCAAGGAGAAATACAAGCTTCAATGTTCATAAAGAGAATACAACAGAATATGTAGAGCTGAGGTACAGTTGATCTTACCAGCTTTAAAAGCTGACCAAACACCAATAGGGGATAGGAAATGCAATGATAAAACTACTGGAAGAATCCTGAGAGGAATTACAGTTGAAACCAGAAGTTTACATACACTATATAAAAAGGCACATAAACTTTTTTTTTCTCACTGTCTAACATTAAATCAGATTAAACTTTTCCTGTTTTTGGTCAGTTAGGATTACCAAAATTATTTAAATTTGCTAAATGCCAGAATAATGAGAGAGATCATTTTTTAGACAATTTTTTAGTATTTTCTTGAGAGTCAGAAGTTTACATACATTTCATTAGTATTTGGTAGCATTGCCTTTAAACTGTATGACTTGGGTCAAACATTTTGGATATGCTTCCACAAGCTTCTCACAATAGTTTACAGGAATTTTGGCCCATTCCTCCTGGCAGAACTGGTGTAACTGAGCCAAGTTTGTAGGCCGCCTTGCTCGCGCATGCCTTTTCAGCTCTGCCCATAAATTTTCAATGGGATTGAGATCAGGGCTTTGTGATGGCCACTCCAAAACATTGACTTTGTTATCCTTAAGCCACTTTGTAACCAGTTTGGCAGTATGCTTAGGGTCATTGTCCATTTGGAAAACTCATTTGCGCTCAAGCTTTAACTTCCTGTCTGATGTCTTGAGATGTTGCTTCAGTATTTCCACATAATGTTCTTTCCTCCTGATGCCATCTATTTTGTGAAGTGCACCAGTCCCTCCTGCAGCAAAACAACCCCACAAAATGATGCTGCCAGCCCCATGTTTCACAGTTGGGATGTTGTTCTCAGGCTTGCAAGCTTCCCACTTTTTTCTCCAAATGTAACGATGGTCATTATGGCCAAAAAGTTCAATTTTAGTTTCGTCAGACCGCAGAACATGTCTCCAAAAATTAAGGTCTTTGTCCCTGTGTGCATTTGCAAACTGTAATCTGGCTTTTTTATGTTTCTTTTGGAGTAATGGCTTCTTCCTGGGAGAGTGGCCTTTCAGCCCATGTGGGTACAGGACTCGTTTGACTGTTGATAATGACACACTCTTACCAGCTTCAGCCAGCATCTTCACAAGGGCTTTTGCTTTTGTTCTTGGGTTGAGATGCACTTTTCGGACCAAAGCATGTTCATCTCTGGGACACAGAACCCGTCTCCTTCCTGAGCGGTATGATGGCTGGACATTCCCATGGTGTTTATACTTGCATGTAATTGTTTGAACAGATGAACGTGGCACCTTCAGGCATCTGGAAATTGCACCCAAGGATGAACCAGACTTGTGCAATTCCACAATTCTCTTCCTGATATCTTGGCTGATTTCTTTTGATTTTCCCATGATGTTACACAAAGAAGCAGTGTGTTTCAGGTGTGCCTTAAAATACATCCACAGATGTGCCTCTAATTAACTCAAATGTTGTCAATAAACCTATCAGAGGCTTCCAAAGACATGACATCATCATCTGGGCTTTCCCAAATTGTTTAAAGGCATAGTAATCTTAGTGTATGTAAACTTCTGACTTTAAAGAACGCAATAAAAATTGTCTAAAAAAATCCTTTTCTCATTATTCTAGCATTTAGCAAATAGAAATAATTTTGGTAATCCTAACTAACCAAAAACAGGAAAATTTTAATCTGATTTAATGTTAGACGGTGAGAAAAAAAGTTTATGTGCCTTTTTATAGAGTGTATGTAAACTTCTGGTTTCAACTGTATATTCCATGACTTTAAATGTGAGCCAAAAATCGGGTTGACCCTCTATGGTCCAGTGTTGCCTGTATGCAACATACCACTTTTTGGCCCTGTACACTCACATAATACATTCCCAAGTATGATCAAACACTTCTAAAAAAATGACAGGACCTTAAGTAACCTATAAAAGTGTTTTGACTTGTCATATGACGCTCTGGATGCCATCTTGAACTTTTTTGTGCAAACATTCTCACACAAAACAGCTCGGCCATTGTGCTGCAAAAGAACTGCAAGAAAATATATTTTCCAGACATTTCTGAGGCTGGAAAAAATGTGTACATAATTATTGGTGTAAAGCTTAATTTGTAGTAGTTCAGTGTTGCATTTTTGATGAATAAATAATGGAAAATTGTTTAAATATACATGTTGCCTTGAGGCCACATTGCACCATTATGGAATACTGCAAACACTGAACTATGATGGAGTGAACAATGATACCATTACATTTTGGTATTAGGCATTTCGGTATAAATCTGTGATTACTGAAATAAAAACAAGGACAAGGACAGTGAGATTGATCATGATGAGAATGAGGATGAGGAAAGTGAGAAGTGATGTGGATCAGGATGAGGACAGTGAGGGTAAATGTACAGCAACGAATATTACCAAAATACAGTAAGAAAGAGTAGAAATCATTATTTTCATCATTAAAGTTCAATTAACATGAATTACAACCTGTTGCAGCTACTTTGCAATTCCAGTATGCTTTAAAAAACTTCTTGTCCAAATTTTAAATTATGTTTTTCTTGTTCATTCCATTCCATAATGGTGCAGTGTTGCCATAAAGTACCCTTCGAAAAAAAAGTAGAATTTTTTTTTCTTAGATTATGTTTATTTACTCTCTTTTATGACAAAAAACACCACAAATATTTTTTACCACCTTGCATCATATTGCGGACCATAGAGGGTTAAGTACATTCTTCTTCACAAATTCTTAAAATATTTGAAATGGCCAATCACTGAAGGCTAAAGAAGTACAGTTTAAAATTCTCAGCAGTTACTACCCTGTAGCAGAAACACTTCAGAAGAGATTCAAATTTGAGGTGGACAGTTGTGTTTTCTGTGATAATACACCCAAAACAATAGAACATCTGTTTTTTTCATGCTTAACTACATCAGGTTTTTGGCACAATGTAAAAAAACTGGCTGAGCATCAAAACTGAAAATATTAGCACTTTGGAAGAGCAGCAGATTCTATTAGACAGTGATAATGTCTCTAAGGAAATTTCTACTTTGGTAAACAATTATAATTATGGGAAAATATCAGATCTACATTTGCAAATGGAAGAATCAGAAACCTTCAAGTAATCATTTCAAGAATGAAGTTATGAATTATTTTGTGTCATTACAAATCCTGATTAATACAAACCAGCAGGTGAGGATACTGTATGAGAGTATGAAGTATGAGTATGAAGATAGTCAGTTATGTCAATGAGGGCTCAGGGATTAGGGAGGAGATTGGGATTCAGCCTAACTTTTATTTGAAAACAAAAAAAGTCACAAAATGATGATGTTTTTAATGATCATATTCCTTGTTGCAGTGTTACAGGTAATAGTTTTATCGTCTGTTTTTTATATAATCAGTACAGGTTAAATAGTTTCATCACATTAGTCCTACTATGTGATTAATCTGTTTTATTGGGGTCTTCTCCTCAAAATAAAATTAACATAAACCAGTAATCTTGCCCCCTTTTACCCCCCTCACACACACCCCTGCACCCCTCCCCTTCCCTCACACAGAGTAGCTCATCTATTTTGCTTATTTCCAACCGCGATCTGATTTTGAAACAGCTGATCATTGCTAGGAAGTTCAGCGATTTCAGTTCAGTTTTAACATGTATTCACAAACTAAATAATGCTAGAAGCTTACTTCTGACAGGATAGGTTGCAACATAACGGGTGGATTTACAGGAGAGATGCCATGAGAGTTTCTGTGCTGCATACATTACCTGGATCCTATTTATCATACAAACAACAGAATGATGAGAGAGACCTGAATCAAACTCTTATATAAACTGACAGATATTCACTAAATGTGTGTACTGAGGTAAATTTGGTCACATTTTCAGAAACTGCCAGTGAAAAAATACACATGATGCAGGTTTATTACTCCACAGCAACATCTCAAAGGTTTACTGTTGGTGTGATCAGTGACAGAGACACAAAATACTTAAGCCACTTTGACAACTACTTCAGCCACTAGTTGTCTCAGATATACATCTTTGCAGTTTCTCTTTATTAGAGCAAAAGGATTTAGACGTTTGAATAACCATCTTTAAGACTTTATTGATTTTTAAGAGTGCACAAATTTGGCACTCAGGAGTGTATTTCTCAGAATACTCGACTACAAGACCACATAACTCTGATCCAGCAGCTCTCCCTCTCCTCTGCTTGCCTCTGTTCTCTCTGCGTCTTCTCTCCGTTGCTCTTTGTTTCCTCCTTGATTGCTCTGTAAGTCTGCAGCACTGATGGTCAACAGGGAGGGGGTACACATGGAGGACTTCTTCTGTGCCGTCATCGCATCAGGGTCAGGCTCGGAGGAACTTGAGCATCCTGCAGCAACATGACTAATTGGACCAGTCTCCACCACATTTCCCTCCACACGTACTTTTCTCCCACTAAGCCCCCTAGGTTTTTTCTGTCTTGCTCTTGAACTGAACTGGTTTGATCCTTCATGCTCTCTAACATCCTCATCCCTGTTCTTTGAGCTCAGGGAGGGTGGGTCTGTCAAAAACAGAATTGCACAATTAATTCACAGCATCTAAAATAAGGATAAAAACAACAAACCTGTCTATTATACAAAGAAAGTATTCGGCTTACACTGCAGTAAGAGTGTTACCTGCTGCAGCCTGCTGTGTCCAGGTAGGAGCCTCTGCTGCAGACTCTCCAGGGTTCAAACTCTGCTCTGCTGTGGATCCGTGGAGATGCTCATTGTCAGCTTTGCCACCATCACTGTTAGAAAGGCGGCTAACACTGACCCCAGAGTCAGCAGTCTGACCACGGTTCCTGCCAGTGTAACCGCTGTGTTTGACATCGTGAACAAACACATCATCAACTCGCCACTCATCATAGCTTTCAGTCTGAGCAGCAGCTCTGGGGCTTTTCACAGAGTCTCTTCTGGGGAGATCAGCAGCTTTACTCTCATCAGTGGTGATATTACTAGTGTGGGCAGCTTTAACACTACTCCTGCTATTTGCTCTGTGAGGTTTGTCTGCAAGCAGAGGGCGCCCCCTAAAGACCAAGTCAGGGTAGTTCATCTGCATCTCCATGATGGACTGGTCCTCATTTTTGATGCGGTAGTGACGAGGCTTGGGCTGAGGTTTCACTGCAAGTCTGCTGTCCAAATGCAGAGGAGCCTGGGGGAAAGAAACAGGGCATAGTTCACGACAGGCTCAAGTTTTTTACCAATGCATTATGTTTTCTGGTTGTCTGTCTATCTTTACATAGGTCTGGGTCATTTCTGTGAATAAGATCACTTTGAGGCATTTTCTCCAAACTTTGCACAGATTTACGTTCTTGTAGAGGTCGTAGGTCAAAGGCTTAATTACATTTTTGCTCAATTGCTGAGACACGTTTCTCAAACTCTTCCATATTCCAGTTTTCAAGCTGTTCTCACAAAACCTTCAAATCTGTGGTCAAAACCGTTTGGGTTAGAAAATAGGAAATAGTGTTTTAGCAATCGTGAAAAACTGTAATGGGCTTGTACTTGTTCATCCCATGTGAATGTAATAGAATATCTTCAGGGACTAACTTCAAAGTTTGCTCTAATGTCCTCTCTGATTCAAGGATTTTGGAGCCCACCAATGCACTTTTATTTTCCGACAACTGACAAGCAACAAACAGTATTAGATCAAGAAGACTGGATCAAATCAGGAGTCAAACCCCTGTGTGCCTCTGCCTGCTCTGCTAATGGAGTTGAGAAATTTGGCCCCTTTCTGATTCCAGATGTTTTTTGCATATTTATCACACTTGAATGTTTCAGATCATCAAACCAATTTTAATATCTCACAAAGACAACCCAAGTGAATAGAAAATGCAGTTTCTAAGTAATGATTTTATTTCTTAAGGGAAAAAAATCCAAACCTGTCTGGCCCTATGTGAAAAAGCAATTGTTAAATCATGAGTTAACTGCGATTAACCGCAGTTCTTGGAAAGCTGAGCGCAATTTCACTGGCCACACCCAGGCCTGATTACCGCCAGATTTGTTGAATGAAGAAATCCCTTCAATAGAAACTGTCAGACAAAGTGAAGTAGGCTACAAGATCTCAGAAAGAAACACATCATGCCACCATCCAAAGAAATTCAAGAACAAATGAGAAACAAAGTGATTGAAATCCATCAGTCTGGAAAAGGTTACAAAGACATTTCCAAGGTTTTGGGACTCCAGCAAACCACAGTCAGAGCCATTATCCACAAATGGAGAAAACTAGGAACAGTGGTGAACCTCCCCAGGAGTGGTGGGCCAACCAAAATCACTCTGAGAGTGCAACCATGAATCATCCAGGAGGTCCCAAAAGAACCCAGAACCACATCCAAAGACCTGCAGGCCTCACGGGCCTCAGTTAAGGTCAGAGTTCATGACTCAACCATATGAAAGACACTGGGCAACAATGGCATCATGGGAGAGTTCCAAGGCCAAAACCACTCCTGACAAAAAAAAAGAACACAAAGGCTCATCTCACATTCGCCCAAAAACATCCTACGAATCCCCAAGACTTTTGGAGAAATATTCTGTGGACTGACAAGGCAAAAAATTGAACTTTCTGGAAGGTCCCGTTACATCTGGAATAAAAATAACACAGCATTTAATGAAAAGAACATCATATCAACAGTCAAACATGGTGGAGGCAGTGTGATGGTCTGGGGCTGCTTTGCTGCTTCAGGACCTGGACCACTTGCTGTGATTGATGGAACCATGAATTCTGCTGTCTACCAGAAAATCCTGAAGGCCAACGTCCGGCCATCAGTTCATGCCCTCAAGTTCAAGAGCTCTTGGGTTATGCAGCAGGACAACGACCCAAAACATACCAGCAAGTCCACCTCTGAATGACTCAGAAAAACAAAATGAAGATTTTGGAGTGGCCCAGTGAGTGTCCAGACTTAAATCCAACTGAGATGCTGTGGTGTGACCTTAGATGGGCAGTTTATGCTTGAAAACCCTCCAATATGGCTGAGTTAAAACTATTCTTGCTGTGATTGATGGAACAAGTAATTCTGCTGTCTACCAGGAATGAGGAAGGGGGCAAATACTTTTTCACGACACTGTAATTAAAGCATCTTTTCAAACTGAACAGACCTCGCCATATTTACTACTAACTTGAGCTTGCTATCAGTCAGTCCTCTACTCCATCCTACCTCTTTTCCATCTTCCTCTTCCTTTACCCTCACTGTCTTGTCCTTGTCTGTACTTTCCTCCAGTTTTGAAGGCCCCAGTCTCCTCTGAAGGACCTCCAGCCACTCCTGCAATGCAAGATCACAAGTGTCACATGGAAGGCACAACACCAAACCTTGATTCTCCATAGTAGGGAGCCTTACAGGATTCTAAACCAACTGTATCTAAGGATTTTTATTATTTAAGTTTTTTTTGTCTGCATGACAATAATAAACATTCACCGTGTCCTATTAAGAATTTACCAGTTCCATGTAGGCCTCATAGTAAGCTGGAAGATAAATAAAATACAGCATCATGAAGAACAGAACTTTGAATCCCTGGTTTTGTGTCAAAGCTTTGGTTGGTATCCCACTTAAACTCCAAAACAGACACAGCACAAGTGCATGCATGCCATAAGATCAGATTAGATTCTAATAAGCGGCCTGGCATTTTGCATAACGGTTGGAAAAGCACTTTATATGAGAAGTACATTTACTATTAACAGAACCAACTTGAGAAACAATAAATAAATAAATGAAACTATGAACATCCCACTGATCAATGATCAACATGAAGACCTGATGAATCAGGCAGCGTTCACAGCAGTAAGTCTGAAGTAATCTGATTAGAAAAAAGCCCTCCCATGAACGCTAATACTGAGTGAAACAGAACTCTGACTTTTTAACTACAGCAACACTTCACCTCATGCTTTCTGAATAAAGTAATGCTTGGTCCAGGAAACAGCTGGTTTCTAGAGTAATAGAAGAAGATGATAAACTTTCTCATAGTGATTCTCAGTTGGTCTAGCCTTGGAACCCACAAGTCTCTCTGACAAAAAATCCACTTAATTTCCAAACATTTTTCAAAATGCATGGGTTTTTTAAATTAAAAATATTGGCATTTATATCCTTGATATATGACTCAAATAAATTGATAAGACAACTCTGACATGTTTTATACCCTATTTCCCCATGATACTTACATCTTTGCCAATTTTTTAGAGATCTTGCAAAGTTATTTCATTATCATGGGAAAAGCATCCACAAGAAAAGGACATAAATGAGTTTGAATATTAAGAAAACATAAAAATTTACCCTGTATCACGATAAAACAGAGTAAAGTAGAATGTATGGATGCATGCCTATTACTTAAACTTAAGAAATCCAAAAACTTTTTGCCACCATTTTTTACAGACACACAATTATGACCCGCTGAAAACAGCTCCGCGACCCACTTTTGGGTCCCAACCCACCAGTTGAGAACCACTGCTTTATTACTTCCTCATTGGAAAATTCATTTTACACTCTCACTGAACAAGCTTCGCACTCATAGGCTGAAATGCATGAACAAACAGGATCTACAGAGATCTCAGAGTGAAGGGCTGCTGTAACAAAGGTGCACCCACCCAGAGGTTTGGTGCATTGCTCAATGGCATCTTGGTTTCAGACCAATGTCCAGACCTGGTCTGGATGGGGTTTGAATCACAGCTGCACTGCTGTAACATGTATGAAGTGGAGTGAGCGTTGAACTTTAGAGCAAGCAGACAGACTTATGTATGCTAAAATAGACTTTATGCATTACATTAACACACACCTGACTTATCTCTCCTGTTTACAACTGTGTGTTACACTCATTTAGGAAAATTACACTAAAACCTCTTCACCAATATACCTGCACATCTGTATACCCCCTCTAGTGCTCTTTGGTTTATACTTTTATGTTGTTTAGATCCTATCATATACATATTTTTTACAACTATATTTTCTATTATAACCAATTTAAGTTCCTAGCCTCTTTGCATTTTTATAAGCCACTAAATGATTTAAATCTTCTCCTGTGTTCATTGTTTCTGCACCAAAAGACCATGTCACATTCCTTGTATATGAAAATGTACTTGGCAATAAAACTCAAATATGAACATTAGAGGAGATATTGCTTTGGGACAGGACAGATACTTGTTGAAACTCTTGTTAGCAGCCAGTAAGAAAGCCATCAGGAGAGGACAGTATAAATCTGACCCAAAAACACAAGAAGAATGGTTAAAAATGGTTTAGGAAATATTTTCCATGGAACAGTTGACTTATAGGCCGAGGACTCAAAATGACCAATGTCAGGAGAAATGGAAACAATGGACAATTTTACATTACAATGACATGACAAAGACTGAATTACTTAAAGACTCTGTAAAGTGATAAAAAAAAAAGAAGAAAATTCAGCACTTAGGTTTGTTGTATGGCAGGTCACTGTTATATGAACCCCCTGGTCAAACTTAAGTCAAATAAAACATCTCTAAATTTATAAAATTAAGCCACAAAATCATGAAAAATGAGGCAGTACGATCTGCTCCAGGGTGTGTTGTGGGCGTGTCTGTTGAATGAGGTGAAGCCACGCCCACTCAGGCAAATTACGATCCTCACAAATTTAAAAAATGCTACAGTCTGAATGGAGGAAAGCATTCACACAGTTATCCTGCCCCTTGACCTTACGATGACCTTATGATGAACTGAGACTGCTCTGTGATTTTATATTGTAGTGTTAGAGGGGCGGGGTCATTCCTCAACAACAGCCCACATATTTGCCCCGCCCACATTCAACCCAGCCAGGAAAGGGGTGAAAAAACTTTCCAACGGTCTTAATCCAAAATTCAGTTAGCCTAGACGTAAAGCTCTGTTTTCACATGTTTGCAGCAACTTTATTCCAACATATCCAGTGTTATGAATAATATAATATAATATAATATAATATATGAATTTCCCTTTGGGGATGAATAAAGTTATTATTGTATTGTATTCTTAAGACACAAACTTTGGATTTCACTTTACAGGGTCTTTCAACAGTTCACAGTGTCTATCATTTTAGAGACAAGGCAATCCAAAACTCATGGTGCTCTTTTTAGTTGTTGTTACTTATGTTACTTTGTTATACAAATAATGAAATCTAAGTAAATAAGTAAAAAAAATATTCTGTTAAAAAATGTTTCTTTGTTGTTTGGCAAAAGTCCAGTTCCAGTGAAGTTGTAGAACTGGTTAGGTGTATCATACTAGTTTTACCTGTTGCCCCATCTGCTCCCTGTCATGGAGCTCCAGCAGACGATTACATTCCACCCGAGCCAGCAGCAGCTCAAAGCCTACCAGCATGGCTCTGTCTGGGTTAGCATCTTCACTGAGTCTGTACTCACTGACAGAGAAGAGAACAAGACAAAGGCACTGAGAACAGAGCAGACCCACTTTCACATTCATTCGTTTAGGTTTCCAAATACGTATTTTTGGATAAATTAGGGTAATGCTAAAAGAATTATATGTGTATTTGGTGATCCTTCCTTACCTTAGTAGAGGGGCAGTATGAGGGAGGTATCCGATAGAGGCGAGGACTGACTGGATGTTAGAACTGCTGAAAACTGGTCGGAGACGGTAAACAAAAGGACCTGTGAAAGTCTGAGAGGGACACATAAAAACATAGATTATGTCTGTTACTTGATGGAGAATAATTTCTTTATGCATCATAGCATTTTGGTTGCAAAAGAACTGAATATTTCAAAGTAAAAACCTGAGCTATAGAAGATTTATTTTTACAAGGCAAACATCAATCAAAAGAAAAAAAATGAAACCAGAAGTTGACATACATAAAAAGACAGATCATTTTTAATACTTTTATCAAAGTCAGAAGTTTACATCCATTTCCTTAGTATTTGGAATCATTTCCTTTAAACTGTAAGACTTATGTCAAACTCATATATAGTAGGGTTGTCAAGATTAATCGAGTTAATTGCTATTGTGGAGGTCCACAATTGGTGCACAAGTTTTTATTGTGATTAATCTCATAAGTCCACCACTGCTCCTCAATGTTTCACTTCACTTTAAAAACTCACACAGATCAGTGGAGAAGCCAAAAGTCATCAGAAACTTGTGTTAAAAAACATTTACTATTATTACTCTACTAATCTTGAATTTTCCCTGGGATTATTAAAGTATCTATCCATCTACCAATCTGACTGTCCACGTATTTCCTTTAACATCCATAACAGGTTCATTTTTCCATGGTGAAGTTAATGTGAAAAAAATCTTTAATCTACCTGTAAAAGCAGGTCTATATCCAAACAGGAACTCAATTACCCTCAGTTTTTTTTTTATTGTTTTAAAGGTTTATCTTGGGTATTTTTGTGCCTTTATTTGATGGATAGAGTCAGAAACAGGGACAAGAGCAGGCCGGATTCAAACCTGGGCCGTCCATGTACACGGGGCGCGCCTTAACCACTCGGCCACCTGTGCCCCCAAATACCCTCAGTTTTTGATCATAGAAAAGTCCAAAACGGCACAAAAACAGTTCTGAAAGCAAAATAGAGGAATTTTAAAATACTACAACAAGGATGCATTTACTTAGGGCTGAACAATTTGGGAAAATAATCTAAATGATTTTTTTTTTTTTTTTACCCAATATTGCAAGTGCAATTATAAATGCTTTTACTCCTTAAGTTCCTCATCTTCTGTATTTTCTGACAAACACAAGCAATAAATCATTCTATATCATAACCGACGCAATATTCGCTAAACAAGGGCTGAACAATTTTGAAAAAAATACCTTACTGTGATGATTTTGACTTGTATTGCAAATTGGATATGAATTGTTGTATTAAAAGGAGTGATTTTTTTTACGTCATTCTCATATTTAATAAGAAAAAGTACAAAAATGAAGAAAGCAGGATTTTTTTATAGACTATTCTAAAAAATTGGCACTTGAATGACTGCATGATTATGTAATGCGTAACATCTCTGCTGCAGAAAAGTTTTTTGAACCGGTATTTTGACATAAATCACAGGTTAAAATAATATTGCACATTCTGCGATTTGAATAACTGCAGCAAGCCATGTGCGATTTAATCTGGTTTTCGGTTAACTGCCCAGACCGACATTTAATCACGTTTAACTGCAGAAATTATGAGATTAATCACAATTTTTAAAAAATGTATCTTTTGACAGCCCTGATACACACACACCCACACACACACACATATAAATATATTCCTTTCAATAGGATACATGGCAAGAAAGCCATTAATCATTCATTGCGAATAACTACAGATATGATTAGATTAGTCACAATTTTATATATTTATTTCTGAAAATATATATATTTTACTTTCAATAGGATATATGGCAAGAAAGCCACGTAAAAACAGCCAAAAAAATGTTCTGACAACCTGAAGTAAACCCAACTACATAGAAAGACTCCCAGCTCCAACATCTTAGAGAACTAATCTTAAATTCAAATGCATCAATATAGAATTAATGGCTGTATATATATCACCTTTTACACACTTAACTGATGTGTTACATCAAATATTTAAATTCATATTTAACCAAATTTCCTCTGTCGACCAATATTTTAGAATAAGTATGTTACCTGAGAATAAAACTGAGAAAGAAAGAAACAGTCACCTTCAGAGTCTTGATTTCCTTCTTCCAGGGCTGCAGCACCAGATTAACACAGAGGGTTTCCAGCAGCTCAGTGGCTTTTATAAAACTACAGAGAAATTTCCTGCAGTCTTCAGCCAGGCCTCCACAGCCCTCACTCAGAGACTGGTTGAACGGGAAGACTGTGAAAGTTTCACTGAGGTCTGGTTCTCTCTGGAGGAACTGAGCCGCCTTCTCCAGCAGCCTCTCATCACGGCACGGTCCCACTTCTGAACAATGTGGGAGAAAAATATTAGCATAATGCTCAAAAACCTCCTGGCGAGAAATGTCAGTGTTTTCTCCTAGTCTGACACCGTCCTTCATGGCTGTCTCACAATGACAGAGAGACCTTCCTGTAAGTGAATGGAGGAAGAACAGCTGTCAAATCATGAAACAAGGAAGTGAAAGTAAGAGTTCAGGCTCCACTTTCTTTTCTTCTAGTATTTCAGACTCTAAACAGGCCTACTAGCAATCTATTTATAAATGTAATGACTTTGATAAGTTATATTTAAAATAATATATCAACCTTTAACGTAGACATAAATCAGATTTAAAAAAAGCTTTACAGAATATCAAAAACAATTTAATATTGTGTGGTTGGTCATGGAATAAAAGTCGGTAATTATGCTGTAAAGGAAATTTCCCCTTCCCTCCAATAGCGCAGTGTAATATAAGGTTTCTTCCAGCTGTTTTCAAAATTATTTCATTTTCAGATTAAAGAGGAAGAAGTTAACATGCTCCAAGACAACGATGAGAAACAGCGCCCCCGTGCTGTGATTACTGCACCCTTATTTTGAAATAAGTCGTTTTATTTTGAAAACTCTCAGTCGGATGTAGGACATTTCTCGTCCGGGTCAGCGATGCGTCTTGTTATCACGCGGTCTGTTCCTAAACACTGTTTACAGCAAGTTTAACTGGAGAATACCAAACATTTGAGTATGTGGTCTTATTTCTGTTAGGTGAGTGACCGACAGTGGACGTAGATCTATCAGCTAAATATCACTGGAACTATGGGTCACATAAAGGCTTTTATATATGATGATATTAGCGAACTAGTGAGTGACGAATTGTGTTTATAGATTAAAATTAATGACATGAATTTTCCCATTTTTCTTAGTAAGTTATAGACACTTCTGAAGCTTTGCTTATAACCAAATACAGAAATAATGTAAATATGTAAGGCTAAAATTATAGCGATTTGAGAAAATTAATGTCTATAAAAACTTCAGAGCTCCAGTGATCTGTCAGAGTTTATAGAGTTGATCTGCTGACCAGAGTTAAAGACACTTATGATCTAAATGCAACATTTAGTTATGTTTTAAACCGCTTATTTAATGAGTTAGAGTAGTTTTAAATGCCTCTGATTTTAGAGGAACAAATATACCGCGCTTCATGAAACTGAAATTATGTGGACAGCTGTGAGGTAAATTAAACAAAATGAAAAGTAAGGTGGATTTACACTACGTGGACAAAAGTATTTGGTCGCACCTGTTAAACCCTAAAGGCCTGTTGTATCATATTTGATAAATACTTTTATGATACCTCTATCTAATCAATATGATCATAAATGACTAAAAAACTCCTGAATACAATCTGAAATGATTGTATGATTAAAAAAAACGCCCCCAAGTGGATTATCAGTTACTAAAAACACCTAATGTATCAAATGAGATCCAAAAAATGTGTATGTTTTATGGAAATTTAGATTTTGGGGGGGGGGGGGGGGGGTGTCAGTAGAAAGTGAAATAAACATTTCAGTTCCAAAACAAAAAAACTAGAATATTCTGGCTATAATTTGTGTTTTCAGGCTTTAATGGGTTAATTATTGAATTCAGGTGTTTTAATCAGACCAGTTCCCACAGGTGAATATGATAACAATAATAATAATAATTAGTTTATTTATATAGCACCTTTCAAGAACAGCATGGTCACAGTGCTTTTCAAAGAGATAAAGAAAACACAGGCAATGAATGCAAATGTACAATAAGAGACAACACAGTTCTCAAAAACAGATTAAGTAAAGGCCAGACCAGACCAGTAGGTCTGAAGTTGCTTTTTAAAGGAATCAACAGTGTCTACTGATCTTAAACTCAATGGAAGAGAGTTCCAAAGAGTTGGAGCAATGACCTTAAACGCACAGTCTCCTTTGGTTTTCAGTCTGTAGCACCTAGCCATGCAGTCTCTATTTACAAACATCTGTGATCCTAAATGGGTCCTTTTGAAGAGCTCAGTGACTTTAAGTGTGGTACTGTGATGGATGCCGCCTTCGAAATAAGACTAACCATGAAATTTCCTCCCTGCTGGATACTCCACAGTCGGCTGTCTTATTATTACAAAGTGGAGGCATTTAGGAACAACAGCAACTCAGCCTTGAAGTGGAATGCTACGTAATTTCGCAGAGCACAAAAACAGCAGTGGGAGTTTCATGGAATGGGATTGCATGGCCAAGCAGCTGCATGCATAGATAGATGGATCGATCACCAAGTCCCATGCCAAGCGTCAGATGTAGTAAAGCACACTGACACTGGACTGTGGGGCGGTGGAAATGTGTTCTGTGGACTGACGGGTCACGTTTTTCTGTTTGGCAGACAGATGGGCTAGTCTGGGTTTGTCAGTCTGGACAATGCTATGTTATTTGTGGTAACAGTTTTGGGAAGACCCTTTTCTATTCAAACATGACTGTTTGTCCACTGGAGTGGACTATAAAGACATGGTTTGATGAGTGGGGTGTGGAAGAACTCGGCTGGCCCGCACAGAGTCCTTACCTCAACCCCATCAAGCACCTTTAGGATGACCTGGGACGGAGACTGAGAGCCAGGCCTTGTGGTCCAACATCAGTGCCTGACCTAATGAAAGCTCTACAGGATGAATGAGCACAAATTTCCACAAAACACTTACAGGATGGGGGGGATTCCTTTTAAAAGTACATGTATTTGCATACAATGTCAGTACAGCCCCTGTTGGTGCAAGCTACTTTTATGTAGTGTACAGACAACCGATGAAGCTTTTTGTCAGGATTTCTTAGATCCATT
Organism: Cheilinus undulatus; assembly: GCF_018320785.1. Lineage (NCBI taxonomy): Eukaryota > Metazoa > Chordata > Actinopteri > Labriformes > Labridae > Cheilinus > Cheilinus undulatus. The sequence goes on from NC_054870.1 coordinate 3,843,386, forward strand.
AATTGTTGATTGGGTCTTTTTAATGAGAATGTTATTAAAACTGTGCTTTTGCAGGCTCAGAGAACAAACATGAAGAACAGAAGTGGTGGTTGGCTGGACGGTCGGCTCAAGCAGAGAGTGGAGCAGGTATGAGTTTATAAAGTTACTCTGCTAATGCTATGTGCATTTTGGAGTTCTGCAACATTAGGCATTGTCCCCAACACACACACAGAGTCTTTGATCAAACCCTCAATATCCTACAAACAATGATTAAACAAGATACAAATGGGGCATTTCGTCACTCACATATACACACATTGGTGTGGTGTGAGAGCAGAGCTTAGATTATGAAGCTTAATAGTTCTTTGTCATTGATCATGCAAAGTCAAAGTTGCTGATTTCTGAAAGAAAGCCTCGGATGAAACAACCTGAGTCTACTGTTTTAAGGTGATGTACCCTGACTGATGTAAAATCATTTTCAGTATCTGACGTCCCACAGCAGTGAATATGTGGACCTTTCAGCTGTCGCCCTGGAGCTGCAGAGACAGTACAGGTAAGTGGTGACGGGCTGCAGTCCCAGGATGTGAGCCGGTTTTAATCATTCCTTATCTGACTTGTTTGGTAATTATTCAGTGATTGAACACAGATTGTACTGAATTATATCAAAGTTTTTTTTTTCTGTAAACTACTGATATTACCAATGAGGAGATGAATGTGTGAAACAAGTGCAACACTGTAGAGGTCAGTACAACACAAACTAAACCCCCCAAGATGAGCACAGGGGCATCTGCATGAAGTTAAATTAAGTAGATTGCAGTGCTCTCTGTGCTCTCTTTAAAAGCAGATATTGGTCACAGATTGATGTATTTGTCTGTTAATGATGTGTTGGGTTTTATTTTATCCTAAGAATGGAGTACGGCAGAAGAAACAAGACAGCGTTCAGGATCCAAGTGGAAAAAGGTAAGAGGAGCAAACATGAATGATGCTGTATGGCAGGGATCATCAACTGGCGGCTCAGGGGCCACATTAGGCCGCCCATATCTTCCCATCCGGCCCAGAGAACATGATCGGATTCAAAATATGTTCACAGGAACAAATATATAGAGGAAAACAGTTGTAGTGTTTTGGGATTTTTTTTTATGTTTAATTTTTTTTTTTATAAACTCCCTTCAGTTATAAAAACAACTCAAAAACTGAGATTTAAACAATTTAATCAGGAATTTCTTTATCCTTCATCAATTTTTCAGAAATCCACCTGTAAGCCATTTTTAGCAAATATAATGCATTTTAAACGTGTATTTATCAGTTCATTCTTTATAAAAACTGCCACTGTCTATGGAAACTTTCGACTTCAGGTGTTTTGGGAGTGCAGTTCTTTCATTTATCACTACGCAGCACAGACAACATGACAGCCACAGAAATATTTAGCTAAAATATATCAGTTGCCCCCTTGTGGCTGGCTGCAACTTAGCGACTGATTTCATTGTTATTATTGAGTCTAAAAATTGCATACATTTAAAAGAAAAAATAAATATACATATTATGTACAAAAAATGTTAATTAGACCATTTAAAAATGTCTTTAGTGCACAAAGTGCATGTTCAGGAAAAAGCTGGCCCTTGTACAGATGTAGTGGACGACCCCTGCTGTATGCGATGCTGTGACACAACTTTAGTTTGCACATATTTAGAGCGATTATTTAAACTGCTACTGCTTACCTGGAGTGCCTTTACAAGTATGACTTAGATTGTTCTAAATAATAGTTCAAGTCATTATTTTTGTAATTAAAGAGTAAGAATAAGTTTATATTTTATACTGGAAGAATAGTTATGACTAAGTGACTCATCAAATACATTGTAACCTTTCTGGAATATTCCCTGAAGGAGCTCTGATGAGTCTGTTCCATTTTCCTTTCCTAGTGTATGAAGCAATCATGAAGGAGTCAGGACTGGATGATCTGGAAAGCAAACACTTGGCTAAGAGAGCCAAACACAGCCACAATGATACTGGGTAAAGGAGGATGTCTTTCTGCTGCTGGATTTAGATGATCATGATTAAGCCTTGCTCTAAGGCAGTGATACTCAACGCCTGGCTCTTGAATGTCTTCATTTGAACTATTATTCCCCCAGAGCACCTTAAAAAGGGAAACTTTGACCTCAGAAATGATCAGTTGCAAGTCGTTTTAATCAGTTTGTTTCCCACACTTATACAGTAGGTTTTCATTGTCTAACTTGATTATCTACCTTATTTTTTGTCTGTATCTTTCCATTGCCCTTATTTCCATTTTTAGCTCTTTTTTGCCACTTTTAATCCATTTCTACTGCTTTTAGCCTATTTTGTCACTTCTTTACGCCTCTTTTCTCCCATTTTTGTCACTTTTATTTGTGTTTTGCACATTTTTACTACTATTATACTGCTTTTTGCTATTTGCATATTTTGCCCATTTTCTGCTGTTTTTTTTGCCACTTTTCACACATTTAAGTTGCTTTTTGACACTCAATACCACTTTTTCCCAATTTTTCATACTTGGATGTTTTGTGCCCATTTTTTTCTACCTGTTGCTTATATTCGACCGTTGTAGCCACTTTTTACTAATTTTTTTGCCACCTTTTGACCATTTTTGGCCACCTGTGACTCCTTTTTTGTCACTTCTCATCCATTTTTGTCACTTTCTACCCTTTTTTGGTCACTTTTTCCTCCCCATTTTTTGCCATTTTATGCATAAATTGCCCCTTTTCACCCATTTTTGCCACTTTTTCACCATATTTGCCACCTTAAACTTATCTTTAGTGCCACTTTAACCCATTTTGACCACTTTTTAACGGTTAGATTGTGGCTCTTGCAAAGGTATGTTTCAACAGTTTGCCTCTTTGGTTGAGCAGGGTTGAGTAACACTGACCTAAGGTCTCTTTATTCTCCTTCTTTCTAGCCTAATATTCCTATTTCAAAGTAGAACTAATGTCCTTCATGACTGTATGTTCACAGAGACGGGAGCAGCAGCAGCTCAGAGTCCTCTGACAGTGATGACCGAATTCTGGAGAACACTGTAAGGCTTTCTGTGTAACTTAAACTGGTATTGAATTATGAAGCATTATTTTACATGTTGAGCTCTGAGCTGAATCGCTGTCTTTGTAACATATTTGAATTATTCTTATTTATTAGATGTATAGTAAACAACAGCTACAAACAGATTCAACATGAATTGCTGTAAAAATACTCAAGGATGAGCTGTGAAAAGTAATAAAGTGTGCATTGTAGGGCTGCACTATAATTGCAGTTTTATCATTATTATAATATGATATCCTGCCATGTAATTCTGCAGAGACATGCAAGCAAAATTCCTAAACATGGTGTGTTATTTAAAAACTCTCAGACCTTGTTGACACTGAAGCTCAACCCTCCGTGTTATTGTATTTTGTCATTTACAGCCCAAAAACCACATGAACTCGTCGCTTACATCTCTGTACCGTAAGGGCCAGCCCGACTCCAGCACCTGCTCTCCCAGGAGGGATCAGCCCCCTGCCAGCAGCCCTGCAAGTACAGCTGAGCCCCCATCCAGTGCAGGGACGGTGGTTTCTACAGGAGGTTGGTTCATTGATAGAAGCAGAGGCCCAGAGAAAGGCAGCATTCTCATCGACCTGTGTGAGGAGGAGCCAGATAATACAGTAACCAATGTAAGTACAGAGGGAGGGCTTTTCTAAATAGAAACTCAAAGAACCGTCTGCTTATTTTTAGTGTAACTCAGTGGGAACTGTTTTATTTCTGAGAAAAGAAGAATGCTCACATGATTGAATTCTTTGTGATATTCAGATAACAGTTAGATGAAAAGGTGATGAACTGTTTTTTTTTCTATTTAATGACTCCTTAAACTTAATCAGAGAAGAATGACCATGATATGTTATATGTAAGAAGACATTTTTAACATGACCTTTTGACTTCGTTTCTTTATAAATGTAAAATGGGGCACATAAGGCTCTTGATGAGAAAGATCAGGCTCATACAAAGAGTTGTTATTGTGTAACAGCGAGGGAAACTTGGTATTAATTGCATGGTCTTCTTTAATTGTTGTGCTGATATCAATCCATCTTTGTTTGTGTTGCGCGAATTCATAACCCAAGTTATCTCAAGACATAAAGAGGGCAGGTCTAGACTATACTCACTGATGTGGCCTATTATAATAGACCAGATTTAATCATTAATATCATGAAAAAGAATATACCCTATTATAGTAAAGACCAGCATTGATTTATTATTTATAATTATAACAGTGAAGTAGTGTAGTTCTTGGATTCAATGAAACTGTTTTTATAATGATTAGAGATCTAAGTATGATATCAAAAGATTAAGCAATGATCACAGTAATACTAGCATTAGCATAAATAATGGCAGTGAAGAGAAAGATGTATAACAGTTGATAACAGAAATACAAAATGAGACAGTTTAAATTCACTTTAAGGTATGAGATAATTAAACTAGTTAATGGTAATGGTGATGATGATAATAATAATAAAAGTAATAATAATAATAATAAATATTATAATGGTTGTAATAATAGTAAAATAACACTAAATAATATTAATAAAAATAATGATGACATCCATGATGATAATAGTAATAATAATTATAATAATAATAACACAGTTAATAATAATCATTATTATTATAACATTATCAAAAATAATACTACTAATAATATTTATAACAACAATGTTATAATTGTAATAATGATAAAAATAATGCTAATACTAATATACTGATGATAAGAAATAAAGTAATAATAATAAGGATAATATTAAAAATTGTAATGCAAATATTAATAGTAGTAAAAGTAATGATAATAATGATAAAAATAGTAAAAGTAATAATGATAAAAAATAATGATATATTTTTTATTCATTATTTTAATCATTTGATTTTATTATTATCATGATATAATAGTAAAAAAATACTTGTTATTATATTAATAACAATATGATTATAATGATGACAGTAATAATAATAATAATAATATAGAAATAATTATAATAATTAATGATAATAATTAAAGGGATATTAATAATAAGGATAATAACAATAATGATAATTAGCAAGAGAAGAGAGCATATAGAAGCATTTAGAAAGTCCCTCTTCATCCTCACTTGAGGCTAAAGGTTTTTTAATGACGGCTAAAAAAAACTTTAAAATATTTTCTCAGGCCCATTTCTGCTAAGATAAAAGTCAAAATAATTTTGACTTTTTTAACAGTTCAAAGGTCGTCCTTTCATGACCTACAATACCATTTGGATGTTTTAAATTTAGAAATAAACTGATAAAAACAAACATCTTACTGTGGTCACTTTAAATTCTGACCCGTTACCCTGCTTTTATTTTCTACATGTCTAGCTCATGGTCTCTATCTAATGTCTTGTCTTTTTTTCTGTAATTAGCAAACCGATGTTCCCATCAGGGAGTCTGTGAAAAATCTCAGGACACACAAAAAAAGGAACAAGAGCTCTGCTGAAACCACTGATTCTCAAAGCCTGAATAAAAAAGGAGCTGCTAAAGCTAAATCTCCAGAGCTGCAGTACCCCTCTCTGAGGTTTGAGGATGTGGGAGGAAATGAAGACACGCTTACGGTTTGTACCTTCACTGTGCTTGTCTTTGTGGCTGTATCAAATGTTTTAATATAGTATTGTAAAATAAGAAGGCAGCTTCACTGGTAGCTGTATTGTCCTGTGACAGAAAGATTTAAGCCTGACAGTGATTATACACATAGCATGTTTTACTGTATATTACTCATTTGGACTGCAGCTTTATCGGCTACTATTTGGCATTTGCAGGAGGTCTGTAAGCTGCTGATCCACATACGACACCCAGAGGTCTACCAGCAGCTGGGAATGGTTCCTCCAAGAGGCTTTCTCCTCCATGGACCTCCAGGCTGTGGAAAGACGCTACTGGCCCAGGCTGTGGCAGGGGTTAGTACTGGGAAAACACCAGGCATGTGGAAAAATAAATGCACATACATGTAAACAATAACATGTACAACATTTACTTTCATCCTGATCCTGTGTTCTTAGGACACACAGCGTACTCACAGCATATAGCATTCAACACAGGTTTTATTTTAACAGCAAAGAGTTCATCACACAGCACTCAGCAGAAGTTCCTCAGTATGGTTTAGTCTTTAAAGGTGCAGTTAGGAACTTTTCTTCAGGCCTGGAGTGGCTGATCTGGAGGACCGGGAGAATTCCTGGTGGGCTGGGGTGCTTTCAGGGCTGGTGGGGCTGCCATAAAGTGCCATTTATCAGGCTGCACTCCCTAGGATGGACACAGGCAGGGGCGCTAATTCGAGCTATATTGGGTAATGGTCTATAACATGTGTTAAGGACTGTATGTGATTGGGTGTTTCAGGAACTGCAGCTGCCCATGTTGAAGGTGTCTGCTCCAGAGCTTGTGTCTGGAGTGTCTGGGGAGTCTGAACAGAAGCTAAGAGAGCTGTTTGACCTGGCTGTGGTAAATATCTTTTTCTTTTTTAACATCCTGGAGACTGGAAACAGATTTTCTGTGCTTTCTTTAGTGACTGATCATGTCCTGGCTAAACATTTTATAACTAGTCTGTAGATAACAGCGACCACGTCAGATTGCATTGTTACGATTGAAATGCTTTATTCTTTGGATCTCTCCCCTCCAGAGCTCTGCTCCATGTATCCTGTTCATAGACGAGATCGATGCCATCACCCCAAAGAGAGAGGTGGCTTCTAAAGACATGGAGAGGAGGATTGTTGCTCAGCTGCTCACCTGCATGGATGGTAACAAAGAAAAAGATGTCACACCTTTGAGTCTCTGTCACTAACACTACCAATCAGAATAGGTGATTGTGGTAAATCAGCTATTTTGCCACTCACTCTCTGGTCATGGTAGTATTTAGGTCATAAGCAGAAATTTAACATGGATGTTGTCCCACATGTCTGATTTTCCTTTAAATAACCCTCCGACACATCAGACTAATATTACAGGAACCCTTTAACCCTTATTCTACCCAGTCTGTGTGAATCTTTCTAATCACATTAGACATTATTACCAAGGAATGCTGTCTAAAATATTTAAATAAGCATAATTACCTTTCTACTTTCATAAAATACCATTTATTTTTCTGTATGTGACTGACTGACTGACCAACTGACTGACTTTACTTTCAGAGTCGTACATACAGAGTTGGGTTTAGTTGTACTGAAAGCCCTCAGTAATGGCTGCCTCCACTGCGGTACGTACCTCAGATATAGCTTCAGCATAGCATCCCTTTTACTAGAACTGGACCACATTTCTGTATGAAAAAAAGAATAAAAATAACACTAAAAGCGTCTCATGTTGGGAAAGACTCTTCTGCTGACCTGCTCCAGCATGGGTATGTAATAGTTAATGGGAAAGGGATACTTGCTGTGAGTGGTTGTATACAGTGGCTGCTAGTGGAGTGATGAGCTCAGACTTAGCCACGGCGGCGGTTGTGTTGGAACTGGACAACATTTCTTTATTAAAACAAGGGCAGAGAGCAAAACTTAAAGTTTTCCATGAGAGAAAAGGTGTTTTCACTTTACTCCCTGTCTGCTTCGGCATGGGTTTGCAATCGCTACGGTGGGCTTGTCCGGTGTATCCAGGGACTGTAGCCACAGTAGCTGTTAGCTTGCATGTAGCTGTAGGAAAGCAGCAGTTTAATCAGAACTGGACCACATTTGTTTTTAAAACCAGAGCAAAAAGCCACATCGAAAGCTTGTCTTGGCAGAGACGATGTTTTTGCACATCTCCTGACAGGCCTTGACATCAATTTTAGATGAAGCTCTGTCATTAACAATCTGAGGCAGCGTTGGCCTGCACAAGAGTAGCTCATGCGCACAATGCATTAGCCCGTCATGACTGTGACAGACAGAACATTCCCCCAATCACCTTCTGAAGATTCTCTGACAAAATCCTGCCCTTCCCAAACATTTTCTATGGGAGCTTTACCAGATGTATGTCAGATATATTCATGCAATGGATATGAGTCGATCTGGTGTGTCAGGTTAGCTGTTTCCTGCTGACAGTGTTTTATGTTTTAAACTTTTAGGGTCCTTCAATTCTCAACCCACAGACAGAAGGGACAGCACAGTTGCACACTGTAAAATATTGTCATTGTGCCAGAACTCACAATTCAGTCAGGCATTTCAACAGGCATCCTAGATAGTTGTAGTCAGCCATATTAACTCATTTGAAAAATGAAGACTGCTCCTGCAGGCAGCTCACCTTGTATCTTGAATGGACTCACACAGAATGCTTTAAATATAACTTTACCCATTCTGAATACATCGATGCCCAAACATTAGCTGCACATGCAGCTTGTCTCCACGCAGACGTCATTGTTATTCAGAAATTGGGGAACTTTGGCTTTTATTAAAGTGTTGCTCTTCACTGACACTGGTTTAGCTGCTGCTAGAGTTTTCATTCTCAGACAAGAGAAGGTTACTGTAGAATGAAAGGGTTTCATGATGATGCCTTCACTGACTTTCATTTTTCTCCTGCTTGACAGACTTGAACAGTTTAACAGTGACAGCACAGGTCCTGGTCATCGGTGCGACCAACAGGCCAGACTCTCTGGACCCTGCCCTCCGCAGAGCTGGGCGCTTTGACCGAGAGATCTGTTTGGGTATCCCTGATGAAGCAGCTCGCTTCAGGTCAGCAACACAGGATTACACAGATCTAACAATTTGAACAAGATAAAATTCATGATGTGGATTATCTTTCACAGTTGTCACCTTCTGGATGGTTCTAGCAATGATCTATGAATCACTGACTTTATTTCTGACTTCCTGTTTCCTTACTGTGTATGATTGATGCTCTTCAGGACTGTGAGATCTTCCACAACTCCCACTTTTCTTTTCTAAAGCTGCCTTTAGATACTGAAGATGCTGATATTCACAGAGTGATGTGCCAATGTCTTGTGCTCCACCAGGATCTTGAAGACATTGTGTAGAAAGCTGAAGCTGCCAGAGGATTTTGACTACCAGAAGCTAGCCCGCCTCACCCCTGGCTATGTTGGTGCAGACCTCATGGCTTTGTGCCGAGAAGCTGCCATGACTGCTGTAAACAGGGTTCTGCTGGAAACAAGGAGACAGCCACAGAGCCAGAGATCAGCTGAGGAGATACCAAGCAGAGCTCAGGTGGACGCTGCTGTGACGAATGAAGAGGCCAAAGAACAACAGACAACAGAAACCTACCGAGCTCAGGAAGAAGCTACTGAGAATCACCAGCAGGTAGGAAGAGCTCAGAGATTTTACAAACTCCTGAGATTTTACTAAACCAGCCATCCTCTGAGATAGACTGTCTGGATGTGTGTACTGATCTGCTGGTCGAGACCTGCTAGATCTCCAGTGAACACTTTGTTTATGAGGGCTGGCAGATTTTTTTTGGTAACTTACCAGTTGTTTACAAGATGTGAATATGTTATACATCATCGGAAAGCTCTGATTCTCAGGATTCTGACGATGGCAACCATTCCAGGATTAAACCACCACAGCAGACACAATTAATGCATTTGTCAGAATACAAACAAACAATAATAAAAGTGACACAGCTCTCCTGATCATAATATTCCATCATCCAAGAGTCCAAACAATCTAAATACAGTCACATTTTTAGCCACAAAACAGGATTGCACCTTTAACGATCCCCAGCCTGTTTTCTATCATTTAAAATTTGCCTTTGTTGTTCTCAGTAGTCTAATATATTTGCTTTAATGTCTTTTTTTCCAGGCAGTTATCTGCAATGTTATATTGAAAAATGTCTGCCAACCTAGATCCCTGTTTGAGTCTCCAGGTTGAAAACACCTGTACTTTTCCTCATTGAAACAGCGGTCAAATCCTCATTTTCTGTTCTATTTTCATATATTTTTAAATTCAGCTAGCTAAGGCTGCATTCTTTAGTCTTGTTGAGTTTTCCAGCTTAGTCCTCCCAGCTAAAGTCATCTACAGGAATCTGTTTCACAACACAAATTCAGACAGGACATAAACTTTTTTTTTTTCTTTGCATCACCAGTAGCACCTACGGTGAATCTGGATATTTGGGAAGAATCTTGTGAAGAGTTTTGTACTCTAATGCAGCATTTCTCAAACGGTGTGCCGTGGCACACTGGTGTGCCTTGAGACAAGTCTAGGGGTGCCTTGATAAATTCGTCTGACTTTACATAATTACTGCAACTATGCAACAACTAAAGAGACTATAACCAATGTCCTTACTGCATGCAAGCATTACACATTGCATTGCATCATATAGCATTGCATGCTCACTGTTCATCTGTTATCTGTTAGATATGCAAATGTAAATTTACATGTAAAAACATAGTTTTGTCTCCATGTTAGTCACACCATAAAAATTCATAAATGAGTGTGGAGAATATCCATGCAACACGCTCCTCTTTGTAAAACAAGCTAACAAGTTTCGTGAGTGAGAAATGTGGAAGAAAATTAAGAATATCCTCTGGTGGGACACTCCTGGTGTCTTCTCATCCTTTGTGCAACCTCTTCCCTTGTTACTTGTCCATCTTAATAGGAGCGACAGAGAGAAAATAGGAACAGGGTGACTGGGGATAAACCTGGGGAGCTGCAGTGCATCACTTGCAGGGTGTCAGGATGCTACAAAAGGAAACTCTGTAACCAAACTGATGTAGCTAGCACTTGCTCACATTGCATGCAGTTGGGACTGAGACATGTTGCTACTTGCTACACATGCTAAAGAGGCTATTTTGCAAGGACATTAATATGGTGTGCCTTGAGACGTCAGCTTGCTTTTTGGTGTGCCTTGGGCAAAAAAAGTTTGAAAACCATTGCTCTAATGGTTCAAACACAGCATTCAGTTTAATTTGGGTATTCCTGGATAGGCATTTTTGACTGATTTTACTTGCAGTGTATGTGCACCAAAAACCCAGCATGGCATCGACCAAAATAATTCAGGTTTGTAAAAACCATGTATAAGCAAACCTGCACACAATGCTCCATTCTATGACTCCTGATCCACCTAAAGATGTGTGCATGGAGATAGTCCTCATGTTCCTCCCTCTGCATACCCAACCATAAACAGTCCATGTAAAGAGCCGGCAGATCGAAAGGTTTACTCAGAAAATGACATCCAGCAGAAAAAAGGAAGAAAACAAATGTACTAACTCAAATCAAGGTGCAGTGTTCATGCAGCAGCCTGAATATTTCCAAAGGAGGTTTGAAGCCATGGTAAACATCTGGTGCATGTAATCAGATTTATATAACACAACACTGAACCTTCTGTCAAACCCTGTAAACCTGTACCTGCAATTTAAATTTGTTTAAGATCAGAACTTTTTTTAAATATATTTTTATTGAATTTTCCTGGATATACAGTGCTTAACAAATTTATTAGACCACCACCCAAAGTAAGGTTTATGCCACAGCTGCCCTAAATAAACAGCATTGGTAATTACCAAAATCATTTTTATGTTTCTGAAATGGTTAATACACCAATATGTAGAAGCTCTTTAACTGAAATGATATTTTTAATGCTAAAATATCATTATTATTGTTATTCATGAATTTTCAAATGTACTGATTTACAAAAAAACTAAAAAATAGTATAGCAAATTATTATTTCTTGATTAATATGTCAAATTATAGTTATTTACTTGCGTTCCTGAGCAGAAAAATGAGTTTTAGTGGTTGAATGTTATGCTTGATTCATATCTGACTTCTCAGAGAAGCCCAGTGAGCTGGCTCAAATTTGGGTGTAAAAAGGTGAATTCAGTTTGAAATTCCTCATTCCTGTTCAAAATGGTAAAACGTTTTTACTTTTAGTTCTTAGTTTTAAACAAGTTTTTGAAAGATTTCTGAAATATTTATGTTTTCTCGTTTTTATGACGGGGGTCTAAATTTGTTAAGCACTGCACATTCATAATGATCAGAGGCACAACAGTCAAAGTTAGACTAGAACAGAACATTTAGGGTTCTGGTGGAACTTACCAAAACACCACTAGAACAGCAACAAAAACCTCCCCAAGAACACAGACGTGTAAAAGAGTAGGTACATCACAACTAAGATAAAAATCATTAAAATAAGGATAACATTTGATAAATAAGAAATTGAGGATTGAATTAAAATGTTAGAAAAGGTAAAAAAAACAAAACAAAAAAAAGCAAATAAGAACATCCACACACACACACCCACACTCACGGGGGAGAGGGCTCCAGTTGCACACATAGGTGAAGTGTAGCCAGTGAAAGTATTTTAATATGTCAAATCTGCTGGGTGTTAATCAGTCCAACTGCAGACCATCAAGATTCCTGATAAAGTTCATTAAACTATCCCAAGTGCTGTGGAAGTTCTGGAGGGTGCTATTTACACTGTATCGGATCTTTTCCAATTGAAGATTAGACATAAAAATATGGATCAGATGAGTTTGGGTAGGTGTAATATCAACCACCGTGCTAATAGGGAGGAGAACGCAAGAGCATTATTCTAAAATCAGAACTTTAAGAAGTAAATCATGAATAACGAAGATGAAACAAGGAGGGGTTAGGAACATAGTGTCAGGTATGCATGTTAAAGGTTCTGCTGCCACACACACATGGGTTTGCTTAGAGTTTGAGAGTCAAAGTCTGGTCTTTAGACGTCCTAATTCTTTCACTTTGCCTCTGCATTTCCTGCTGGGTGATATGAAGCTATTTGCCTGAAGCTTTACTGCAGTCATCTTTGCCATGTCTGGGGTTCTGTTTAGTTTAGTTCATGTGTTATTTTGTTGTTGTTTCTCAGTGGGGTGAGTTTGAATATTTAATAAACTTTTTTGAAATAAAATGTTGCGAATTTAGGGTAAACCTTAAAACAGCACGTGTGAATACAAGTCTGAAAACTTCTATGTATGTTTTAGTAAAATCAGCACCTAAAGAACTTTACATTGAGAAGTTTTCCCACTGATAAAGTCGGTCTACCACGCTGGTTTTATTCCCCGTACATCCCTGATTTATTTAGACCTCTCTCGCCTCTCTGTGGTGTCCTGATGGGTTTTTACTCTCTGCAGCAGGGGGAGCTGTGGGAATTGTTGTGCCTGCTGAAGAACACAGAGACGCTGTCAGAGGAAGAACTGGCCGGCATAAACATCCTCATGTCAGACTTTCAGATCTCTCTGTCCAGCGTCCAACCATCAGCCAAGAGGGAGGGCTTCGCCACGGTGCCTGACGTCACCTGGGAGGATGTGGGAGCCCTGCAGGACATCAGAGAGGAGCTCACCATGGCTATACTGGTAGGCAACAGGGGTCTGTTTAAGCCTCTCTGTCTATTACTCTCTGCAGTATTTATAAAGAAGTTTATACTGCAGCATGAAAGGGAAGAGGGGTCATAGCAGTATTTCTGCTGGGTTAACTCTAACATTCAAACATATCACGAGTCTCAGTCAACAGGCATAATTTCTTTCTAGCTATGTGGGGGTGCTCAACATCTCATTTTATGGAGTTTCTCCAAACAAATCAAGACTCAGCGCTTATAGTGGTATAAATATGAACTTGATGATACTTGTTCATGCATTTCTTTGCATGCATTTCAAACGTTATTCTCCCTGTAGTTTTTCAGAGGTTTAGTGTGTTTCTTTTTATCCAAAAAGTCACTTTGCTTTTTATTCTTTTTCTCTGCATTTTGCAGCAAAAAAGTTTGTTTTACAGTAATGTAAAGGAAGCCCTAAACATGATACTTGATTTTCACTTCCTGTTATTTATATCATCGAGGGATTCACACTAACATTGAGAGTAAAATCCCAGACACCTGTACGCCTGTCTGTATATTAAAGATGTTTACTAGTATTGTGTATGCCACTTTGTTTGAAGCGTGTCTGACAGTGGCCTCATTATAGTTGTAGCTGTATGAACATTATCATGTTTCTGTGAGAAATAAGAGAATTCAAAATTTTTTACCGGGCTACTCTGGTTTTCTTTTTCATTCTAAGCCAGGGCTCCTGACCCAAACTTCCAAAAATACATCATGAATAGACAAAATGTCTACATAATTAATAATAAATGAATAAATAAATAAACTAATACATTTACCATGACTTTTGTGCTGTTTTATATTCTCAACAGCTCATTTCTATCAGTAAAAAGCAGGAGTTTAATTTTTGTGGCAGTGTGGAGTATTTTAAATGTATTTATACATCACATCTAATGTTAAGCATGCTTTTAAATAAGCAAATCCATCTGTGTTCTATTTAATATTTGTTTTTAAAAATGCTGACAAAAATCTAATCTGTGATAAAAGCTGTAAAATAAGTGGAACAAGTAAAACAGTATTTGCTGGTGTGACAGTTAGAGATAGCTATTAAGCTGAAGACTTTCTCACAAAAAGTGTTTTTGGTTTTAATTTGTAGACCATTTTTGTGCTGCTTTGAGTAGGGATGCATGATATTATCAGTGTGATATTGGTAATCGCAGATATTAGCTTTAAAAGTGAACTGTTAGTGATATTTTGGCTATAAAACTCTGCCTAAATCAGCTGTAATATTGGCCATGTGAAAAATAAGGTACTGGAGTTTAAGGCTGGACCAACAAACCTGCAGCAGCTGACCTCTTTTCTTTATTCACCATTATTCTTTAAACTTTAGAGTTTTTTAAGGACTTAAGTTTGATCATTTGTTCATCCTTAAACTTTAAATAGCGTGATTTAAGGACTAGAGCAGGTCCATTTTGGGTCCCATCTAGGGCTGAACGATTAAAAAAAAAGAATCTAATTGCAATTTTTACTCCCAATATTGTGATTGTGATTTAATATGCGTTTATTTTTAGGTTCCTCGTCTTATGTGTTGTTCATCAAACACAAGCAAGAAATCATTCCATATTCTAATGAGCACAGTAAAAGATTAACTAGGAATAAACGCTTTAGAAAAAAATATATATAATTGCATTTTTGGCTCATGTAGCAAATCTGTTATCAATTGATATATTGAAGGGTATGATAATTTTTTATGTAATTCTCATTTTGATTGAGAAAAACATATACATGAACAAGAAAAGTAGGACTTTTTGTAAAAAGAAAAGACTTTAATGTTTGCATAATGTGTAGAACATAACAGCTCTGCTGCAAAAAAGAAAAAAGGTTGTATCAAACTGGTATTTTGAGACATTTCAAGCTTTAATATTTCAGGCTAAATGAATATGAACTATTGAAATATTGAAAATTGCAGCATGCCAAATTGTGATTTAATCTAATTTGCGATCAATTGCCCAGCCCTAGTCACATCCCTAAATTTGTGAAAGGCTGCTCTAAGCTATGAGCCTTCTGTGTTGTAAATGGACGTGTAATCTGGCATAAAGCTTGCCATAATGCAGGCGTGATGAGTGAAAACAAGGATGGATCAAGCCCTATCAGAGATTAAATTATTATTCTGGGTCTAGAATTTAAATAGTTCATTTACCCGGTGTATCTGAGGTGTTGCAAATATGAATATGAATCAGCTAGTGCAAGAAAACAAGAGATTCATGGGTATTCATGTCCCCTTTTTTGGGGGCCCCTCTAATTCTAATATTGTTTATGTTTTATTCTCCACCTTGTATTTGTGTTTCTTCACTAACCACAGTGATTTACTCTTTCTTTACTTGAGTCCACGACCCACACGGCTCTACACCTCTGCCTTTTTTTGCACATGGCCTCTCGCTCATAGCTTTCTCTATCCGTCTTTTTCTTCTTCTTTGTGCCTGTGTACAAATTAGTGTTTTGAATCTGATATAACAAACAATCTCTGTTTATCTTGCTCTCGTTCACTCTCTCTCACTATCCCCTTCTCTGTGTTTAGTGCTCTGCGGAGTGAATTTTTACTGTTACGTGATGGGCAGAGGGAGGCTGAGGTTCACGCCTGTTAAACTAACATGGATGAAGAACTTTCTCTTAAACATAACTAAAATAAAGGGCTAAAGTCAGTTGGCATTTATACTTCAGTACCCTTTCACTTACATTGGCATCCTGCACAAACACAGTCTCTGACACAGTCATCTGGCCCCTCACAGACTGTAGTTAGAGGTGGGGTGAAACCTCTGTTCCTTGTTCTTTCTGTGTTTCCTCACGAAAGCTCTTCCTGTTTTTATCTTCAGTATGATTCAACCACCCTGCACCCTGCGTGACCCAATCTCTGTCACAGATGGGACTCAGAAAGCCCCCACTGATTAATGCATGGGCAAACTATTAAGGAGAGATCTCTGATTGCCATGCAGCTTTTTTATTAGAAACTGTGATGAATCACCTGTGGGTCTAACCTCTTCCCTTCAGCCAGACCCTGTCCTGTCCTTTTCTGGTTCCCCAGGTGCATGATTGCACTTTGACTGGGATTTCTGAGTAAAGTTGTGAATGTTTTACCTGACTGACTGTCATTCACTGACAAAGAATAATAAAAGTTGTTCAATTTTGTGTGTTGTAGGCTCCTGTGCGTTCTCCAGAGCAGTTCAGAGCTCTGGGGCTCTCTGCTCCATCTGGTGTGCTGCTGGCTGGACCCCCAGGATGTGGAAAAACACTTCTCGCTAAGGTTCCCCTACTTGGAGTAGTTTAACTGCATTTTTTCCCTCCTAAATATGTTTAGTGTAGCATTATGAGCCATCTCTGTATCACCCCTTTACCAGTGTTTTCTTCTCTAGTCTTTCAGTTTTAACAGAGGTGAGGCCTTTATGTCTGATGGCTTAAAAAAAATCAGTCTTTTAGGTGGCCCTCAGAAGGCCCTAAAGCAATGGTTTTCAAACTTTTTTTGCCCAAGTCACACCAAAAAGCAAGCTGACGTCTCAAGGCACACCATATTAATGTCCTTGCAAAATAGCCTCTTTAGCATGTGTAGCAAGTAGCAACATGTCTCAGTCCCAACTGCATGCAATGTGAGCAAGTGCTAGCTACATCAGTTTGGTTACAGAGTTTTCTTTTGTAGCCTCCTGACACCCTGCAAGTGATGCACTGCAACTCCCCAGGTTTATCCCCAGTCACCCTGTTCCTATTTTCTTTCTGTCGCTCCTATTAAGATGGACAAGTAACAAGGGAAGAGGTTGCACAAATGGTGACAGGACACCAGGAGTGTCCCACCAGAGGATATTCTTAATTTTCCTCCACTTTTCTCACTCACGAAACTTGTTAGCTTGTTTTACAAAGAGGAGCGTGTTGCATGGATATTCTCCATACCCATTTATGAATTTTTATGGTGTGACTAACATGGAGACAAAACTATGTTTTTACATGTAAATTTACATTTGCATATTTAACAGATATCAGATGAACAGTTAGCATGCAATGCTATATGATGCAATGCAACGTGTAATGCTTGCATGCAGTAAGGACATTGGTTATAGTCTCTTTAGTTGTTGCATAGTTGTAGTACTTATGTAAAGTCAGACGAATTTATCAAGGCACCCCTAGACTTGTCTCAAGGCACACCAGTGTGCCACGGCACACTGTTTGAGAACCACTGCCCTAAAGGTATCAGTTCATGCAGAAATAAAGTGATAGTTTGACACTAAGCTAACAAAGAGGACCTATCACTCATGGGAAATCTTCTTTATTTGCATTATTTGGTGAGTGAAATGAGAAAGCCAGTATTAACTGTATGGCTTGACTTTTCTGAAACTCTTCTGCTGGGGAAAAAAAGTTTACATGGCTGTCCAAAATATAAAAATACACAGATGAAGAGTGTTTCTCAGCTCTTTGGCATGTGATAAATACAGTCCTCCTGGCTCCACATTTTTTCAATGATACTCTTGTCTCCTCCCAGGCTGTGGCCAATGAATCTGGTCTCAACTTCATCTCTGTCAAGGGTCCAGAGCTACTCAACATGGTGAGTCGCTGAGCTGTAGGACTGAAGTCAAGGTCTCAAGGTCTTTGCTGCTGAAAAAACACTCCAGTACTGGATGTTTGCATGTCTAACAAAGAAATAATCTACCAAACACTCATCTACTTTACTTTTTGTGCTAAGTTTAGTTTGTTCAGCCAGTAAGGGCACTCTGCCATAGCTCATGTTCACCTCAACAGTAAGTTCAGACACAGACATTTGTTTTTCACTCCTTTGCTTTAACTTTTGCAGAGCCATTTTTATCACAGGACCCTGCCTAGCGTGTCTATTCAGACTGAGCTGATATTAGAACTGTTGTGTTAAACCAACTGATGGATCTCGTCTGTTTGTGCAGTATGTGGGAGAGAGTGAGCGGGCCGTCAGACAGGTTTTCCAGAGAGGACGAAACTCAGCTCCTTGTGTCATCTTCTTTGATGAGATTGATGCTCTGTGCCCACGCCGCTCAGGCCACGAGGTGAGAGGGAGGGGAAAGACCTCTAGAGCATGATGTTTAAGGTATTAGATCCTGAAATTCACACACTGGCCACTTCATGGAGTGTCCTTTAAAGTGACACAAGCAGCACCAAGTAGTAATTTCAGTGAATGACTTAGCGACTGCAGCCTTGTCAGGCTACAGGATTTATTTACTTAAATAGATGCAATGTGATTTTAAGATTAATTTTGGTTATCTGTGTTTGTGCAAAAATAAAAGTGTTATTTTTCTTTGTACAGTCTGGAGCCAGTGTGCGTGTTGTCAACCAGCTCCTGACAGAGATGGATGGCCTAGAGACGCGACGACAGGTCTTCATCATGGCTGCAACAAACAGACCAGGTACAGAAGACATACTGAACTGACCGTTTGTGAAGCCATGCCCTCCTTGGTTGGACAAAATCTGTTGTCACCAACAATTTCTTAATTTTGACTAACTTTGATTTATATGTACTCGATTATAAACTTGGCTAAACTCAAAGTTAAGTTAAAAACACGCTAACTTGCATTAACTTTAATAAAAGTATTTTTTGTCGCATGATTAGCGCATGCACGGTCTTTATGACCCTCGACCCATCCTGTAGTTTGTGAGATCAGGATGCGGTGCCATAGTGATGTTGACTGCAAGCGAGCAGAAATGGATAAAGGACAGAAACTCTGTAATGGCGAGATCAGCTTTAAGATCCTTCCAGATAATTCTTTAGCTATTTGCACTTACTGTCAATGTGATTTGAGTCCCCCAGAGTTTGTAGAGTCTTAGGGCGCACTCACACTAGGCCCTGGGCCCGTTGAAGCCTAAAATCCGATACGTTTGGCCAGTATGAGGGCACTGCCTAGGCACGGATGAAAGTGAAGGAGCACAAGCGTGGGAATGTGACGTTACGTGAATTAACAACAGAAAGACCCGCTTCAGAGCGCAGAGAGCACGCCAGGCCGCAGCTGCATGCTCAACAGACACAAGAGAGAGGCTGATAGAGACAGCAGGATTTTTCTAGAGAGGCAGACAGAAAACTCTATATTTTGTCTCATTGTATTTTAACAAGTTACAAAAATTTTATCAGAGCTGAAGAATTCACTTCGCACAGCTCCACTACAACCTCATTGTAATGGATCCCAGTCCAGCCCACATTTCTGACCAGTTTGTAGCAAAGTCAGGCTTTAACGACCGCGAGGGTGTTTTGGTTTGTGAAATAAAGCTTCTTCCCTTGACTAAGCCACAAACAGTAGCTCACAGGATAACAAACACCTTTCATCCTGCGTGTGTAAAGGAGAGTCTGCAGAATACACAGACAGGTGTGTGCAGGGGTTAATCACACGGCTTATATACCTCTCATTATTTTGAAGTTAATGTATGTAGTAGGGTTTTTGTCTTGATTGAGGCAACAGCAGAAAAGCCTACCTCACACGAGTAAGATGCTACTAAAGAGAAGACTGTGGTTCAGGCTCTGGTGTCTAGCAGGGGTACTTTCCCACTTTGGTCCAAAATGCCGACGATTTCTTAGACTTAAACTGCAACCACATCAAGGCTGACATCAGAACTGCTCCTCTTCTCCAATGCTGAAGCCACCAGCTGTTGTTGCTTTGCTGGCAAAATATTCCTATATTTAGCATGGATGAATTAATTGATGTGCGATTAATCATGAGTTAACTATAAAAGTTGTGAAATCAATCACAATTAAACATTTTAATGTCTTGACAGCCCTAATAAAAACATATTATAAATCTTGAAAATATTACTAATGTCTGCATTTAGCGATGTAGGCTAATGTTAGCATATCAACAAAAAAGCTAGGATGAATGTTTTTTTTAAGGTGAACATTAGTGGGAAGAAACTACTCCACAAAATAACCTTATTAAACCGACCCCCTAAAGAAAATAATAAAAAATCCATTAAAACAAAAGAACTTTTGTTCCTTCCTCTCCTCAGACTTATGTCAGGGTCATTTTAGCAGGGTCCAGACTCTTGGGTTCAGAAACACTGAATCACTTTATTTAACTGTAGAGCTGTGTGGAGTCCAAAGGTTATCAATAATCTTTGCTGCAGATTCTGATAAATGTTTGCACAAGCTGAGTTTGTGAGGGAGAAATTTAGATTAAAAATTAAGATTTAAATTCCTCCTCAACCACTAGGGATTATGTACTGATATAATACGTGTTGGTTTCTTTGTCTCATCTCCCACCAGATATCATCGATCCTGCCATACTGAGGCCAGGCCGTCTTGATAAAACCTTGTATGTGGGTCTTCCTCCTCCAGCAGACCGCCATGCTATCCTGCAAACCATTACAAAGGTACATCTGAAGCAGAGACACCAGAGGGGACCCCTGAGTAGACAAAAACACATTTACAAAGAAATTTGTATTCTTAAGAACAATTTTTGAGCTTCTTTTGTGAGCATGGGGTAAATCAGTCAAACCTATCACTAACTTTATTTAAACTGTCATACATCATATGTTTTCGTCAGAGGTGGACATCGGTAATTATAATGTCACCATGTTAATCTGTTAACTCAGTGGTTTTCGAAGTGTGGAAGAGTGAGCCTCCCCTAAGAAGAAATTATTCGTTCGGTGGACCCCCACCCACAAAAAGGATTCAAATTGAAAAAAGAAAATTTACCAACATTTCAAACATTTATGTCTAACCTTAAAACATTTTTAACATTAATATATTTTAGATATTTTGGTTTGCAGATATCCTTAAACATCTGACTTTCCCTCTTATCCAGTTATAATGCCACTAAATACCCCTTTTTCTTATTTTTTGGGCCATTTTACAACTTCTTTTTGCCTCTTTTTCCCCCATTTTTTCCACCTTTTCACCTTTTTGGCCATTTAAGCTACCTTTCATCATTAGATATTCCTTTTTTCTATTTTTTTTTTGCTCATTTTTGCTATGTCTTTTTGCCACTTTATCCCAATTTTGCAACTTTTATCTAATCTTTTGTTCTTTTTTTTTAACCACTTTTTTTTGCCACTTTTCATCCATTTAAGCTACCCATTGCCATTAAATGCCACTTGTTTCCTTTTTTCACAATTTTTGCCTCTTCTTTTTGCCCATGTAAACTACCCTTTGCCATTACATACCACTTTTTTCCTCTTTTTTGCCCATTTTTGCCACTCTTGACTGCTTTTTGCCCATTTGAGTCACTTTCCACTCATTTTTCTGTCACTTCTCACCCATTTCTGCTGCTTTCTGACCATTTTTGCACTTTTTCTCCCCATTTTGCCCCTTTTCTCCCATTTTTTGCTGCTTTTTGACCATTTTGCCACCTTTAACCCAATGGTTTTCAAACTTTTTTGCCCAAGGCACACCAAAAAGCAAGCTGACGTCTCAAGGCACACCATATTAATGTCCTTGCAAAATAGCCTCTTTAGCATGTGTAGCAAGTAGCAACATGTCTCAGTCCCAACTGCATGCAATGTGAGCAAGTGCTAGCTACATCAGTTTGGTTACAGAGTTTCCTTTTGTAGCATCCTGACACCCTGCAAGTGATGCACTGCAGCTCCCCAGGTTTATCCCCAGTCACCCTGTTCCTATTTTCTCTCTGTCGCTCCTATTAAGATGGACAAGTACCAAGGGATGAGGTTGCACAAATGGTGACAAGACACCAGGAGTGTCCCTCCAGAGGATATTCTTAATTTTCCTCCACTTTTCTCACTCCCGAAACTTGTTAGCTTGTTTTACAAAGAGGAGCGTGTTGCATGGATATTCTCCATACTCATTTATGAATTTTTATGGTGTGACTTGTGCTAACATGGAGACAAAACTATGTGGCTCACAGCTGTCAGAGGCACCATACCTCAGATTTTCTAAGTAAAAGCGTGAGATGTCATATTTTTACATGTAAATTTACATTTGCATATTTAACAGATATCAGATGAACAGTGAGCATGCAATGCTATATGATGCAATGCAACGTGTAATGCTTGCATGCAGTAAGGATATTGGTTATAGTCTCTTTAGTTGTTGCATAGTTGTAGTACTTATGTAAAGTCAGACGAATTTATCAAGGCACACCTAGACTTGTCTCAAGGCACACCAGTGTGCCACGGCACACCGTTTGAGAACCACTGCTTTAACCTATTGATAGATTGTGGCTCTTGCAAAGGTATTTTTCAACAATTAGGCTCTTCGGTTGAATAACACTGCTCTATAGCATAGTCCCTGTAGTAAGAATAAGTCTATCCATTTTGCTCAATTCAACGCAAATCACCTTTTTTTCTGGTTTATGGTTCCGCGCCTCCCCTGAAGCTCTGTGGCGCCCCCCAAGGGAGGCCCGCCTCACACTTTGAAAACCACTGTGTTAAGTAACATAACTCTATTAAAGATTAACATAGTGGGCATCAAACGTTCAGACTTTAATGTTCACCCCTGAGCCATCTGTGGCTTTTCCCCTTAATCTCAATTATTTACAAAACAACTATGAATTAGTTTAAATCCATACAAAACTAGAAAGTAATGGTTCTTGTGATTCCAACTTTTTCAAGAACCAGTGAACACAGCAGCCGGAATGTAAGCATTCTACCAACAAACTTTAGACTGATTGAACTTTAGAAACTCTGTTGATTCTCCTGATTATGATATTCTGGCAGACTATCCTGCTGCATCAGAAAGAGTAACCTGACAGTTTCTTATATCCCTTACATTTTTAATAGCGGAGCTTTCCTGTGAATAAAATTGATGCCAAGGGCTGTCAGGGGACGTGTATAAACCCCTCTCCTGTCTAAGCAAGCTTTCAGTGTGACCCTATGCTCTTGTTTAAAAAAAAAAAAAGTTTCCAGTTATGATTAAACCGCCGCTTTCCTACAGCTACAGCTGAGCTAACAGATACCACAGCAGCCGCCACTGGATATAATAGCAAACCCCACCCATAATGATCGTAAACCCACACCAAAGCAGACCAGGAGAAAAGGAAAACATCTTTTCTATCATGAAAGCTTTCAGTGTTGCTCTCTGCCCTTGTTTTAATAAAGACGTGTTGTCCAGCTCTGATGAAACTGCCGCTGTGGCTAAGTCTGAGCTAATCACTTACACAACAACTAACCTTTTGCCCCGTAACTCTCACAAACTCATGCCAGAGCAGGTTGGCAGATCACATCATAAAAAGCTTTTGGTTTTTATTCTTTATTTCATACAGAATCATGGGCCTTTCTGGTAAAATTGATGCTATACTAGAGGTATAGCCAAGCAGTAACCATTGGACTCAGCTAGTATAACTAAGCCCCGCCCATAGCTGCCATCTCATTCTCCTTAAGATGGATTTACTTGGTGACAGAGGTGGAGTCTGGCAAATTCATCGGCTTTGCAGGGTTACAGAAAGAGCCCCCATGATCAAGTATTCAATCCAGCGATTGCTCTAAGTCTTCAAGTAATAAAAACTGTTTTGATTCACTCTAACAGAGCTCCAGCATTACTGAGCTTCATGTAGGTGAAGCAGCATGTAACTGTTAGGTTCTTCAATAAGCTTCCTAAAGTACAGTAGACAGCATGCTCTTGCATTATAAAAGGCATTTAATGGAGGTTAAAGGTCTTGATAATTGTCCTTTGACACTGCTAAATGTTAAAGAATTAGGGGATATGTCCAGCTCTGGTTGTTGTACCTTATATGCATCATCTTAAACCCCACAAAGCTGTTTTACTTAGAATTCTAACCTCTGCTTCTAGGTTTAGTTAAGACACTTCAGACTGTCTTTGAATGCAGAAAGAGGAAACAGCTGTGGTAAAGTAAAGTCATTTATATGTCGTTGTAGGGAGGGACCAAACCTCTGCTAGAGCAGGACTTCTGTCTTGAAGAAATCGCCTTTGACGAACGCTGCGATTGCTTCACGTAAGTCCCAGCTGGAATCCCCAGCTTTCCTTGTTCACCTGTTGATACAGTCATGACCCTCTACTGCTTTAAAATGAAGAAAGACCTGCCTTTATGCAGAGTCTTACATTTTTTCTAAGGTTCCAGTGTTGTATGTCTTGCTTTGCCATGATACTGAGGATTTGAAAGCACAGATAAAGCACAGTCAGCCTGAACAGCAGAACTTATGACCCAGATTGGATCTGACTGTGTGTTTATTATGGGTTTGCAGTGGAGCTGACCTGACGGCACTGGTGAGGGAAGCTTCTGTTAATGCCCTGAGGGCCTACATGAAGTCCCAGAATTCCTCAGATTCTTGTTCTGGTAAGTTATTTCCTAATTCTGCATATATGAACAATAATAGAGTTTAACATGAAAACCCTTAAAAGTGAAAGTACTCATTTGCAAAGCTTATCTTGAGTGTTTAGCAAACAGAGTCATTTTCTAAATTGAACTGTGATAATATAGTGATGATATTTAGTTTATTTTTTAAAAACCAGAAGGTGCATCATTGCAGTTTAGAAAGTTATTCCCTAATACAGCGAGCCACTTTACTTTTATGACATTTGTATTTAAGGTCGACCTATCATTTTACAACAGAGATATGCGGCGTCTCATGTAAGTGGTCTACTGGAAGGCCATCTGAGATCAACAATCTGCAGCCAGAGCCCTCTCGTGCAAGTAACGGCCCACGCATTATTTTTGTGTCTCTCTGGCTTATTTCTGGAGAAAATCTGCTAAAGATGCACCACTATTCTCTTCACTTGTGGGTCCCTGTATGCTATGTGCAGTGAAGTGCTTATAACACAAATGAATGTGGGTGAATTCACCACGAGCTAAGAGGCCAACAGAGCCTCTATAACAGCTTTTCTCTCATGTATAGGCTTTTAAAAGAAACAGTGAACAGGAGTTCGCGATAAGACAATCTCAGATCTGAAGAAAAAGAATGTATCGGCGATCTGCTTAATCTGTTTTATCATCGGATTGACTCTATTACTTCTAGCTCTTTCGAACAGGAAAGAGAGATGAAGCATACTGCTGTCAGCAGAGTAAAATGAGGCAGAGGCAGATAGCCTACTGCTGTTGTGACTGTTACAGTGGAAGTTGTTTTGCTTTCAGTTATTTCCCAAATTATTTACAAGCATTTCCACCCTGCAGGTTAACGTCAGGATAACGGAGTCACGAGTGAAACTTTATAATACCAGCGTCTTTTTACGGAGGGAGGTGGCGATGTCCACGAGGTCCAGAATTGATAGTTATTAGAAAATGTTTTGAACTGTAAAATCATTGATTTACATGCATTTCTTCAGCCTACATCCATCCATACTATTGCAGCATGTAACTCTGCATCTCCTCCTCTTCCTCCTTTCTCCGTCATTGAGCAGGTGCCAGTGTGACACATATACGTCACCATTCATCACAGCCTAATTCACCATTGTGAATTAACGTATGCACGACCTTTTTTAAATAAAAATCAAGATTGCATTAAAATAATATAATGCCACTTCTTTACTGCATAACCACATGTCTAAAAAAATCATCAAACTCTGTGTTATATTAATATTTTCTTTCTTTGGCAGTCTGTAAACAAGGCTGAAGTAAATGTGATGTAAAGTTGCACTTGAATAGGCGACTTATTTAAAGCTTCAGCTGTAGGAATTCTATATAAAGTCCACATGCTTTAAAAAAATTAAAGGGTTAAAATGTGCCTAATAAACAGTAAAGCAGATTTTAAAACACAGGCAAAGACACACACATAACTATTCTAAAGTGGTGCAGAAAATTCAGAAATTGGTTGCAAATTTATCTTCAAAATTTAATTTAAAAATCATGATAAAATTGAGATCGTGATCTGGCCAAAAAAAATCATGATATGATTTTTTCCATATCGCCATCCCCTACTGTGAATATAACTGACATCTCAGTTAAAGACAACAAGTGACCAGTGAGGCTGGATGGATGTAAACCCGCCAGTTAGCAAGTTGCTTCTTGCTTACTGCCACAGATAAAGTCAGTTGATGGGACGCTCTTTAATGGACCAAATCCTTAATGTGCCACTACGTACGGTGTTTATACTACCAAACCAGTCCAAATGAAGGCATCCCAGACCCTCTCTACATGCAGTCTGAGCTACCCTTTATCAAATTTATACTAGCATTAGCATCTCCACTTAGCATATAGGAGAACCATTTATCTAAAGGCCCCAAACAGATGTTAGTGCAAGGTAAATATATATATATATATTACAGTCCTTGAATTTTCCATTTAACTAAGTGCCAAAGCTATTTTCCTGCAACTATTTTTAAGATTCAACTCCATGTCAGTTAAGTCCTGTTTTTTACACATTGGGATCAGAGCTAGAGTCAAGACGGATTAAGTCTAAAGCGCTTTCAAACCTGTCTGAGAACAAGTCAGCACCAGGGTCAACAAGTTTTAATGCCTGCTTCTTTTATTCGTAGTGAACAGAGTCAGTCTGATACTGGTGAGAATGGGAAAATAAATGAGGCGTGATAAAATGTGATGTTTGCTGTTGCACAAGCAAAGACACAATAACAATGAGGCAGGAGAGTGGCTGCAATACTGAAGAATCAGCAGAATCAGTCTGGATCACCAGGCAGGACAGACATAATCAATCGAGAATAAGGAGAAATGTTTAGGAATGCACATCAGCAATACTGAACATGTTTTGTAAATAAGTGAAGCGAGTTATTAAGGTTCTCCTTTTACATAATAGTTAACTGTGTGTTAACCATTATGAATGGCAAGGCCTGCTCATGCCTTCTGCCCATCTGCTTCAATCACTATTTCTTACCCAGCTCCAGAGAGATCACAGATTTGCCAATTTAGACTCCAAGTTTCTCTAGAAGATTTTCAGATGCTGTACATTTAGAGCAGGGGTTCTCAACCTTTTCAGCCTGCGACCCCCAAAATAAAGGTACCAGTGACCTGGGACCCCCAGTGTACCTGAAGGTGGCTGAACACAGCCATTCACATTCAAGAATAGCCATGTGGAGACAAGGCTGCCCATTAGGGGGTAAAAATGGGAGAGTTTTCAAGGGCCCAGCCAAATTGGGGGCCAGCAAAATCATGATCCATTGTAAAGTTAAGCTGTGGTATTTTATATTTATAACCTCTCTTATCAAAGAAACAAATTCAAATTTATTTGTGTAGTAAAAACAGAAATAAAATACATTAGAAATAGCTAAAATGGGTTCATAATGGCAAAAAATTGTGAAATTAGTTTTTAAAAGTAGCAGAAATGAGTTGAAAGTGCCAAAAATTGGATAAAAGTGGCAAAAATACCCCCTCCCCAAAAAAATGAATGGCAAAAATGGATTAAAGGGGCAAAAATGGGCAAATTAGGTGGTCAAAGGGGATTCAAAGGTGACTGAAATGACATTAGAGTGGCAAAAACAGGTGAAGATTTGGTAAAATGGGATGAAAATTGATATGAACTGGCAAAAAAGGGTTAGCTGAGGCAGAAATAGTCTGAAACTGGCAAAAATGGGCTTTCCAAATTGTGAAATGTGGCTTAAAAAGTGGTAAAAGAGGTTAATAGTGGCAATAATGTGTCAGCAGAGCCAACAATAGGCAGAGAGTTGCAAGATTTGGTTTAGAATCTGCAAAAACAGGCAGAATAAAGTGGTGGAAAGGGTTTATTATTGACAAAGAATGTTTTAAGTTGCAAAAATGTGTTTAATTGGCAAAATTTGTGGGAAAAGGTGATAAAAATGGGTTAAAATTAGGCAGAATTGATGTAAAGTGGTCCTGACCCTAACGTTGAGAACCCCTGCATTAGAGAAGGGGAATGACTTTAACATTAAAAAGAGAGAATGCTGCAGATATTGATTGTTTCTCATGCTGAGAGGACATAAATGAATAAAAAGTTTGTTGCTCTCAGGTCACGTGTTCTCCTCCGGCCCTGTCGCTGAAATCCGAGTGAGCAAACAGAACTTTGACGATGCCTTCAAGAAAGTTCGTCCATCCGTGTCCAAAAAGGTAGGACGGTATTCACAGCACAGGAACGGCTGTCATTAAAAAGTCTACTGAATCAGTTCAGCTTGTTTTGGAACAAAACTGTCTGTTTGCTTTCTGTTAAGTTTTCATTTATAGACTTTGATCTTAAACTCCAATTAGAAAAAGTCGAAGCGCTGTTTAAAATGTAAATGAAAATAAATGCAGCAACTCTCAAATCACATAAACCCATATTTGATTCACAAAAGAACAAACATATGGTGTTGAAACTGAGACATTTTACCATTTCATGAAAAGTATTAGCTCATTTTGAATTTGATGGCAGCA
Organism: Cheilinus undulatus; assembly: GCF_018320785.1. Classification (NCBI taxonomy): domain Eukaryota; kingdom Metazoa; phylum Chordata; class Actinopteri; order Labriformes; family Labridae; genus Cheilinus; species Cheilinus undulatus. The sequence continues at coordinate 3,871,807 of NC_054870.1, forward strand.
AAACATCTCAAAAAAGTAGGGACTGGGCAACAGAAGTCTGGAAAGGTAAGTGGTGCTATAGGAAAACAACTTGAGGAGCATTTTTCAGTAAATTAGTTTAACTGGTAATAGATGAGTAACATGACTGGGTATAAAAGGAGCATTTTAGAGAGGCAGAGTCTCTCAGAAAAAAAAGATGGTTCATCAATCTACAAAAAACTGCATCTGAAAACTGTGTGACAATTTCAGAAAAATGTTTCTTGACGTAAAATTAGAAAAACTTTGACTATCCTGCCATCTACAGCTCATAATATCATCAAAAAGATTTGAAGAATCTGGAGAAATCTGTGAGCATGGGACAATACTGAAGGTCAGTATTGGATGTTTGTGGTCTTGGGGCCCTCTGCATTAAAAACAGGCATGATTCTCTACTGAAAATCTGCACGGGCTCAGGAACACTTCCAGAAATCTTCTGTCAACACAGTTGGCTGTACCATCCAAAGTGCAAGTAAAAGCTGGATCATCTTCTCTGGGTCTAAGCTCATTTTAAAATGGACTGAGGAAGATTATTGTTCCCCTGGCTCAGGTCTAAAGCCTGTATCTCTGATGGTATGGGGTTGTGTGAGTGTCTATGGCATGGGCAGCTTACACATCTGGAAAGGCACTATCAATGCTGAAAAGTAGAGAGAGGTTTTAGAGCAACATATACTCCCATCCAGACAAAGTCTCTTTCAGGGAAGGCCTTGATTATTTCAGCAGGACAAAGCTAAACCACATACCACATCCATCACAACAGCATGGCTTCACAATAGAAGAGTCTGGGTGGTGAACTAGCCAGCCTGCAAACCTTTTAACCCAGGACTGCTGGGCAGATAGAAACCTACTTCAGACGAGAATAGGACAACATTCCTCTCCTAAAACCCAAGCAACTGGTCTCCTCTCTTCCCAGACTTTTACAGACTGTTGGTAAAAGAAGAGGGGATGTGTAACTTCCATCAGAGTCAAAATTTGCTTATATTTTTTTCATGAAAAGGTAAATGTCTCAGTTTTAACATCTGGTATGTTGTTTATTTTCTATTGCTAATAAAATACGGGTTTATGAGATTTGACAATCATTGCATTCTTCATTTATCTACATTTTTCACAGCGCCCAAACTTTTCTTGGAATTGGGGCTTGAAATCAAAGTATAATGGAACTGTGTTATGAATGAAGACTGACTCATAGGTGTAACATGCTAACACCTGTGTGGCCAGAACAAACAAAACCCTCGACCCAGAAGCCAAAGTCAACATGAAACTGAAGGCATGCACTGTACAGTCATAAGGAATAAAACATCTCTCACAAAGTTCAATGCAAAAGTTCCTCACAGGAGGTTTAAGTCAGATAATCCTTTAGAGCGTCTGAGCAGGTAACCCCGACACCTGATCAACTCATAGTTATCATTAACTAGGGGAACCTCCCAAAAAAACCTTGATTTAAGCAAATACTAACTCCTCTCCCTGAGTGAAAATTTCTACTTTCCACTGAGGAGAACCCCACTACTGTCAAAGAGATGCAAAAAAGCCAGACTGGAGTTTGCAAAAATGTACCCGAGTAAGCCTCAATCCTTCTGGGAGAACATTTTGTGGACAGATGAGACTAAAATAGAGCTTTTTGGAAAAGCACTTCATTCTACTGTTTACAGAAAACAGAATGAGGCCTACAAAGAAAAGAACACAGTACCTACAGTCGAACATGGTGGAGGTTCAAAGATGTTTTGGGCTTGTTTTGCTGCCTCTGGCACTGGGTGCCTTGAATGTTTGCAAGGAATAATGAAATCTGGAGACTATCAAAAGATTTTGGGCCACAATGTAGGACCTAGTGTCAGAAAGCTGGGCCTGTGTCAGAGGTCATGGGTGTTCCAGCAGGACAATGACCCCAAGCATACCTCAAAAAGCACCAAGAAATGTTTGGAGACAAAGCTGGAGAGTTCTGAAGTGGCCAGCAATGAGTCTGGATCTAAATCCCATTGAACACCTGTGAAGAGATCTTAAAACTGCTGTTGCAAGAAGGCACCCTTCAAATCTGAGAGACCTGAAGCAGTTTGCAAAAGAAGAGTGGTCCAAAATTCCAGTTGAGATGTGTAAGAAGCTTGTTGATGGTTATAGGAAGCTATTGGTTTCTGTTATTTTTTTCCCAAGGCTGTGCAACCAAATATTAAGTTGAGGGGGCCAACAATTTTGTGTGGCCCAATTTTTTTAATTTTGTGTAAAATTGTGTCAATTTTTTCTTCTGTTTTTTTGTGTTGTTCCAATGCACATAAAGGAAATAAACATGTGTATACCAAAAACATTTGTAATTGCAACAATTTTTGGGAGAAATGGTGTACTTTCTGGAAAATTCCTGGGGTGCCAATACTTTCATCCATGACTGTATATGGCAGTGCATCAAACCACCAGACAGATTATTCACTATAATGCCCACTAATTAATATATACATCTCTAGGTGCACTTGGACACATCAATGAAGTACCAGGGGTCATAGCCAACTGTTTGTCCTTTATGATCCACAACCATCTTGAGGACTTCTCCGCAGATTCTGAGGCTCTGCTGGTGGCCTTTCTCGTAGACGCTCCAGTGACGCCCAGGAGGCTGTAAGCCTTGCAAAGTGACCTGCCTGCAAAGTCTCTGCTCCCCACTTTAATGGGCAAGCACAACAATCCTCTGTCAGCTCTCTGTATTTTCCTTTCTTTCTTTCGTGGGCCTCCTCTGTCCTCTCATCCCAGGGCACAGTTAGCTCAAGCATGATTACCTGCTTAAATTTTTTTGGGAACAACACGATGTCCAGCCTGTGGCTTGTTTCTGTGATGGTCTCCGGAAACCTAAGTTGTTTCTCCAGGTCCACCCTCATCTGCCAGTCACATGCTGTTCCCAGGAGGCCCGCTTGAGCTTTTGGCTTGGGATTAGGTTGTTCCCTCCCTCGAAACAAACCTAATCCTGCACCTTGGCGGTTGAAGGTGTTTGCCCTGGTCAATGGCTCTAATAGTATAAAGTCACAGGTTACTTTACTGTATCCCTTTGGCATTCCATGTTCATTAGCATTAAGGGAAAGAAAGGTCTGTCCCTTAATTCTAACTAACTTTTAGAGGCCTCTTGTGGGCAGGTGTTGCAAATTAGTGCGTTGCTTTAAAAGGAAGGAAAAATCGTATTGGAACATCTCTAATTACTGTATAAACATCAAATTGAAAAGGTTATCTGTTATCTTCAAAAAATACCCTGGTTTTATGCTTCGGCAAAGTGAAAAATTGGCAAACAGTGAAAGTACAGAGGTGGGTCAGGAAGGAGGGCTGTTTTTTTTTGTGATACTGATCCTGGTAGAAATCTTCTTTAAGGATGTAGTTGCATGTTTTAGTCTCTCAGGGTAAAAGAGCTAAGTCAGTGTATGTGGGTCATAATACCTTAGATAACCTTTGACCTCCAACATCTAATCAGTTCACATTGAAGTGAAAGTGCCGATGTGTGCAAATCTGACAAAAAACACTCGATGCATTCTTGAAGTATTGCACTCAACATTTTGTAACTTGTACTTCCAAAATCTTATCAGTCGTCTCTGAGTCTGAGCAAACATTTGTGCAAAATTTTGAGAGTCCCTTAAAGCATATTTGAGATCATGTTCACATGCAAGACATGAACAAAACAAAGAGTGTGAGCATTTTCTGCACTCTTGAGGGGCGTCTTGGATAGGAATACTGACATCTTCATGGCCTACCTGTCTTTTATTATAATTTATTTCACAGGTGATGACTTTAGACTTTCAACATAATGCTGTAGATTATTTATTTGACTTCCTGAAGAAGCTCTGACAGCAGAATACTTCAGGCTTACATGACTGTGCTGTGACAGTAAAGCTGATCTAATTATTTAAAGGGTAAACCAGTTGAACTCGTTCCACTGTAAACACTGTAACAGTAAACTGTGGGCCGCTCTGCCCGTCATACTGTCATACCTTCAGAAAATATTTAAAGCTTTGAAGAATGACAAAGGCTAATGAGCATCAATGACTGATGTCTGCCACAGCTGTGGCGCTGGCTCAGTCAGCTGTTGGGACACTAACATCTCAGCTTTTGTTCATATGACCTCAAACATGCTCTGACTGACCCTGTGTGTTCTCTCTGCAGGACCAGAGGATGTACGAGCAGCTCAGGGAGTCCCTCAGCCGATAACGGAATCTGAACTGCAGGCGTCATGCTTCAACTTCCACTGTGGTTATAGGGGAACTATTTATGATCATGTGTGTTTACACTGGATCACAGTTCAAAATACTGATGCTGTTTATAATAAACGTGTATATACCAACCTATCCAGTATTTTTTATTAAAGATCTGATTCTTTTTAAAGGTAACTAGTCTTTTTATTTCTATGACTCTGTACTTAGCTCCGTCAGACTGCTCTTACTTGCATTTTTATTTGACAGCATGTAACATGCATTGCTCCAGGCTCACAGGTATTCAACAAGAAAACATATTTTCAAAGTCCACCTGTTGTTTAATGACACTGCAGGCACAAGGAGCCATAAATGGGACCTCTTTGTTAACTTTTTGCCAAGTAAGCAGCAGGGTCAGACAAAACCAGTGAATGAGTACTCAAGCTCCCAATATTATACTGGACCCTTGCTTGCTCACACATACAATAAGTAGTCAACACCTCTGTGACTTAAAGACCCTGTGAAGTGGAATCCAAAGTTTGTGTCTAGGGGCTCCTTAACTGGCTAGCCAAGCAACAAATCTTGCATAATTTTTTTACAAATATCTCTGCATTTAATGTATTTTTGAACCATAATTTCCCCATTTATGAGCAATATTTTTACACTGATTAAATTAAATTTACTTGCATTACTTTCAGTGCTGGACTGGACCATTTGGACATTTTCAAGGGAGGAGCAGGGCCCCCCCAGTATTTTATTTGTTCTATTTGATACAACTTTCAGTCTGTTGGCCGATTCATTTAGATTCAATTATGAGACTTATTACTAGACAAAAGGAATAAAACATAATTTTCACTGCAGGCTTCTCAGGGGCCCCTTCCCTACTGTGGGTATCAGTACCCCTGCTACACCCATGCTTAACACACTAGATATGTTGGAATATGGTTGCTGTGAAAACACTGAGATCTGAATGTGAATAATTTTTGGATTTAGACCGTTAGATAGTTTCCCACCGCTTTCCTGGCTGGTTTTAATGTGGGCGGGGCCAATATGTGGGCTGGTGATGTCACCAGCACACAGTAGGGAATGACCCCGCCCCTCTAACACTACAATATAAAACCACAGAGCAAATCATCTCAGTCCAGTCTATTGTTAGTTGATGTCACTGCCCTTATTGAAAGTTAACAGTCAGATAAATGCTGTTTTTGTTCATCGTGAGGTAAATTTGCCAAATCTATCAGCCACAGTGGTCTATGCATCATTTAAAGCATCATAACAGAGATTTGTGCCAGAAAATGGACTTTCTCTCTTCTCTAACACAGAGCCAGGCAGCTACGCTCTGGTCGTAAGGTCAAGGGGCAGGCTAATAGCACAAGTGCTTTCCTCCAATCAGATTGTAGCATTTTTTTTAATCTGAGAGGATTGTATTTCTCCTGAGTGGGCGTGGCCTTAGCTCACTCAACAGACATGCCCACACCATCCTGGAGCATGGAGCAGAATTTACTGCCTCATTTTTCATAATTTTGGAGCTTAGTTTCATAAACTTAGAAATGTTTTATGACTGAATTTTGACCTGGGGGTTCATTACACAGTGACCTGTCATACAATAAACCTAAATACAGATTTATTTTCACTTTACAGGGTCTTTAAGCCTAGTTTAGCCTACAGCTCTCTGAACCTTCCTCATTTGCTTACTGTCACAATCAAGACACATGCCCTGACAAGATTTAGGCTGTGATTACAGTTTTATCATTTACAGTAGAATTACAGTTGCCTTAGTGAAAACAGACATTTACAAGTCCTTTTTAATATCCACATAATTCTCATCCATTTAGTACATTATCTTATTTCATTGTCATTATTACTGTACTGTTATTATCATCATTATTAACTGTCAGTACCTTTTTTTAATCAATTTTTATTCTGTCTTAATTTCAATGAATTATTGCTTCTTTTGTTCCCCCTTTTGTTGTCCTTACTTTCTATTTGGTTTTCCTTTAAAAAGTGCATACATTGGCTGTAACAGAAACTCTTGATAAATAGGTACCAAAACTCAAATAGAGTGTTTTAAAAATCCACATAATTGATAAGCAAGAGTGCACAGGACTTTAACATTTATTTTTCAAATTACATGAATACTTTCAGAAACAACTAAGTGGCTGTGAGGGTATACGTTCTAGTTTTAAAACATGAAATTCTGTGGACATTTGATACACCATTTACTCCTGGCAGATATAAATATGGTCTGCAGACTTTCTCCTCTCTTCACTTGATATTCCAGATTTTTATTATTGGTAAATATAAATTCATAGATGGTAGGTTAAAGAAATTCAAAGATAACTAATGAACATCTTTCATGGAATGTTCTTAAACTGCTGAACTGTTCTCACCTGTATCAAACTGATGAATGCCAGGTGCTCCTAAGCTGGAGGCACATGCACATTTTTCCCAATTAACATAAAGGAACACCCTTCGATGACCATATAAGGGCGGTGTGCAAACACAGACGGCACAAAGGGGTTAGGGAAATGTAATTACTGATCAAACTAATCTTGCATATTTGTGCACTGATGAGTGCTAGATTAAACGTTTTATCCTGTCGTATCAGCAATGAAATGTTCCCAAGAGTGTTCTGGAGTGTTCTTAGTGAAAACAAATCACAGATAAGAAAACTTGGTGAACGTCAGGATCTTACAAACTGTGTAAGAGGGTTTTAAGAACAAATATCTGCTTAAGAACAGTAGAGAGTGAGGCCCAGTGTTTTAGCCCTCCATCAGCCATTCTAGTCCAGAGGATTTGGTAATATTGTACGTGCAACTGACCATTTGATATGCTACTTTAACATCAAAATGACGCACACAGAAAAACCTGCTCTTGGAGGGACGCTCAGAGCTGAGACCGCTACCTGGAAATGATTCCCCTCACTGCACATCGATTTCTGACCAACAGACACCTGGGTCATCAGTCTAAAACAGGGGTGTCCAAATTATGGCCTGGGGGCCAAATGCAGCTCACAGTCCAATTTTTAATGGCCTGCAGCACATTCTTAAATTATTGCCCACATTGGAACATGAAGCGAGACTGTATTGTACTTCTTAGTTTCAGCACAAGGTGGGGCTACCATGCTAATTCTGTAAACAAACATTTTGACGATAACAATTTATTGATGTGTTTTTTGTGACTCAATTGAGACAACACTGCAAATGGTTAACATATTGGCAACCAAAATATGATTTAAAATGGCCTCAATTGAGACAACACTGCAAATGGTTAACATATTGGCAACCAAAATATGATTTAAAATGGCCTTATTGTTTGCCAGTGGTAGCCAGGACCCACAGGGCCTCCCCAAAATCCTTAAAGTTAACAACTTTTTTGCCCTGTCAGCTATTTAAAAGCCATTTCAGCATGTCTTAACTTACATTTGATTGGTTTTACTAACTACAATACTCTGAAGAAGAGGAAGTGGCCCCACCATCCTTGTACATTTCCATATGTGGCCCTTGGTTGAAAAGTTTCTGCTCTACACACCTCCACAGCTCTTAGCCACCTGTTGATTTCAACACCACTGTTTGCTGACAACCAGCTCTAATTAATCCCACTGCCCTCCCCCTCAGGAACACACTGTAAACAGGACTGGGTCAGGACCAGGCCAACTTTGACACCACAAACAGGCTGGAGTGTGACACACAGGAAAAGAATAGTAGAAATAAAACACGTGTGATTTATACACAGATAAAATGATCTGATGACATCCATTTGTTTTGTAGAAGCAAAGTTTTTATTTCTTTGAAATCGGTCTGATCTCAGTTTTCAATCAAATGCCATGGCTCCAACTGAGTACAGGATTTAAAACTCAAAAATACAATTTATTTGAATATGAAAAAACCACAGAGTACCATTCTGTATTTCGTTGAGTTAATTTACTTTAGCACCTGTGACAGAACATCATGTCTCTAAGCTTGGACTAAACTACCAGGAAAGACACATTATCTGGGAAATAAAGTCTGTCTGGTCATTAATTAATTTTTCTTGCTTCAATATGATCAGTTATTTATTGAATATATTCATATTTTTGGAGGAAGTCATTTTGGCAGTTTTGTTCATTAAAGTGAATGAATTCATAAAATCTAAATTAAGACTAACATTGAATAAAGCATAGCTTAGGCACTCATGGGCTTCACACAGTACGCTCGCATACACCAAAACCTCAAAAACTTATGTGGACCATTCAAAGTGTGCAAGTATACATTAACTGTGTCTTGGTGTATGAAAATACACATTAAAAGAAGGGTAGTTCAGACAAAGGGTCACAGGCTAGAGAAAGGTCAACTTCACTGAATAGAAACAACCGATGCAAGCCTCTCCATGAACTCAAAAACAACAAAAGTCTCAGTCAAGTCTGGGGGTGGGTGTTAATTCATTCATTTTTGGTCCACTTACACACACGCACAGTGATGCTGTGACTGATAGCAAAGCTGCTGTAACTATGCAGGCTCTCAACTGCAAAACACCCAAAGGAGGAGGATCTTAAATCTGCATTTTAATGATTTAGATTTCTGATTTCTAAGGGCTGGTTGCACACCTTGGATGACTAAAACCAGTTTTTCATTGGGCCACTCTTGCTTCTTACTAAAATATCACTTCAAGGAAACAGAGAAACAACAACAGAGACTGATTAGTTTTAAGGATTTGTGCAACCAATCCTTGGTATTGCCTTGTTCTTTAAATCCACCATCACTTGACCTGGCCTTTCTCATCTGGACAACAAATAAAGTATTTTCTTTTCCTGTGAGGACAGCACTCTTCTAAACTCCTCCACAGTTTCCACCCTTAATTCACATGCTTAGTGTATTAATATGCAGAAGCTGTTAAGTCTGTAGGACGGTGAGCTGGGTTGCTTTCATGGTGGACACTGCAGCTTTGTTAGAGAAAAGCTTTTAGTGAAGTTATTCCTGCTTGACATCTCCCTTCAGCTTCCTCTTGACCCGGGAGTAAGGGCTCAGAGCATCGTCCATGATGAAGTCATACAGGACCTTCATCCATGATGTGTACTGTGGCAGGTCATCATAATACTCAGATGCTATTTTCTTCACCTGGAAACAAAGAGGAGAACACAGTTTAGTCAGACTCAAATCAAGATAACTCCTAAGTTTCAGTTTGTTTGAAAGTTAATTTTCTACATGTGTATCCCAAACAAAAACCTCCATGGTTAAAAATGAAGCCAATGCATAAGCGCAAAAAACTGCAGATCCTCAAGCGTCCACTTGTGGCAGGAGGCAGAAACACTTGAAGTTACATACAAACCCCAGACAAAACACCAGTTTTCAGTGGAAATACACAGGTTTAAAAAAAGTTTGGGCTGTCTCTCATGGTCACATACTGTATGTGGGTGAATGCTTTTGTAGCACAACTTCTCTGTGTTTTTCAAAGGATATGATTTATACATAAAGGGAGCGTGGCTGATTTGACTGCTAGCATATTGAAGCTGTTTGTCAGGAAGCTCAAAACCTGCCTCAGTTCCACCTCTTCGTCTATTTCTATGCAGACCAAACGAGAGAGTTCAGCCGGAGTTTATATTACAGCCACTGCTGTGGATTGGCTTTAAAAGCCCCCCTTCAGTGACCAAATGCTGACATCACTCATGTTTCATCTAATACTTTCTACAGTCCAATGTATTCCTGATGGGATGAGCGGTAAAGATAATGGCTGGGTGGATTTTAGGCAATAAAATACAGTACAGAAAAAGAACTGATAATAATCATACTGACCCATGGTCTTTCCAAACAGACCTATAAGGTGACATCAGTCTCCACAGTAGACATAACAGTAGCACAGAACCAAGTCCTAGTTGAGAAAAACTGCTTTCTTCAAATGAGAAATACATCCCACAGTCTGTATAGGAATTTACCAACTCCTTAGAAAGAAACACTACCTGCTGCTTCGTCTGCTCTCGGTATGCAATAAACGGGCTTTAGTATCAAAATGTTTAGCCTTTTTATATCTTTACACACTGGAGGATTATTTTATAGACCTAACTTGTCAGTTAGTGATTATGGTTTTATAGTATATCTTATCTTATATTAACGTCATTTTGACACCCACCTGAGAATGCTAAGAAAAAAATACCCATTTAACAGAGGAGAAATTTTAAAATACTTAAAAAAGTACAATAGCATGGTTTATAGCATTCTGTGTTTGAAGACAGAGATAACAAATGTACAAGACTATTGTAATCAATAAAACTACGGTTTACTTTAGTTAAAATTTAGTTGAGTAGAAGTTGAACAACTGGTCTTAATATATACTGTCAAATTACTGTATTTAAGTAAATGTTTTGGGTACTTGTGCTTTTAGAGTACATTTTGAAATCAGTACTTTTACTTGTACTTAAGTAATTTTTAACCAGAGTAACTGCACTTTTACTGTTGTACTTTCTCCACTTCTGTTGGGTAGCACATAGTGAATGATTCCACATCACATCCAAAAACAGCTTAACCTGACATGCCAGATGGATTTGTTTCACACATCCATCTGGTAAACCTCTCATAGGCAGTGTTTGGGAAAGGGCAGAGCCTTTGGAAAAAAAACTCGGAGGATGACTGGATAAATGTTCTGTCTGTCACATCTTTACGGGCTAATCAGAGCAACAAAACAAGCAACGTAGCTGCTACCAAGAAGTAAAGTCCATAGAGAACTGCATAACGCGAACCACGGTGACTGTAGACATGTCAGTACATGACTTGTCGTTTTTGAAAAGAAAACAACTCATTGCTGTTCTTTGTTCTTTTAACAAAGAAATTTCAGCAAGTTCTGATAAAACTGGCGCTTTAGCAGCATCCATACTAATGTCTTCCACCACAATTGCACTGGTCTCTTGTTGCTGCTTGCTTACATCCCAACTCTGCCACTCCCGAAAGTACTGCCCCTTGGCACTGATTGGTCCTGTCACTTTCTAACCGGGCCCATACTGTTAAGACGGGAGCTTTGCAAGATGGATTCGCCAGTGACAAACACAGAAACGGGCGTATCCATCTGCTTTTTGATGCGAGAGATGTGGTGTGATATGGGTGAAGTTATCAACTGAGTGAGTGGTCCTGCCTTTGGCTTTAGGTGCGCCAAAACAACATTAGCATACTTTCCTTTGGTATGCATAGCATTGCAATGAGGTTGAATTTGCTTTGTTCTTGCTAGAGGCGACCCACCTTGCCACAGAGAGTTACTGAAGCTCTGTAATATTGTAAAGTATTTAAGACTCTCAAAAGTTTAGTTTAACTATATGTGGAGACCTTAAAAGTGTAAAATTTAATTCTATATGGGTTTAATTAACACAGATTAATTAATCTTGGAACCTCTTAGTTTGACTTTTATTTTTAGAGGGTTTTTTCCGTCACTGATGCTTTTTAAATCCACCTAAGTAAAATAATCCCCCCCAAAATATACTAAGTTAGGGTTAAACTACTGGTTTGAAAATTTCTCCTAAAAGTGCACGTGCACAAAAAGCTACTCAACTGTAGTATCTTAATTAAATGTAATTAGTTATTTTTACCCCTGTAAGATTTAAGCTGCCACTTCAGACAAATTTCTCGCCTTACAAGGACAACAGTAATCTCCAGCCATAAAGCTGTACATACCATTGGCAGCCTCCGTCCTGGGATGCTGGGGAAGTCGTGGTGCTCATTGTGGTAGCCCACATTGAAGGTGAGCAGGTTAAGGGAGCCGTAGTAGGAGTAGGTCTCATGGCCCTTGAGGAACATGTAATGCTCAGCTATGAAGTGACCAGAGATGGGGTGCAATCCCATCCCCAGCATGGAGCCAGCCAGCATATAGACCAGAGGCTTGGCTCCCCACAGCGAGTACAGCAGGATGTCAAAGGTGATCTGTACGGCCACATTGGTCACCTCCAGCTGGGTGATGGGTTTGGGGTTGATGCAGAGCGGTCGAATAGCATAAAACAGTGGCTGCAGTATAATCCAGATGAATTTGCGGAAGCGTGTGCAGAAGAACCAGCCTTCAAAATCAGTTGGGATGTCTACATCCACTCCGTCTCCGCCGAGGTATCGATGATGGTCCAGATGATAGCGTTTAAAGGAGGCAGAATAGGGCAGGCCGATGGGCAGGTTGGCAAACATGGCAAAGTAGCGATTCCACATGGCCTTGTTGTTTCCAAACGCTGTGTTGTGGGAGATTTCATGTATAGCAAGGGTCATTGAGTGGTTGATACAACTGCCAAAAGCATATGTCCAAAACAAAACCCATTTCCAGTCCAAGTCTTTGACCAGGTAAAAAGCTAAAAACTGTATAGCCACCATCATGCACACAATCCATTTCAGCCTGGGGTCAGGGCCCATCAATGACTTGATTTCTGGGTATTTGGCTGTAAAGAGACAAACAAGATTACAGTTAAATTCAGAGGAACTTTGTTTTTGATCATCAGGTACTTCATGTTTACATCAAGGCATTCTACTTATGCTGCGATTAAAGATGAACATGCCATTTAAATCTAGCATTTGCAGGCTGTGCAATGCCATTCATACTAACTTAAAGACCTAATGCTACCACTTGTTAGCTCAACATATTTCCCTGTAATTCTGATTTCACTTAAATGTAAACATCACTACTGGGGCAAACAGGCTGCAGAATATTTCTTTTAGTGACTACACCTGCAGCACACATAAAGTGTAGAAATGTGAGACAGACAGAACCAGATGCTAAGCTCTTGATTATTTATACAGAAAGTTACTAATAAGGCTGGGCAATTAATCGCAAATTACATTAAATCACAATATGGCCTGCTGCAATTCACAAATCGTTGAAGTTGCAATATTTCTTAAACTTGAAAAATGTCACAGTAGCAGTTTAATACATTTATTTTTTTGCAGCAGCTTTACAAGCTTAACCTCCTCCACCCCAGCTGCCTCCTTTATAGCTTAAAGCTTGTTGTACTCTTATTTTCAGACTCATGCTGCTACAGATTTATTGCTTCTGAAACCATTTCTTTTTTTTAAAAATACATATTGTCACTCATGTGTCCATCCATATGGGGGTTTCCAGACATGTGCTCCCTTAAAAGCATTCTGCTTAACTAACCCTGGTAGCATCTTTAGAGCAGAGCCTTCTCTGCCAAGTAAAACTATAGACTATATCCATTTTGCAATAAAATGGTAAAATGTATCATGAGTGTTTCTTACTGAATGTAGGTTTTAATATTGATTTATTGCTTGAATTTGTTGAAAAGTGCATAACCTAAGTAATCTAATACTAATTGCATATTAAATCGCAATATCGGAGAAAAATAATTGCAATTAGATCATTTTTGCGAATCATTAAAGCCCTAGTTACTACACAGGTGGGCATGCTGATCAAATGCAATGTCCATCATAAATGGTATATAATGATGATGATGATGCACCTGTTATGACAATAAAAATGTCCTATTATTGCTGGGCAATTAACGAAAAATAACCAAAACTGGCATTAGGAGCCTCTGATTAACGTAAATCTGCCCTGTCAATTATTTCATTTTCTCCCATGTAATTATCTCTCTACTAATGCACAACCCCCTTAACAACACAGTACTGGCTGTGATAGGAAGCCACATGCCACAGCCACAGTCCGCTAAAACTCAAAGAGCCGACTGTGCAGCGTGAACAGCAGGGTTATTTTCTTCTTTTTACACAATAGTATAAAAAAACCCTTATTGTGTTTGCAAGAAATATTTTCTACATTTCTAGCAAAATGTGACTTTAAAAAGAATCACTGTAGCTGATGTAACCTATGTTTTAATTTCATTGTTAATCTGTGCATGTTTTTTCCGTTATTTGTTTTAAAATCGTAAAAATATTTACAGCACAAACCGAGTCAGGGGTGGGATAATCGTACATCAATCATAATCAAGGTAAATGTCAATTAGTCTTGATTTTTGGCCATAATTGCCCAGCCCTTATCCTACCTTAATCTACACAGTAGTACACAGTAGAGCTTCAAAATGCAAAAAGAACAAATGGGAGTGAGACAAAAAAACAAAACAAAACAAAACAAAAAACACTTGAGTAAGCAATTTATTTAAAACAACAATTAAACTAAAATCGGCTGTTCATCAGCTGATCAAAAGTTTAAGACCACAGCTCAAAAAAACCCGAAACCACCCTCAAAACAGAAATAAAAGTTTCAAAAAAGGACTCGGTGCTGAGAAGCTCCACCGTTCTTGTTGATCACTTCAAAAATTAGTTTGGGCATGCTTGAAGCGAGTGTTTCCAGGAGCATTACTCCAAGTGTTGAAGATGACTTCACGAAGGGCATCCACTGTCTGGAACTGATGTCCATTTTTATAAACTTCCCTTGCCATCCAACTGCAGCTTTGTCCTGTTGAAAAACCCAGTCCTTACCACACAGACGAGGGCCCTCAGTCATGAGGGATGCACGCTGCAACATCTCCACATAGCCAGCTGCCGTTTGACGCCCCTGCACAACCTGACGCTCCATTGTTCCATTGAAGGACCCCAGATCATGATGGCAGCCCCTCCACTGTGCCGCGTAGAAAACATCTCCAGTGGGATCTCCTTGTTATGCCAGGAACATTGGAAGCCATCAGGACCGTAAAGGTTACATTTTTTCTCATCAGAGAATAAAAATTTCTTCCACCTTTCAGTGTCCCATGTTTGGTACTCCCTTGAAAAGTCCAAACTGGCAATATTGTGGCGTTGAAGGAGACGAGGCCTTTGAAGACATTTTTTTCCCCACCCCTTCCCTCTCAGATGCCGTCTGATGGTTATTGGGCTGCAGTTGGCACCAGTAACGGCCTTAGCTTGGGTCGAGGATCGCCCCGTGTCTTGACGTACAGCCAATCAGATCCTCCGGCTCAGCGCTGGTGAAATTTTTTGGGGTCTACCACTTGACTTTATTGTTCCATAACCCTCAGGATCTTTGAAGAAATTCAAAATGACTGTCTTGCTGCGTCCAACCTCAGCAGCAATGGCGTACTGAAGAGGCCTTGGTTATGCAGCTCAACAATCCGACCACATTCAAAGACAGAAAGCTTTTTTGCATTTGCCATCAGGAGGCCGTGACAGCGTGAATACCTGACACATTTTTTTTCAGATTTTGTCTTTTAAAGGCTGTGGTCTTAAACTTTTGATCAGCTGATGAACAGCCTATTTCGGTTGTTTTCAATAAATTGCTTACATAATTTTTTTTGTCTCACTCCCATTTCTTCTTTTTGCATTCTGAAGCTCAACTTAAAACCTTCTTAAGATCCAGCAGTGCAAAATGTAAATTCTTGCAATTTTTCAACTGATCTTAAAATTTTGATCAGGAGTGTATTAGAGGTCCTTGATGACATACAAGTATAGGCCTTAAAATGCAACTGGCTGCCACAAGATTATTTGCAAAGGTTAAGATGTTTTTCCTATTAATATAGAAAGTAATAAAGTAAATAAATAACGAGTT
The DNA here is from genome assembly GCF_018320785.1 of Cheilinus undulatus. Classification (NCBI taxonomy): domain Eukaryota; kingdom Metazoa; phylum Chordata; class Actinopteri; order Labriformes; family Labridae; genus Cheilinus; species Cheilinus undulatus. The sequence goes on from NC_054870.1 coordinate 3,887,418, forward strand.
ACATAACCAGTGAACAGAACTGTAATAAAAGAGAATGAAACTGAAATCATGCCACTTAATAACAGCTTTCAGGGACCAAAGTAAAGAACCAACTATCTTATTGGATAAAATATTACTTTTAGAATGCCATTTAGACAGGTTAACATCCATCTAAAATGTTACACGCTCAAATCTGGACTATTTTTCAGGCCATACCAGTGTAGGGCTTTGAAAACACCAGTTTAGTTTGAAAATGACTTGTCTGTCTGTTTGCTAACAGCTGATATGGCTGGCTATTGGCCCTGATTGCTGTATCTGGCAAAGGCATGTAGACATGTGGGTGTAATTATGCAGTAAAACCTCTTATCAAATCTTTGTTATCATAATCACTGATAGCACGCTGAAGAACTGTAAACATGAAGGGGCATTCCAGGGGACCTGCTGAAGAAGTCTTCTGGCTTCTTCTTTTTTTTTTTTTGGTACATGTTGGAGTGTTCAATTTGAAATGACATTTTTTTAGTAGCTGGTGCTGAATATCCCAAGGCCTGAATCAGGCCCCTACATTGTGCTAAAAGCAGAGGGGAACTAAACTGTCAGAGAAACTAGGAAATCTATGTGCAACTTGTACCAGGCACTTAGAAGTTTGATGTTTGAATATGAAATGTTGGTTATCCCCATGATGAGAGGGGAAAAAAGCTTACCACTCTCTCAGGTAGGGGTGGGTAAAAATATCGATTAATCGATGCATTGCAATATTTCCTCCCCAATTCAATATCGATTCAGCAAATCCTCTGAATCAATTCACCTCCTGGCCTGTGGGGGTCGCTGTGCGTGTGATTCGCGTTGTATGGACAGAGGCCGCACTCGACCAAACAACAACACACCATAACCATGTTATGTGAGGTTTATCACAATTTCCAAGAGGACAGAAATATTATTTAAGTTTACAAGCACTTTACTTTTTCAGTGTTTATACAGAACTGGCATGTTTTTTTACTTTTGTACCCCATATGCACAAATAAGTTATTATTGTGCAAATTTTTATTTTCAGATGTTTTATTGCTCAAAAATTTGTGGTGACTTACCACATATGTTCACATGGGCATGAAAATAATTATTACAAAATTGTCAACAGGTTATTTGTGTATTTCTACTTCTTACTGAATCGACAATGAAGCATTTAAAACAATATCAAATCGAATCGATATCAAATCAAATTGCAACCTAAAGAATCGAAATCACATCGTAAGGTTCTTAACAATACCCAGCCCTACTCTCAAGTTTGACAATGAATGTCAAATAGGGATTAGGGCTGGGCAATGAATCGCAATTAACATTAAATCACAATATGGCATGCAGAAAGAACTGGAAATGTGTCAAAATACCAGTTTGGTACAATCTTTTTATACTATTTTATGTTCTACACATTATGCAAACATTCAAGTGTCTTTTATGACAAAAATCCTACTTTTCTTGTTCATGCCTTTGTTTTTCTTCATCAAAATAAGAATAACATGAAAAATATCCTCCCCTACAATGTAGCAATTATCAAATTTGCTATATGAGCCTAAATCGCAATAAGATTTTTTTTGTAAATATTTTAGCGCTAGTTTAACAAACCTTATACTTCACTTGTTATAATATAGAAAGATTTCTAGCTTATATTGTTGGACAACACATAAGAGGAAACTAAAAATTATCGCGTCTTTAATCGCAATGTTGGGGGAAAATTGCAATTAGATTATTTTTGCAAATCGTTCAGCCCTATTATGGATGAGTATCAAAATGTGGTACCAAAACATCTGATGTCTACTTCTCTATCATTTTAAAATACAGATTTCAGTGCTTAATTTCCTTTAGTTATGTGTTCTATTAGTATATTATTTCAGAATCACATACACAACAGAAACAACTTTTATTCAGCTGCCAACTTTTCACATACTTTTTTATCCTCTTAAATGTATTGATTCAGGCACCAGCAGCTTTAAAAAGTCTCAGTTTAGCACCTAAAAACAAAAATCTCCTACATTTCTTTGATAAAGAAAAAATAAAGAATTTAGCACCTGTATTGAAAAAGCCAGAGGGAAACCTAATGTAAACACTAAACCATGATGTTCTGTTCATCAGAACTGTTTACCAGAGAAACTACGACAGCAGCAGCATTACTAATCTGTAGAGGGTCAATGTTTGAGAGTGTCCTGGTACTGCTGAGTTCAGTCAGCATGGAGGTAAATAATTTAGCCCAGGGGACAGCTTTGCTGTGAATGAATATCTTTGGATCTGGTTTCACTCTAACCACAATGGCAGTGCTTTGTGTTCATCAGTGAGTTTAAGTGCATGTTGTGTTAGAAGTAAAAAGACTTTAGAGACACAAAAGCTGTAGAGACAATGTACACTCTCTTCACAATCAAAAACGGAGTCCTTCCTTGTCCCGTGCTACTCAGACAAACCACCTGATACAGAACTTCAACACAAAAAATGCCTTTCATATTTCCAACAATAAAACAAGAAATACTGACAGTATAATACACAATTCAAATTTTAATTGTCAAGTGCCCTTTGTTGTGATTTTTATGATTATGAAGACAAAAAAGATGTTTTGCTGAATTTATCAGAACTACTTTAAACACCTTACATTTAATCGTGTGGTGGGAAAATCACAAAGTACACTCCAGAACCCGGGAAGTCTTCACATGCCTTGTTTTAAAAGCCGAATGTGTAAAACCAGTAGACAATGTGTTAATGAAGTTTGAGGGAAAGCAGCACATTAATGTTAAAGGAGCTTGAGTCATGGCTGGAAACTTTCTATAAAAGTTATTCTAAGATAGAGGAAAGAGGTGAAGATCAGTCCACTTGAATAAGACTAATATTAACGGGCTTTCCAAAACTAACATGGAACCTGGACATTAGCTTTGTCTGAATTGTCCGTCTGTCCAAATCATGTGATTCATTTACCTCTAAAATTCACCAGACATGTATTTTAGGAAGAATTTCTTAAAAAGACATGACATCCAGTGCAATGAAATGTTTGACTGGGGCAGGAAAGTGTCTGGTTAAACCGTTACAGTAACTCCAGAGAAAGAAGCTCAACGGTAACTTGTGACATTTCAGGGAGTGGCAAACAGAAGCAACGTTAACCAACTGCGCTGCAAAGACTAACAAGTTAGTTTTAATGAGACAGACATACTCAAGTCCAGTTATCCAGTGCTCGTAAAAATAATAATAATCAGGGTTTTTTGGGGTGCATTTCCCCATTATATGGTAGTGGCTGGCAGAACAATCCCCCACAGTTGAGCATAGCCTCAGTCTGTTAGCTTGTTCTAACACGTAGCAGCAAATACAAGAGCGGATATGAAACCGTTAGCTTAACGTCATTAACGTTAGAGTACACAGCCAGCGCCAACAGTAGCACTTATGTAGCCTGCATCACTGTGAAGACTTTCACTTAAAGTATTAACGGTTTACAAACGTTAATACTAGTAGTGGCCGTTCAGTTACGCATTGGTATAATAATATGTTAGTTAAGTGTACACAGGGTCTCTCCAAAAGCTGCTAACAGATAAGCTAGCTCACCGAGGATCTCTTTCCTCCTGTCGGCATGCGGCTGGTCTGTGTACACCCATTCGTAATCTTCACGGGCGACTCGGTTCCCCATCTCTTAGATCACTCGTTGAAACAACTTCCTTCAATTAAAAAATACAACTAAATATATCGAGGTCTTTTTAAAAGTAACCTCTCTGGCCAAACTCCTCTCTCGTAAGCCTGCGTGCCCGCCCGGCCGACCTGCCCGAACATCAGCCGGTCCTGCCCCACTGCACGCGGCTCCTCCCACCGGCGGCCTATCCCATATGTAACGTGTTTGTGTCCTCTTACGTAACAGCGCTCATCATCATCATCATCATCAGCCACCGTTCATTTTGCTAACCAACGACCAAATATTATTGTTTTTAAAGCCATATTATTATCTTATTTGGATAATATAGAAAAAAGTTTAAACCCTAAAGCGACCAAGACAAAAAGTTTGTGAGAAAAATATATTTCCTGAGCTTTATTCAACCTCGAGCCCTTTTTATTTTGTTTTTCGTTATTTGTTGTATTTTTGCTTTATTGCTATAAGGTTTGCAACTGCCTTTTATCCTGAACATTTCTGTACCTGTTTTGTATCTATTTTGTCAATAATAAAAAAAATCATCCACCGTTCATTTATTCCAGCAGAACTTTGTAAGATAGAAAGTTTATTTTGCTTCTCACATTAACCGAATATCTTATCTAAATTGAAGTATTTTATATACAGCCTACTACGCACAATGGCATTTATACACTATTTATTCCACTATTGCGGAAGCATTTAAACAAACTGGAATATTTTGGAGACATGCTTTTATTCTGTAATATAATTCTGTAATATAAAATTGCATGTACATGTTTCCAAAACGTCAGGTAAAAGTCAGCCAATAATTTTCATCAAATATTTTTTGGGACAACCTTTTCACAGTTTTCCACCCAGTTTCTTCATTCTTGAAACAAATTAACAGTTCATATTAGAAACTGCATCAACCTAAATTCATTCAAGAAACACACTAAATATTTTTGTTGGACCAGTTAAGCACAACATCTTAATTATCCTAATTATCATAAATGTATAGTTCACTCTTAACATTTGTTTTTTATTTGTTATTTTCCCTACAGATCTTTATCTCTCATTTTAACTTTTCCTCCCTTATTACCTTTATATTACTTATTTGTTTAATTCCAGCTGTTCTCGAGGGTTCAGTTTTTCACATGGCAGGGCCACTTGACAATCCCATATGGGCTTCTCTGGTTTCTCCTGCACATTTCTTCAATTATTGATATTTGGCTTCCAAACTAAAAAAAAAACAAACAAAAACACTCTTTAGCACATAAAGAGAGAATGATTCCACATCCAAAAACAGCTGCTGTATTTCACTTCATAAAGGTGTGACTTTACCTGGACTGCCTGGTTAGAGATCCACATTCTCGTCTTGTTATTGGGAACAGGATAAGATCATCTTTGACTGAAGGCCAGAACTCCTCAGAGGCTACTCAGTACTCAGTGCATGGAGTTCACTTTCACTTGAGTAGATCTATAGAGCAGTAATTTTATGTCTTCTTAAGTTAATTCAACCAAACTAACTGTACTTTTACTGGAGTACAGTAGTCTTGTATACCACTGGTCCAAATATTTTTGTTGTTATATCTGAACATTTGAAGATAACAGGTTTTCTATTTCTATTAGCAGAAAGCTGTTATCAAAAAAAGGTCTGATATATTTTACTTCATATGTATCAACATAATGAATCTAGAACAGGGGTGTCAAACTCAAGGCTCTGGGGCAACATCTGGGCCGTGGTCCAGTTATAGAAAAGTGAAAAATGGAGCACCCTCCCAAAACTAAACTTCTAAATGGTGCATGACAAAAAAGATGAACTAACCCTGAGAAGGTCAGCGCTCAAAATGTCCTTTAGAGCAGTTTATTTAGGCTTTAGATCGTGGTACAGTTATACCTGGCCCTCCAAGATTATGATATTTCTATTATAAGTAGCCCACCAGTATAAAGTCTCCAGTTTATCTCCAGTATAAAAAAGTAAACTAAACCTTGATGATTTAAAACACCCTTGTTAAGTCAAAACATTTTGAAAAGGTAAAGAGTAAAATAATTAGATTAAAAGTCAGAGATGTTGGGAAAAATATTTTTTGTTTTCTTTTCATATTTTCATTATATTTGCAGCACACAATCATGACTTAAACTTCTGGTTTTGACTTTTGATTTCATATTTTGAGATTTAGATACACAATTTCAAATTTTAAGTCTTATTTTGATCTTTTAACTCTATATGTGGAATTTTATCTCATGTTTTGAGCTTTTCAGCCCCTGACATTTAGCTTTTATTCACATAGTTTGGCCTTGAAGACTCACAGTTTATAATCTTAACTTGTATTTTGACCTTTCAGACTCGTGATTTTTAATTTAATCTCATAATTTGATCTTTTCAACTCACAATTGAAATCTCTATTTCATATTTTGACCGTCTAAACTTAATACTTAAAATTTCATCTCATATTATGAACTTTAAAACTCCTGATTTTAATTTTATCTCATATTTTGATTTTCTAAACTAATTATTTTAAATTGTATCTCATATTTGACCTTCTAAAATTATTATTTCACATTTTATCTCATATTTTTACCTTTTAAACTCATGATTTTTAAGTTTATATCATATTTTGACCTTCTAAACTCATGATTTTGAATTTTTATCTCATATTTTTACCTTTTTAAACTCATGATTATAATTTTATCTCATATTTTGACCTTTAAATCTCACAATTTAAAATTTTAACTTATATGTTTTCCTTTTAAACTTGTGACTTTGAATTTCTTGATCATATATTTAAAATCATTATTTTGACATTTATTTTTGTGTTTTGACCTTTTGAACAAATAAGTTTGACTATATCTGTATATATCTATATATATCTAGTACATATATTTTGACCCTTTAAACTTTGAATCTTGATGTTTTTTTTTTTAAATCTCAAAATCATTCATCAGCGTTAATTTTTCCTCCCACAATTCATCACTGGTGAAAATGAGATCGTAAGCTCTCAGGTTAGACCTAAATTCAGACTCTGACCCCTGCTGTGATTGAGTTTGACCTCTCTGATCTAAAGGACAGTTTCACCTTTTTGAATTGAAGTTATGAAAAATAAGTTTTCAACAATACCTTTTTTTTTAAAGTGACTTTTCTTTTATATTTATTTAAATGAAGCCTTGGAAATGGAATAGCACAATGAAGAATGTCAGCTAAAAATGGCCTATCAAACTGCACTTAAACAGGCTCATGGCCAGGATTTTAGACTTATCTATAAGGCATATTTTCACAGTATTTTCTGCAGCTGAAAACTGACCAGTCACTCAAAAGCCAGTGGGATGTTGTGACTGTATTATTCTATATTTATATTCTTATTCAAAACTATTAAGACACTCTACTTCTATATTTCTGACTTTGCTAATGCTGCTGTTCCTCTACAGCTTATCCTAGCGCACAGCTGCTGGAGCTTGGGAACAAAAAGACAAACATTTCCTGTTTGTTTTTCCAGCAGGAAGCTCAGGGAACAAGAAACCAGGGTATTACAATGAATACCGGTCCTGTTAAATCCTCACACACAACAGTTCCACTCTTCCTAAATCACAGACTGGGACAGGAAGAGTTAGGAGAAATGCCTGAACGCTCCAGTAAGCTCCCAATGTAGCTTATGCTTGAAGCCGGTGTTTGCATGTATCATTGATGATTAATCCATCTAGAATTTTTTAAAAAACATGCAGTTCTTCCATCTTTGCGCTGTGTCTGCAGATCTAACTGTTGGAAGTAACTATGTGAGGTGATAGCAGTCGTTGTTGGCTTCACAGCTGGTTGTGCTATTCTGTACTGTGAGTTAAGATAAACATCATGAATCATGAGTAATTTAGGAGTGTAAAACTAGGAGGGACACTTATTACTTAATTAGGTACACCTGTTCTACTGCTCACTGATGCCAACATCTAATCAGCCAATCACAGAGCAACAACCAGAGCATGTAGGCACGGAGACAAGATGATCGACTGTGGTTCAAACTGAGCATTACAGTGAGGAAAAAGGTGATCTAAGTGACTTCAATCTGGATCAGTTCATCACCATCATGTTGGTGTTTTTCTAGGCAGGGGCTTTCATTAGTTATGATTCTTGTGGGGTGATAAAATTAAATATGAGTGAGTTAAATCAACTTTTAATAAGTTTTATTTTTACATTTGTAACAGTAATGTGTGCAACAAAATTGTACAGTTAGTCCAAAGTTGGCCAACTCAAAAGATAGTTTTCTTGGTATACATACATGAAATAATTCACAATCTACACTTAAAAGTACATGGAGATTACAGTACAATTTTCTAAACTGAGACGCAGTCTCAAATTAAGCCACTAGGTTACATCTTCTTGTGTTTATCTGACCAGTGTCATTAGAATACACGCTGGCGTTCACAGAGATGTGAACTGCATTTCCAAAAGTTCATGCCGTAAGTGTTTCAGTTCATCAAAACAACAGAAAGCTTCAAACAAAGAAAAGGGCAGCCACAATATGGGCTCACAGCTAACCTAGCCTCACAAGGCAAGAGACGAGTTTGAACAGAAACGAAGAGTACCGCCGCGCAGGGGAGCAGAGGCGACAGCTGCACAAACATCTTATTCTGAGCCACTCTGCTGAGCACAAACTTCTCTCTACTGTCAGACGTTCTGGTATTTCTACACTCCACCAGGCTTGATTTTAATCTTATTTCAGGGTTCATGTACACTATGAAAAGAAAAAGGAAATATCTGACTTTCCACTGGTGTAGTTAGGATCATTTCTGTCAATTTCCCTTGTTTTGGGTTGGAGGCAAGAAAAAAAGAGACTGCATGGCACTAGAGATGAAAATGGAAATGACTAATCTGCAAGAACAGACCATTTGAATGTGTTAAATAAAACATGAACAAGTGTTTTTTTCTGCTTCCATCTATTTGTTACAAATAATTACTCAAAGTGTGGGAGCAACACAGTACTTGATTATGCAAACACTTAAAGGTCACGTATTTTACCCTTTTAATGCAAGTTTTTATCAGTCTCAAAGGTCCCCAAACCACAGCTGTGACGTTTGTTTAAAAAAAACACTCCAATATTGGATATTTGCATGTCTAAAAACCCCTCTGTTTTGGCCTGTTATCGTGTCTTTAAATATTGATGAGCTGTCTAACCCCGCCCCTAACTCCACCCCTCTCAGGAAATGGATGTGGCTCTTCTCTCAGGATCAGGAGAGGAGGGCGGAAATTTCTTCCAACTGAACATGGGGGTGGGGCTTACTCCCCACATGACATGACATGAGGGGAAAATCTGAGAACAGCTTGTTTCAGCACACATTTTCTAAAAGGTGGAGAAAGAGAGGGGAGGAGGGAATGGATTTTTCTGATTCTAGGGGGGATTGTGGACAGGCCAGGGCTTTAGCCTGAAAAAGTGTGTAATATGTGACCTTTAATGTGATCCGATTTAGTCTCTCTAAACTCTGAAACAGCCGAGTGTCGGAGCAGGTTCTGACTGGGCTAAAATAAACACTGATAAAGGCTGTTTGATGAAAGCTCTGGAGAGCGTGGACTTCAAGAAGGATTGTTTTGTCAAACTAGAAATAGGAACCGTGGTGAAATGAGAAGTTTAAAGTCCCCAGAGGAGCTTTTTAAGAACTTTCAAACCCATCATAAGTTCTTTATTGGTGTGGACCGGTAGATATGGTTGGAAAAAGACAGAAATAGAAAAGTCGAATCAATTCCGTCTGTTCAAATTGACTAATAACCTTAAGAAAAGTCTTAATCTTAACCCTAAACCTTGAGTTAAGATGATCATAATCATGCTTTTTCAGTCTCTAAATCTCATTCCTCATAACCAGATCTAGAACCTTAAAATCTCTTGGTAGTGGAGTGACAGAACTTTTTAACTGGCTCTAGCTTGATGGAATAAAATGAAGCATGATTGTGCAAATGCAAGTTCTTTTCCCTGATAGTGATTCATTCGACAAACAAGAGCTACTTTCAAATTATCAGGAGTACCTCCCATGTTTTTTTAGTTTGAAATTGAGGGCAAGTCCAGAACGTTTCTGTAGTAAAACTGGTGGTATTAAAGTCATCCAAACTGGAGAAACAACACATTTAGAACCCTGGGACTCTATCTGATGTAGTCTTTAGTCAATAGTTTCCAATATTTTTGGCAGCAGTTAAGTTCATTATCATCAGAAGAGCACATTGGTTGATTAATGTAGAAGACAAGCATGAACATTAGGTGCCTTCAATCATACCAGAGCTAAAAAAACAGCCCTTTTCTTTTTTAAACCTTTGAAAAAACTTATTTACCTACACGAAGCAGAACTGGGGGTCCTACTATCCCTGCTTCATCTCTCAGGGTTCATAAGACAATGGAAGTCTGTGGTCATGAGGCACAGAGGAATAGTAATCCCGTCACACTCACATCTACCTCATGCTTTGCTCGTCTTCCAGGGAGGAAGGCAAGAGCAAACATGTTACCGTTACAAGAATGTTATCAGAACAGTGGTTTTCCCTCTTTCAGAGCCGTACGTTCTCTCTAATAATGTGAATGAAGAACTCCTTCTGTAGGACTTAACTGCAGTTTTCTGACAAGAATGTGAAGTACTTAACTTTGATGATGTTTATTGCACTTAACCAAGTAAATAAACTGAGTTAATTTAGATGGTGTGAAAGTGGAAAGGCGACCACATTTAAACAATAAAATGCAACTTAAATTATTCAAATATCTTCAAATTAACCTGTTATCTCCCTGTTTAATTCTGCATCTTCCTTTTACTGTTTTAGATGTTTTCCTAAAAAAAATCAACAGAAACTTAATCGACATCAAAAACAATGCGTCTTCTGTTAGCCTTATTTTTCAAGAATCTAATTTTCAGTTTGACAAACCACTTTAATTGCAAAAATATGAGCCTCTTAGAAAAGCGCCTACATTAAAATGCTGTGCAGCTACTTTAATGTAACCTTCAATAAATAGTCTTCTAAACTGCAAATGGAAAACCATCCGCCTACAGTCTGATTGAATTAGCTGGCTTTGAAGCCATATAAGACCAAATAAGGTGATAAACTATATATTCTTCTATTCAACAAATCCCATGTGCAGAAATGAAGTGTGATCTTCCTTTTTCCTATAATTTTAGAGCTCCATATTTGCCCTAAAAACACAGAAATCCCATAAATGATAAACATGTTCTTAAAATCCACAGACGAACAGTTATCTTAGAGTCCCTGTCCAGGGAGAGCCTCAGACAGGAGGAAGGAAACAGACAGGAACAGTAATGAGATCCCCTGACAAACAGCTGGTTTTGATCTGTCCATGGGACTTGTTGTCAACAGGAAAAATGTAGATTAACACCAGACTTGAAGAGTCCTTTAACAGTAAGTGACTATCAACTGTCTTCCCAGTTAATGCTGTGCAAAGTCCTGTTGACGTTCTGGGCTCAGTGTTAAGCTGTGGACAGCAGCGAGTCATTTCACAAGTGAGTGTGTGTGTGTGTGTGTGTGTTCATGGGCGAGGGGGATTTGGGCAATCAAGACTTAAAAACAAAAAAGAAAACACAAAATGACACACTGAGTCTCTTATTTCCTGCTGCGCAGCCGTTTGGACTGTCGTGGAAGATCCGAGCTCTTTCTGGTGCGTTTGAGTGATGATGCTCCCTCGCCCTCTGGCTCTCTGGGTAGAGAGGCTGCAGCTAAGCCGCCACTCGCTAACACAGTACCAGACGTGCTGGCAACAGTGGAAGACACAGCAGTGCTGCTGGATGTGGAGGGTACAGCCGTGCTCGGCCTGGGTCCTCCCAAAGCAGCGGCACTACTGTCCATCAGTTCACGGAGCTTGTGCTCCAGCTCAGCGAGGCGAGCGTTCTGCTCCCCGATCACCTGGGTCTGTTCCAGCAGCTTCTGCTCCTGGTCCTGTAGCTGCTTCTGCTGCTCCAGCTGCTTGACACGGATTTCCTGCATCTCCCTCCGCAATACTGTCATTGATGCCCCATTCACCTTCACCTGCTGCTGCACCTTGGTCATCTCAGAACGCGAAGGCGTGTTCTTGGCCAGCAGTGACATGGTTGTCAGGGAGGTAGATGGTCCTGCCACTGAGGATAGGAAAAGAGGGTTAGAGGTGTTCAGGGTTTTACTGCTGCATGAATTAAGCAATGGCACTCAGTCATCTAGAACAATGGTTCTCAGCTAGTGTGGTTAGACATAATGGTGTGCCTGAGTCGCCTACGACCAATAGGAGCCGGTGCTGCGCGTAAGCACATTAATTCACTTTATGCTTCAGAATATGAGGGAGCGTAGATCATTCTAGAGCTGCTGAATGTCCGCTCAGAACTCAAGAGACTGAAAAGCTTTTGCTCAGAGCTGCAGTCAGATCTCTGGATTTGTCTGTCAAGTCATTCCAGACTCACATGACAGGAACAGTAAACCGCCACTGGGATTTTCAAAGTAAAAGCCCGATCAGTTTGTTTCGTGCATTTTTCTAAGGTGTTTCTGGGATAGTTCCTCAGCTGTTGCAGTAACATGCAAAGTTGCTTCAGTGTTTAACTTTCCTTTCTACTCGATGTAAATGAATTAAAATCATTGGCTTATAGGAGATATTAACTCAAATCTGATCTCCTTCTACATCTTGTTCTCTGCTCAAAATTTGTTGTTGCGAATTCCACCAGATGCATGATGGGAAATAATCTCAAAACGAACTGTATTTAAGTCTTGTAGTTAGTGACCTATATAGTCTTTGCAAAATCTCAGTCTTAGACTGAAAACTCAACAGCTAGCCGACAAACTGTCTTTAGATATGAGAGGGTCTCAGATGTTGGTCTTTTAAGAGTTTTAGTCAAGTCTTTTCACGTGTAAGGCTGGCATTAGTTAAATCTCCTGTTCCAGATATCATTAAAAAAAAGACTAAAATGATCCACAATAACGTATTTAAGCAATATAACCAAATGGTCAAAATTTATGGAGGATCAGCTTTTAGAAACTATGTACGCCCAGGGAAAGCTGCAGCTTGCCACTTCCAGATGTGGAAATCTATAATCTGTCCTTGAAATGACCAAATTGATCAGACACTGGGAGGAACAGGATTCTCACCTGGACTGGATAAAAATAGAGAAGTCTATGACTGCCCCTTTTAAACCCTTAAAGGCTCTTTGACAGGTAAATCTTAAAGATGGAGATGATAACCTCATATTAAAGCACTCAATGTGGGTACGGTCGGATGTGCATAAAATTATGGAAAAATCTCAGTAGAAACTGACTTATTCTTCCATATGGAATAATCTACAAATCTGAAATGGGAAGCATGTGCTGAACTGGGATAGCTGGCAGAAGAGTGGTGTAAGCGTGATTTAAGATTCATATAGCGATGGAACCTTTAGGACGTACCAGGAGCTACTGGAACACTTTAAACTGAGTGGGAAAGGAGGATTTTGGAAATACCTCCAACTGCGGACCAGTATAGAGAGTGTTCTCAAAAATAAAAGTTTAGAGGAATCTAATTTGATACAGAAGGTTCTTGAGATGACAGACATTTCTAAGAATCTCATAAATATAAAGGGTGAAAGTGTGAGAACTTGAAATTAAATTGGAAAAAAGATTTAGGAAAGGCTATTATTGAGGATGGCATAATATCCTTAATATCCAGCAGTGGTTGGGTTTCAAGAGATATAAGGAGTAATTCATCATTAGAAAATTATACAAAGGTAGGCACTATTATACTCCACTAACGTTATCTAGGATGGGTCTGATACAAGAGAGAATATGCTGGAAATGTAATATACTATATGTGAGTGCCATGAAGCTCTTCCTTTCTGGAAAGAGGAGCTGGAGAGATGATAGAAAAGCCCCTACCAGTAAACCCTCAGCTGTGTCTTCTAGGAGATAAATCAGTTTTACCACTAGGTGTCACAAAAGCACAGTTTGGGTTATTATTAAATGGCTATATTATTGCAGCAAGAGTGGTGTTAAAAAAATGGAAAATAAATCCCAGTCACTGAATAGAATAATGTAACGACAGAAACGATCTCCTTTAAAAATCTGTCGGCTTGAATAAACAACAAAAAAGGGAAATTTGGAGCAAATTTCTTAACATTTTTCGGTTTGTTTGTTGTTGCTGGGTTTTTTTTGTCCTTGCTTGATTTTTCTATTATTATTTTGAGCACATATCAAAAAATTGACACAAAAAATCTTCCTCCTAGAACCTGTCTGTTCAAAGGAGTCAACATTACCTGGTGCTGAGCCAATGAGGCGACCAGACAGGTCGGCCCCCGGCAGCTTCTTCTTCAGGATAGGGACTATCTTCTCATCAAAATACTCCATGGCCATGGAGGAGATGTCCCTCAGCTCCTGTAGAACCTCATGAGCTCGCTGGGGGGCTCGAGTGGAGTTTACGTAGCGTAGTACTCGGTAAATCTCATCTATAACCTGACAGCACACAACAGATTCTGATCAGATCATCACAAATGAGACAGGAAAGCAGACAACAGGCATCAACTGCTCTGTCACATCTCTATGAGCCCGCTATACTGGCAGAGTCTCGTTACACAGTTTTCACACAATGCCTTACAAATAAAAACATGAGACACACTGTGGGAGCATGAGTGGCTGCAGCATTAAGGTCTGGAAATGTTTAGGTGACCAAATAGATTTGTCTTGTCATGTCCATCTTTAAATCCTCATGAAGAATCATCAATTATCAGATGATCTCATCATCAGAAACCTGAACCTCAAGATAAAAAAAACTTCAGAAGTGAATAGCTTTATCCAAAATTTACCTCCTGAGGATTTTTGTTTAGAATGCATTTTTAGTTTCTCCCTCTAATTTGGGGTTATAAAGACCTAATAAGTTAAAAAGCTCAGCACTGTCTTGGATCAAGAATTAATTTTGACTAAAAACTGTGTCCAGTATCAACACAAACTTCCTAAAATTTCAAAGAAACTACCTACTTCAGTGAAAAAAATGGTAATAGAGTTTTTTTAAGTTTCCCATGAAAAGTACCCCCAAATTTCCTCAAACGTTTCACTGAAATTTAATAATTAAGCCTAAATAAAAAAAAAAACTAAATAAATAAATTAATATTCTTTAACTATTAAAAAAAAAAACCCAAACCAAGTTCCACAAATGTACAAAAATATGTTCTCCAGGAAAATAATGGAAAATTCCCCTAAACATCCTACTTAATTCCCTGACATTTCCATAAAATTTTAGGAATCTCCAAGGACACCCCGCCTCCCAGTTGCCAATCGACCGCTGTGAAGGTTGTAGGAGGACTGAAGAGTTTTCCCTGCAGTCTATGAATAAACAGTCTGTCCTAAGGTAAGCACAGACTTCTGTCTGATCTTTCTCTCAGCTTCTACCCTGAGTACAAACTCTAACCATCTGGTCGGCGATACACAGTCCCCAGATGTAAACTGGACCGCTTTAAAAACTAATTTGTGCCCACCTCTATTAAAATTTTGAAAAGAGGTTTCTTGAGGCTGAAGGGTTGTGCAATAACTGAATGGTGTGTTCTCCTTTACCTTTAATCTTTATCTTTTGTTTCCTCGTTGTGACTTGGCATTACTGCAATACTGATTTAAAAAATGTATACATATTTCTATCATATCTTGTGCAACATATGTGGGCTGTTGGTTCTCACTGGTATTTGCTTTAATGGTATGTGCTAATCCAGCAGTTCCCAACCTTTTTTCCTATGAGCCTCCTCTTACTTGTATCGTAGAGGAGCTAAGGAACCTCTGGACCCACACAAACAAAAGATGATACATGGATGTTAAAAATTAACATCAAATTTAAAAGTTTTCATTGCTCAAATCTTTATTAAATAGACCCACACAAAGGTTTTCTTATTGTGAGACCTTTACATTGATTATTCATTTATGTTTTATCATGATTTTATTTAGTACAAGTGAATCTAATGTCGGCAACCTCAAAGCAGACAGAGCCTCAGACCCTAGGGAACCAATGTGTTAATCCATGTGCTTGTGGATCTTGTGTACATAGAAGGACTGGTGTTTTTATTGTTTTAATGTATTATAATATTAATGTATTATAATATTATTATGATTGTGATAGCTGCTGAATGTGTGTAGCACTTTAAGTCTAAGACAAATTTCTCCAAGGTGACAATAAAGTGTATTGTTTTGTATTGTATCATATTGTAAATACCCATAATTAAAAAGAAAAAATCTCAAGTTTCCTCAAGAATATTAAAAAAATGTCAAAAGAAATTCAAATAAAGTTCCCCCAAAACACAAATACATTTCCCAAATTTACACAAAAATGCAGGAAAATTTTCAAACTCCTAAGACATCCAAAAAATGTCCCTAATTTCCATGAAAACACTCAATATTTCACAGCACAAAAATCCAATTAAACTCTAAAAAATATTCCAATATCTTCAGCAAAATACTTAAAAAAAAATTCCAAGATATATTTCCAAAAATATTGATGAAAATTCTTGAAAATTTCAAAGCACATTCTCCGAGCACTCCGGCTGAATTACTTAAAGTTTGATGGACACTGCAGACAATTTTTATTTTTTTATTTATTATTTAATTTTTAATGGTAGAAATTATTACTATGATGTAGGAAAGCCAGAGTGTAGTGTCCACATATGTGCATACAGGGTCTTAAGAGGTTAAAAAGGAAAAATAATGGTTTAAAATAACAGAATGTTGATTTAAGTATGTCCAAGTTCTGCTGTCTATCTGTGTTTAATATAAACTGAACCAGCGCTGACTGAGGTGCTTTAAGGATTCTATTGTTATATTCAAATCAGAGACTTTCTTTAGGGATGCTTGTATTTATTAGCATGATATAAGTATAGGCAGATATTAGGTCGAAATGGTAATTTTCAGGTATCAGAAGATGTGAAAATTTCTGCCACATGTGGAATAAGGTTTGATGTTTTAAGGTTAAACATTATTTATATTGTTACTGATATCAGCTAAATTCATTTGAAAAAATCTGTCCATCAGAAATTGGCAAAAAACATTCCATACTGTGTTTCCCAACTTTAATCTAATATTCACAATCAATATCTAAAACCGACTTAAAAACACTTAAATCATGATATCCAGCCAATCAGAAGGTTTTTTCTGAGCTGGACCTCGTTACATCTTCTCAGAGACTTTAAAGAAAAGAATAATTATCTTGTTCTTTCAAAGGCCTAAACTCTGCATAGAATCCATTTGTGCCATTATGACACAACATTATGCTATAAAATAATACTGCTGTCAGTGTGAGCTTCGTTTTTAGAATAAAGGTCTTTGAAATTCTCCTGAGTCTGTCAGGCCAGCGTTGCTTATACCGAGTGGACCAGACGCAGCTGAACTTACCTTTCCTGGGATGAAGCAGCAGAGGTTGGAGTCAACATATTTCATGAAAGTCATATTGAGCAGAGAGAGGCGTGTCTCCACGGCAGCCAGGATATCAGCATGGCGGGCCAGAGAGTGGTTTCTCCTCTCTGATTCTCGCCTAGGAACAAGTCATAGAAACACTGGTGAAGACAGGCAACGTTTAACCCCTCACAACTTTTATTCAAAATGTTTCAAATCATCTATAACCATGCCTTACAACATCATATTAAGGAAGAAGGTTAGTCATGGCTGTACCAACAAAAGGAGAAGCTTTAGCCTTTCACAACATCCAGCTTAGTTGCTGCAATACTTCAATAAACTTGCAGTCAAATCTAAGGGCCAGGTGACCCTTCAAAAACATTTTCCTGGCTTTAAATTTGTTTCACTGTAAAGTCTAACATCATCAGTGATCAGACAACTCAGCTTCATCATGACTTTGCCTGTTTGAAGATAAAAACCTCTGATAAAACTGTGGGATACAACTTTTGATGGGACTGAACTGAAGCTATAGGAGCCTTGCACAACAATAAATATTATAACACAATATTGAAACAGGCTGGAATTGTTGATGTTAAAGTTCCAGGAGGACCAATCAAAGTATTCTAGGGGTAGATTTGACTGACAGGAGATCTCCCTGACTGAGGATTTACACAGTTAAAAACTGACTGAGTAGTACTCTGATTGCTGAAAGTCTGTTTTTTCCATATTCCATATTCCCATTTGCATCATTAGAGATAACCAACATAATTAGACTTCTTTTCTTCTAGACTTGGAATAACAGTTTGTTCCATCAAAGGACTTGATCCATCCTTTTCCCCTCAGTAAGTCTGCATTATGGTGACTACGTAACCATATTACATTACCAATTTAAAATACAGAATGCTTACTGAGCTTTAAGAGCCTACAGGCTACTTACTCCTTAAAAGCAGTAGCCGTGCTACTTGCTGTTGTGTGGTATGACAAAAGCTGCTGACACAACTTGCATTTTACTTTTTTTGGGATCATCTTTAAATCCTTCAAAATGCTCCCACTCTTAATGATTGAGTTTTTCTGCCCTTATGTTGTGAGCTATCAGAAAACTGAAAAAGATCTAAAAGCCAGCTGAGACGCTGCTGCACCAATGGCCCTGCAGAATTATGGGGCTTTTCCACTACGGCTTTTGGCCGCGCTGAGCCAAACCAAGCTGAGCTGATTTGCTTTTCCATCACCACTTTGGCCAAGCCAAGCCGCGCTCAAATGGCCCTGCTCATGAGCCAGGCAAAAGCGAGCTAACCCCACCTCCAAGCGTGCCGCACAGATATCAAAGTGGTTCGCAGGGTCCGATTTGCTGGGAGGATCTACTCCTTCTGTGACCGATACCACCTGCCCATGATAAATTTTCAGCCCACAAGGGGACGGGGAGATTCTTTTTATCCCTTCCTTAAAAAGATGTAAAGCCAATCAGATCAGACAGTGTAGAGAGATCGAGGAGGCCAAAAACACAACGCGATCAGCTTTAGGGTAGCTCTGTTGTGGTGGAAAAGCAAATCCCCTGCCACACTGGGCTGCCATGCTGGGTCAAACCCAGTAAGGCCAAGCAGCGCCATGTAATATAGAAGCCCTATTAGGTAGCTCACTTCAACTTTATTCCTGCACACTAAGGAGATTTATTAAAAGCACAATAATCTTCAGAATATTTAAAGATGATATTTAAACCTAGACAGAATACCAGTCGGGATTTATTTGGAGAAAAAAGTCAGATCTGTCTTTAAAAAAATCCCACACATTTAACATCCCCATTTAGTTGAAATGGAATGATCCTTGCGTTATAAGCAGGTGTTCAGCTATGAGATATGCAGTTGAATGAGGCCTTTTTTAATGAAATTTTTCTTCCTTTACTTTTTGGGGTCACCTCTACAGCTCATGCATTTAAAGAAATATTTTTTGCAGAGTTTGAATAAATGCAATACTTCCAGGGAAGCTTCTTATTACATTTCTGTTGCTATTGTAGTGGAGTCAGCAAAAGACGAGGTACAGAGCAAAGCTGGGTGGTGCCTGGCAGTGGTCAATCCTACTTATGTGCAAAACTTCTAGTGAACACATGGAATTGAAAAAAACTAAGAAACCAGCCACTTGTGGTCCTTCAGCTCTGCGATAAGAGATTACCGCACTAACAGAGAGACTCTGAGTGTGTCCAGTAGATAATACATACATTACAAGTGCATTTCTAAGATATCTGCTTCAATCCAGGCCTTTACTCCTCACTGTGTTTGTTAAACTAAACATCAGACTTGTTTTAAGGATGTAAGCTCCACAAATAATTTCCACAGACACACTGGGCTTCTTTTTTTATCTCATAAAGAAAGATGTAATTTGAATGAAAAAACTTTATTTTTAATTCAAAAGAACAACAGAGGTTTACTAGTTAACGTTCTAGATCTTTTAATGATCACTAAAAATCCATCCAAGACCATGTGGCACCCGAGCATCAAGAGATCAAGAGGTGAGCTGCTCCCCTATTCCACCAGTAATACAATATAGAGTAACTAATCCTTAGCAGCAGTAAACTTGTTTCTCTGATTGAGCTCTGCTGTTGTGATACTGACCTGGGCAGCTGGGCTTTGACTTGCCTCTGGCACAGACTGTGGTAACGCTCCACCTTCAGGAAGCCCTGATTTAGGACACGCTGGCAAATCATGTCCATACGCTTACACACCTGAAGAGGACAGAAAAGAAAAATAACAATCATAAAAAAAAAAACAGTAAACAGATGGTGCTTTGTGAATTAGCTCAAGTGTTTCACTTCTACTTCCTGCAACAAAATGCCTTCAAAGTAGATAACAGAATATCTGGTTGAGGCTACTTGGGCAGGGACATTTTTCAATAAATGTCTTATTAAGCATCCAGGTACACCTGAGAAAATATGCTCTACTATCAGAAGGTACTTCTCCTTGCTCATTTGAGTCTGACATGTGTAACAGAGGGCCTACAGGCCCAGAAACTCAAATGGGTCCACTGCAGAGAGCAGGGGGCCCATAAAACAGATCAGAAACTGTACTGCGGCTGATTTTAACGGTACTTTGGAAAAGGGCTTACCTGTCTGTTCACTGGGGGGGGGGGGGGGCATCTCTCATAATGCATCCATGTTACAAAGTGTTATATAGCATTTCTAGAACAGGACTAACAAGTTTGCAAAGCAAAATCTTTAATATGGGACTTAAGTGCTGCAACAAAGTCAATTTCACCATTTGTGGAGCGTTTTCAAAACCTTCCAACTTTATTAACAAGGTTGGCAGGATTATTTAAGCCTAGTGGGCTGCAGCATTGACAAGCACACCTAAACTTTAATGACTTATTAATCAGCTTAACGTCCCGCTGAACAAAATAGTCTAAATATTTTGGTAATAAATGAATGCTATGAATATTTATTCCGGTTTAAAACATACCCAGAAACCCTCTCACACTGACACTGAGCTCCTGCTGTATTTCTGCTGTGTCGTGTACCATTCTCTGCTTAGCTAGGCTAATTAGATAACAGCACATTAAGGAGTGCAGGGATAACGTCTGCACATGCATTCAACACCACTTTTATAAAAGCCCCACAAATTATACAGAAAGGAAAAAATGTTTACAGAGATAAGCAGTGCTTGTGGCTAGATTTAGCTTTGTTCCCCTTCTAGTTGGCTTGTTTTTGTTCTCCTTACCGAGCGCAGCAGGCTGATTTCATCGTAAGACAGGAAATTGAGAATAGTTTCAATAGCCACGATAGGTAGTCCTAACAGCGGGTTGTTCTGGTGCGGCTGATCGGGTGGAGGAGTAGACTGTCTCGGTGACACCGCGTCTGAGTCCAAGGACCCAACACATCCATCAACTCTTTCTACCACGGCCGCCATCTTGCTTTGCTAAGGAGGAGGCGGAAGTGACGTTTGAAATAGGAGCTAGCGTGACATTTTCACTTATTTCACCTGACCGGATTATAACTATTACCGAATATATCGAAAGCAATAAAGGGTGAGGAACCGTGACTCACAGTGACAGACTGTTTTAAATGGAAAAAGTAATATAAAATTACTGACTACAGATTAAGCAAAGAAAAAAATAATGACAAGACTGAAGAGAAAACAATAAATGTAACAGAAACTTAGGGAAGGGCTGCATTCATTCATCAATGTATCAAATACCAGTTAATTTATAGGCTTTTGTTTCAATTCATTAATTTTACAAGGGAAAAAAACCCATCAATATAGCATCTCATTCAGAAAATCCAGGAATCTTTGGAAGTTTTCCCTAATAATCATATTTTTCAAATATATATATATATATATATATATATATATATATATATATATATATATATATATATATATACAGTGCTTAACAAATTTATTAGACCACCCTAACCCTAACCAAAGTAGGGTTTGTGCCACAGCTGCCCTAAATTAACGGCATTGGTAATTACCAAAATCATTTTTTATGTTTCTGCAATGGTTAATACACCAATATGTAGAAGCTCTTTAACCCAAATGATATTTTTAATGCTAAAATATCATTATTATTGTTATCCATGAATTTTCAAATTTACTGATTACAAAAAAAAACTGAAAAAATAGTAAAGTACATTATTATTTCTTGAATATGTCAAATCATAGTTGTTTACTTGCATTCCTGAACAGAAAAATGAGTTTTAGTGGTTGAATGTTATGCTTGATTCATTTCTGACTTCTCAGAGAAGCCCAGTGAGCCGGCTCAAATTTGGGTGAATTCAGTTTGAAATTCCTCATTCCTGTTCAAAATGGTAAAACGTGACGAGCTCACTGAAAATGAAAGAGTCCGCATTAAAGCACTTCATGATGCTGGATTGTCTTTGAGACAAATATGACAGGTGGTCTAATAAATTTGCTAAGCACTGTATATATAGATACTGTATATATATCGACTCTCAACAGAAAATGTTCTCAAGAACAGTTAAAGTGAAGAATTCTTTAAAATGCAAATCTATTCTCTTGTTGTTTATACTTTAAGTCCCTGATGCCCCGGGGTAGGGGGTGGTCAAACCCACTGGTACCTTGATGTTTAAAAAAAGGGAAAAAAGGTTGCAAAAGTGCCTGCTGGGATGCCTCTGTGGTGCAAACATGATGAAGTGCCCTTCCTTTGGAAAGAAATGCTGAAAGTGCCATCTTGGGTGCCTTCCAGCTGACGAAATGTGAAGAAAGTAGGGTGCCTGTTGAGTTGACAAAACTCAAAGTCGATAAAATGACCTCTAGGGCAGGGGTCATCAAATTTTGGACAAGGGCCATCTTTTTCTATACAGGCACTTTTGGGGGTTGATCTTAAAAAACTAAAGAAATTTAAAAAAAATATCATGAATATATATATGTTTTAAATATTTTAATTTTCTTTCAAATGTATGTAATTGTTGGGTTCTACAGTGAGATCAGTGCTGTTTATCATATCCAGCCACAAGGGGGCGATTGAGATATTTTAGCTGAATATTCTTGAAGCCAAAAGTTGCCATAATAACTGGCAGTTTGATCAGTAATGGACTGATAAATTTGTGTTCATCATGCATCATATTTCCTAGTAGCGGCTGACAGGTGGTTTTCTGAAAAAAAGGATGAAACATAAAATCTGTATGATAAAAATAGCTGTTGGGGGCTTATTAAAAAAAATACCACATATCTTTTCCTCTGCACATGTTCTGAATTTGGTGATGCTCTGGGGGCTGGATGGGAAGATGTGGGGGGCCTGATGGCCCCCGGGTGGCCAGTGGATGATCACTGCTCTATGATGTCTTGTTTGTGGTCAAATATCCTCTGCTGTGACCTTGGTGGACAAAATGTGACAAAGTGCCCTCTAGGGTGCCCTGCCCAATGAATAAAATTAACAGTGCCCTTTTGTTAACAGTGCCCTTTAGGGCGAGGGGCGCCTCACACTTAGAAAACTGCTGCACTAAAGGAATTCCACCATAGAGCTTCAAATGTTCAGACATTCTGCCTCTTCTTTTTGCAGATGATGTGATTCTGTTGGCTTCCTCAGCTGGGGACCTCCAGCAGGCGCTGGGATGGTTTTGCAACTGAGTGAAACGGTCGAGATGAGAGTCAGCACCTCCAAGTCTGAGGTCATGGTTCTCTGCTGGAAAACAAGTACCTCGGGTCTTGTTCACAAGTGAGGATTAAATGGAGCATTATTATTGGGTAATGACTGAAAGACTAAGTTTTCTCTGGAGGGTGTGGTTACAAATTGATTGTAGAGTCGCTGTTCCTTTGCATCGAAAGGAGCGAGTTGAGGTGGTTTCCCTGGTCTGGGAATGCCTCCGGATCCCCCAGGAGGAGTTGGAAAGTGTCTCTGGGAAGAGGAATGTCTGGGTTGACTTGTTTAGCCGGCTACCACTGTGACCCAGAAGATGATGGATGGATATTCATACTGCATAATATCTTTTACTAAAATGGTACCAAACACTAAAGGATTGCATCAGTCATGTTTATGTGTGTGTTTGATAACTGCCTCCATAAGCTCCTTTGTGCTCCCTAATTTTGGCAGTGAATATTGTGTACTGTTGTTTTTTTATTAATGAAAAAAATCAGTTTACAGGAATAAAGAATGGTACACAAAAGCAGACAAACAGAAGTATATACATACTTACAAGCAAGTCCAACAACCAGGACATAACCTGCTTTTTTAAACTCAGCATAGGTTTCATTGGTACAGCCAAGCTTTAACAGAAAATTCCACTGAGAGCATTGTATCATATTCAAGCCTTGACAGGGCTGTCAGTCAGATTATCTGTGCTCAGTCATTGTTTTACTCCACACCAGGAGAGTCCAGTTCATTTAGAAACCTCTGACACTTGGTCATGAGGACTTTGATAGCCTCTGTAACCAGGACCTCTGGAGGCAGGATGCCGGTAGATTCCACAGTAACTGTAAAGAAGGAAAGAAGGGAAACCGGTCCATGAGTTGATAAAGCGTTACTGGAATAATAGTAGTAATAATTAAAAGGGGCATCTGTTTTAAAAGGCTAACTTAAAATGCTAAAATCACACTTACAAACCTGAAGTTCAAGTTAATACCCTGAAGTCAAGATCATGTTAACAACAGGAGTTGCTCTTAGAATCAGTATGACTTATAGATGATCAAGAATTATCAACATACAGATGAAATGGTCTCGCACTCTCCCCAGCTTCACCATATTCTTCAGGTCATCATGTCGAAGGACTTCCCTGCTGCATGTGTCCAAACGACTGTTCACGACTTTGGCAACCTTCTTTCCTTTAGTCAGACAAAAAAGATTGCATAGGATTACTGAAGCAGAAATGTAGATCTCACAGCAGAAATCAGTCAAATAAACGGTAGAATTTAACACTGCAATCAGAAGGTTATCCTGTAGTATCTAGATTTCCCTAGTCATCTATAACCCTTGATTATAATCGCTCTGCTCACAAATGTTCTCTAGGATTGAGATCACAGTTTTGTGATTGCCATTCCAGAACACTGACTTTGATTTCTTTAAGCCACGCTGTAACTAATGTGGCGGTACGCTCAGGGTCGCTGTCCATTTAGAGGACCCATTTGCACCAAAGCTTTGACTTCCTGGCTGATGTCTTAAGATGTTGCTTCAATATATCTACATCATGTTCTTTCCTCATGATGCCATCTATTTTGTGAAGTGCACCAGTCCCAAAACACAAAATACCCCCACAACATGATACTTCCACCCCCATACTTCACAGATGGGATGGTGCTCACAGGCTTGCAAGCTTCCTCTTTTATCCTCCAAATGTAGCGACGGTCATTATGATCAAACAGTTCAACTTTAGTCTCATCAGACCACAGGACATGTCTGCAAACATTAAGCTCTTTGTCCCTGTGTGCATATACAAACTGTATTCTGGCTTTTTTATGTTGCTTTAGGAGTAATGGCTTCTTCCTCACTGAGTAGCCTCTCAGCCCATGTGGGTCCAGGTCTGGTTTCCCTGTGGATGACGACACTCTCTGACCAGCTTCAGCAGCATCTTCACAAGGTCTTCAGCTTTGGTTCTAGGGTATGCACATTTGGCACCAAAGCACGTTCATCTCTAGGACCCAGAACCATCTCCTTCCTTAGCGCTATGATGGCTGGACATTCCCATGGTGTTGATACTGGTGTAGAATTGTTTGAACAGATGAATGTGGCGCCTTCAAGCATCTGGAAATACTACCCAAGGATGAACCAGACCTGTGGAGATCCACAATCCTCTTCCTGATGTCTTGGCTGATTTCTTTAGATGTGTGTGTTTGAAGTGTGCCTTCAATTAACTCAACTGTTGTCAATTAACCTATCTGAAGCTTCGACATGACATCATCACCTAGGCTTTCCCAAATTGTTTAAATGAATAGTAATCTTAGTATATGCAATTTTCTGACTTTGGCAAAAGTAAATAAATCTCTAAAAAAATTCCCTCTGTCATTATTCTGGCATTTAGCAAATAGAAATAATTTTGGTAATTCTAAGTGACCTAAAACTGGATAAGTTTAGTCTGATTTAATGTCGGACAGTGAGAAATAAAATGGTTATGTGTCTTTTTATACAGTGTATGTTAACTTTTGGTCTCAACAGTAAATCATATCAATTTCCAAACTTTAAATGTACTTCCTGCTTCTTAATCATCACCCTCAGGGTCAAATAAATAAATAAATAAATTCGTCCATTCTTACCATGAACATCCTCCAGGTCTATCACTCCTCGAGAGAAGCAGCGCTTTAGACGTTCTGCCTTCTCTCCCTCTATCGGCTCCAGCAGGGTGATCTCAGGGAGGAGGCGGTAGCTGGCTGTGGCTACTGGAGAGAACTTTGCATGGTCTTTACCTGAACACAGAACAGTGTTTTAAAAATACATAGCAGAAAAAAGCAGACTATAAAATAAATGCAGGAAGGAGTGACTTCCAAACTCAAAAAAGGGGGTGTTTGATGTGCTCTTTGGAATGCTTGTGTGGTAGATCAGGGGTTTTCTAAGTGTGGGAGAGTGAGCTTCCCCTAAGAGAAAAGAATTTACTTCATGGAACCCTACCCCCATAAAAAATAAGATTTTAAAAAATTTTAAAATGATGTTTTGGACATTTATGTCTCATCTTAAACATTTTTAACAATCGCATATTTTTGATTTTTTTGGTCTGCATATGTCTTTAAACATCCATCCTACCCATGCAATCAGTAACTTAGTTTCATAATTTTCTAATCTAGTTGGGGCAACGAGTTTGCATCCATGCAGTTTATGCAGGATTGCATTACTGCTGATAATCCTCCACCTTCAGCCTTACCTGGTTCCTGTTTTTGATCATGTCTGAGCAAAACCTGAACCTGCAGAGGCTGTCTTAGTGTTTATGGCACTTAATGTCTCAGTTAGTGACCCCAGGGTTTACATCGCCTTATGCTTTTATTATCTTGTACATCTTTACAAATTAAACACTGTGGCTGTTGAGCATCATCAGGACTGATGCATGAAAATCTTAACTTTAACAGTCAGTTCTAGTATGGTCTCTGTAGTAACTAAATCTGTTCACAAACTGGCAAAGCAAAGCACCTTTATTTATGGTTTCTGGTTACATGACTCCCCTGAAGTCTTGTGGTGCCCCCCAGGGGGAGTCCCATCTCGATTGTTGTTTTCACATCATGACTTAACCCAAGCAGACTTTTTGGCTGTGTTCAAGTGCAAACTAAAGTAATCTGAATCTTTTTATTTTCATTATTTTGGCTCCTGCATGACTCAGATATCAGGGAAACCCTCACTCCCTGCCAGTTCTAGTCATTGTCATTTCTGTATGTCAGTCCTGTGATTGACTGGCGACCAGTCCAGGGTGTACCCCACCTCTCGCCCAATGACAGGTGGGATAGGCTCCAGCCCCCCGCAACCCCCAATGGGATAAGAGTTATAGAAAATGGATGGTTGTCATAGGACCCTTGGCACAACCCTCCAGAAAATGCACTAGAAGGGATTTTTTTTGGTGAAGATTATATATATTTCGTAATTACACATGGCTCCAACAAAGAATGAAATTACCTTTTCACTTATTTCAAGCATTAGCAAATGCTTTAAGATGAGTAAAAGATGGTAGAAACTTTCAAGGAAAAGTAAAATAAACTGTTTAGATTTTAAGATGCATCAACTGCACTTAGGAGGTCCAGCTCTTTTTTCTACAATCAATCAATCTTTATTTGCACTGTGCTAAATTATTATCAGTTATATCTTAACACACAATAAAGAAGAGAGGGTCTATATTATTTATACAGACCCATCATTAATCCACCAGGAGCTCAGCAAAAGTGACATCTAGCTGAGTTACTGCAGCATGGAAAAACATCCTTTGACTGGACAGAAACCTCGAGCAGAACCAGACTCATGTTGAGCAGCCATCTGCCAGTGCTGTGTTTGGGTTGTAAAGGGTTAAAGGGACATGCAAAAGCTCTTACCTATTCCTTTGACACAGTGCATAATGATGTCCAGCTCCTGTCCTGGTCGTAGCTGAGCTATCAGGATGTCATCATGCACCGGTCCAATGCTGGAGTCTGCAAACACATCTGCCTGGTTCCCTATAGGGACCCACTTTATGTCGCTGGAATAAACTGGGACAAGGGAGAATTTTAGAATCAGATTATTGCCTTGTATGGCAGAAATGTTTTCTTCACTAAGACATCTGTGCCTCATCAGTAATGCTTTGTTCATACAGCTTCACCTGAAACCTACCCATGTGGTTCAGATACAGCTCCCGGGGGTCAGAGGAGTCTTTGCTGGCTCTGGGGTTCCTGGTGCACTTAATCTTCAGCTGCAGTTGAATTGTGTCTATTTCTGAACCTTCCTCCTCTGCAGATTCTTCACCTGCAACAAACAATGTGTAAATAAATGAGTAAAACTCTGTAGTGTTAGTGGTGAGTCCATCCCTAGCACTGTGAACATTTTTATTATTCTGTATCGATGAATAAGTTGCTCCAAGAAGCTAGATTCAGTGACACAGCTTTAAAATGCCTGTTGCCTGCTTTCCAATGAAAAAAAAATGGAATTACATGTTCATATATATATATGTTTTAAATCAATGAGATAATAGAAGATATTAAAAATGCATTTAACATTTCACAACCCTGTTCTGAAAGGCTCATTGTGCAACACTGTATAGTGGGAGCTCTGTGGGGATTTAGTGAGATATTTTACCAGTGTTCCTGTACTCAAACAGGCGAGGGTCAGCTTTGATGGGGATGAGGCCTAATCTGTGGGCGAGAACTTCATCCTGGACGATGGATGTGTTGTTATAGATAAACACCTTCTCTATTGCCATGGTAGGAACCTACAAACAAAGACAACAAAGTACCAAGAAAGGTAAGCAAAATATCTTTAAGGAAACAAACTTCACTTTAAAAAATGGTCCAGTGGATGGATGGCTGGATGGATGTTAAGATCAGTAGTATGTAGTTAAATGAGACACCAGTGGCATTGAAAAGAGGAAAATGCTTGGATGAACTCTACCTCTGCCAGTAAGATTCTCCTGAAGGCATTGGCGATGGCTGCATCGATTCCCACCATATCAAACTCCATGCTGTTTTCATCCAGATGTACAATGTCGACTCTAAAGTTCTGTAACAGAGAACAGAGCTTCTCTTAGCAGGATGTCAGAAGTCAAAATACTCGGTAATAGTGGATTTTGAAGATTTATGTTTCAAAGAAAATAAAGTCAAAGAGGAAACTCATGCAAAAAATGTGATTTATGCTTGAACTGTTTTAGGTTTCTTTAACATCTGTACATTCAATGGATTTTTCAAAAGAATTCTAAGTTTTGAAAGCATTTTCACAGCTTTTATCCTTAGGGTTAAAAAAGCTAAAAAATAATTTCCCAACGTTATTTTTACTATATAATAACAATCAAAACCAACTCTAAGCTGCATATCTCCATTGCACTGTTGATAGAAAACAAAAGCAACAAACAATTCTGCATTTAATTTTAGTGTTAGGTTTGGAACTATAGAAACTGCATTATGCCCATAAATAATATTTTTAACACTTTCACATGAGTGATGACAGAAATATACCTTTTGAAATTTCTGCATATCCCAGTGGTCATCATAGCCAGGGTAGTTTCCGGGGTAATCAGATGTATGAACCTAAAAAAAACAATCAATTAACAAGCACATACCATTATTTGTCTGTAGACATTGGGATCTTTTAAGGTTAATTTCACGCACCCTCTGATAGGGCTGCCTGTTATGGTAAAACCATAACTACAATTATTTTGACCACAATCATTCCATGCAGTTACTCATCTGTTTGACAACATCTGCATGAGTGCATGAATTTTAAAAGAATAAATAATTTCCATGCCTAGAGAGGCATAGAATGAACATCCATTCATTCTGTTAACTCTTTTGTATTTCCAGGTCCAACTCCCTTTTCTATTAGTCCTTTTAAACAGGAGTGGAAAGTAACTAATTACATTTACTCAAATTACTGTCATTGAGTATTTTTTTGGGGTACTTTTGGGTACATTTTGAAATCAGTACTTTTACTTCTATTTTTTTTAAGTCTTAATGAGAGTACCTGTAAGTTTACTTGAGTACAATACTCTTGTACTTTTCCCACCTCTGTTGACTCCACAGTATTAGAACATTAAGAGAGAATGATTCCACATCACATCCCAAAACTCTCCACTTTTGCACCATGGGTGAAGTTATCCACTGAGTTAGAGTCCCGGCCGTGACTTGAGGTGCTTCTAAAAGCTGCATACTGCATATTCTTGATTAGTGCATTGCTTTGCTTTGAGGTTGACCCACCTTACCACAGATTTTCAAGAGTTACAGAAGCTCTGCCATTCTGTAAAATAATTTACACTTTCCAAAGTGTAGTTTAAGTCAATGGTTCTCAACTGGTCTACCCTAAAGACCCACCATTAACCCCTTAATGACTAATCATCACGCAAATTTCTAATATTTTATAAAAATCAGATCTATTCTATTAAATAGCGCTGTTTGGCCATTAGACTGTGCATGTGTGACAAAAAAGACTGAAGAAACTACTCCTGAGTAGTATTGCAGAAGATTTCCAAACATTTCTGTGACACATTCAGGATTCAGCAGGACTGAAAATAGCTTCTTTCCCTGGAATATAAGAACCTTGAATGCGTCCTAATGTATGTCACCTGTAGAACCATGTTACACTTTACTTTTACCTGATTGTTTTAATATGAATCCTTTCATTCCCTTTATTATTTATTGTACTTATTATTTATTTACTCACTGCTGCACTGGCCGGAGAAGCACTGCAATTTCGTTGTATACCTGATGTGCAAAGACAATAAAGGTCTCTTATCTTATCTAATAAAATTCCAGTAAATCCCAAAAATTTAGGGAGAATAACTTCAAGTTTCCTGAAAGACTTTACAGGGAAAATTCCTCAAAGATTTCAAAGATAAATTCACAATGAAAACTTCAGAATAATTCAGAAACTATTCTGCCAAGCTGTTTGTTAGGTTTCATTTCTACTGTCAAAGACTTACATAGAATAAACTTCATAGGCTAGGAGACTTTTTGTCCCAGGTCCGGGTCGTGAACCACTGGAAACAGCACCGTGACCCACTTTTGGGTCCTGACCCACCAGTTGAGAACCAGTGGTTTAGGTAGATGAAATGTGGACAAATGTGGGCACCCTTAAAGTTTTAAATTTAACTCCATAAATGTTTGATTAACCATGTCAGTATTTGTGTGTATTTGACTTTATAGAGGTGAATGAAAACAAAGTTAAAGCTCAAACAATTATGTCTCTTTCGTATTAATGTTGCAATGGTTTCTGGGTAATTGGCTTCATTGATGTCCTTATAGAAAATCTTTTTCTTGCTTCTGCTGAATGGTAGAAAAGTAAAACTAAGGCAGCTCATACATTATGTTGATACTGTGCCAGGGTCTACTCTGTCTCTTTGACACTCATGTTTTTAGTATATTAAAGATAATTGTTCATCACTGATACAGAGGGGTCATCTTCTCATCCATTAATCCTTTTCTGAACATTCACAGTCATAAATAAGAAGTGTAACCACACAAGACAACTATTTAGACATGATCCGCCCTGTTTCTACATCCAACCTTTCAAAATAAGAGCTCAGCCTCTGATAATAACTTTTAATAACGAAAGAGCAGGGTCCAAACAGCAGCTCTGGATCATCGTTAGAATGTTTTAAAAATGGCACAAACATAAAATATTGGAGTTAAATGACATGAGCCTGAATGTTTTCAGCTTCATCATGCAGTAACTGCTCCGTTCGTCTAAAATGAGGTGACAGCCACGTCAGAGGGGGTCTAACCTCACCTGGACTCACAGCCTGAGGGTCGTGTGACATTAAAAACATTTAAGAAAAACAGACTTACATTCTTTACGCCAAATTCTCCCAGGATCACTCGATTTCGGATTTCTTCCACGTTCTTCATGGTCGCCGCCATTTTGGCTTGTGTTCTGTTTTTCTCCGCCCACACTTCCGCTCAACGTCTTTTCCTCTAATCTGATTGGTCGATCGCCGACCAGCGTTTTGTTGTAATACCACCTCCAAACAGATCGAAACTTCAAAAATTCTGTTCAAATTTGTTCTTTTCTGTTATTATAATATTGATCGTATCCCAGTTTCTCTCGAACTTTCACAATCAAGTTATTTTTGCCTGGTCGCTTATCTAAAAGATATTTATTTGGAAGAATGAAAGATGAAGATGAAGATGAAGAATTTCTTGACCATTTCAAAATCCCAGAGACCCCTGAACTATTCATTGTGTTTGATGCCTGGTGTTGTTATGTCATACAAGGGTTGTTCATTCCCTCTGTCAGCTGCCTCCTGACTGACTGTTGGTGTGATGCTCTTTTATTAAATGCATTCTTTTTTTTTTTTGCCACATGTAATGGTAAAACAGTTCAGCCTTTGTCTGGTCAGTCCACAGAATATTTTCCCTCAAGTCTTGGGAATCATCAGGATGTTTATTTACAACTCTCCCATGACACCATTTCTGCCCCGTCTATTTCTTACTGAATCATGAACACTGACCTTAACTCAGTCAAGTGAGGCAAGTGCAGGCCTTCTGATGTGGTTCTGGTTTCTCCTGGTTAAATCGTTGGTGCTGTCTTGGCAGGCAGGTCAGTCCTGGGAAGGTTCACCACTGTTACAAGTTTTCTCCAATTATGGATAATGGCTCTCACTGTGGTTTAATTTTTCACACAGGGCTACTAAACTTGTTTGATGACCTGAACCGTTTAGGTGTGACAAAAAAGGAACCAGGAAGGGGGAAAATACCTTTCACAGCACTGTAGATGTGGCACTGAGGAGGGCAGATTCTAGTCTGGATTTTTAGGTGTTTTTATTAAAGCATGGGAGCACTCTTTTTTTCTTCTCATACACCAGTTAAAGCAGAAATGTCTCTTACTATAGTCTTTCCATGAATAATATCAGTCAGATCAGGTCCTTATGGCGCTCCCTACAGTCTGCTGTGTTCACAGATTAAATGATGGACATGGCACTTTGGTTCTGGATGTTTCTGTTGAGTCATAGGATTTAAAGTTTGTATTTTTCCTACCAAAGGAATGATGAGAGCTCTTTATAACACAGCATCACCCAGTTATTATGATTATTATTATTATTATTATTATTAGTAGTAGTAGTAGTATTATAATAATTATTATTATTATTATATATCAGAGCAAAGCATGATGTTGTGTGCATGCACTTCTCCTGAGCTGACAGGCTACTGTTGCCTTAGCTTGTTATTGGCAGAGCTTCTCTGTGAATAAAACTGGTGCCAAAGTCAGTCAGGCCTACAGCAGAACTGGACTGGGAGGAGGATTTGGCCCTGGCATTTTTTGGTGCGAACTGACCCTTTACCCCTCGGTAGGGTTAGGGGTTTGAACATGACAGAAATATTTCTCTGTCCTTTTTGATTGGTCTACCAAATGGTTCCCTCAGACTGTTAAAAGCTGTGACACAAACACTATAGACAAATAAAATGGCATGATTTCACGGACTCTCTTTAAGTTAATTGGTAATGTGGTTAACACAGTACCTTTATTAAAAGTGGCAGCCCGCTGGGAAAATGCCCCGTATACCAGATTACCAGTCTAGCCATGGCTTTCGGTATACCTGGACTGGTAATACGGTAATCTGGTAATCTTTGTTCTTTTTTTTTTCTTTTTTTAAAGAAATGTGGTCTAGATTTGATTAAAACTATATCCGCAGCAGCAGGATACACCTGTAAACACCTGTAATGCCGAAGCAGACACAAGCAGGGACATGTACACTAGAGTGAAACAGCAACAGTGGTCTGCAGACGTTTTCAAGTGCAGGGGCGAAAAGAAAAAAAAGGGCACATACAGCGCGTTCTTGCCACTGAAGAGGGCACTAAGTTTGGCGTGTTTTCGAGGGCACTTTAGAAATTTTTATATGTTATACAAATGGCCCATTATATAGCCTTAAAACAGACTAACTAGACAGACTACTCAAGTTAGTTTGTAGTTAGGATCAGCATCCACAAGAACTGTGTAGATTCAACGTTGGACTGTGGAGAACACACAGAAATAGATAAATAAATCTCTAGGGGGTCTGGGGGTCTTCCCTCAGAACATTTTCAGTTGAGTAGATGCCATTTCCTGTATTCTAGTGCATTTTAACACCATATTAGCACCAGATAATCCAAACTGGTTCTGTGAGATATAGTTCTGGCTCAATATAGATCAAAAAAGAGCCCAACATAAAAGTCATTGCAACAGTAATGTTTCATAGTATTTCTTGGTCCTAATGGTCTTCTGGAGTTTAGTGCATTTTCTTCACCCAAGAGGGCAGTGTATCATGTTTTAACCAGCCAAGGGGGCAGTTTAGTGTGCTTTGCCAACCAGGAGGGCACTTTAGCACTCGTTTTTCAACAGTTGGGCCACGAGGGTGGGCAACTGCACCCCTGCCAAATTCAGGTAATTTTAATTAAGGCCTTTACATGTTTTGTATTTCATTTGTTTTATATATGGATTTGATTATTGCATCTTTTACTTTTTACAGATAATTGTATTTTCTGTAAATCCCTTATTTTTCATGTAAATATCTAGGCGAAATTTTTGCCTGGTTTATGTTTAATATTATCCAGTCTTTCTGTTTATTTTCTCACAGCTCTTTCAGTGTTTATGAACGTTTGCAGAGCTTTAAGGAAAATTAAAAAAGTGTCTTAAACCATCAGTTTGTGAGTTATTACTCCAGATAGGGGTGTGTAATGGTATTCTTGAAAATTAATACTGTCAACAAAAATTTATATATTTTTTATATAATTTATATATTTTTTATTTATGTTAGCATTTTACAGGATAAGAAAAAGATTGAAGATAATTTGCTTAACTTAAGCCTAAATGCAGGAAGGAATGCCTTAAGTGAAAAATGGGAGCAGATTTGTGTTTAGACCATGAAAATAAAAATAAAGAAACAAAGCAAATATGAACAGTAAGGTTACAAAAACAGGAACATTTTCTATGTGTGTCTTTCACAGACAAAAATGTAAAGATGCATCTCAATAAGTCGTTTTTATATATTTTTTTCCTTTATTATTGCCCTCACATACTTTAGGCTTCTTCAGTGATCAGTCACTTACATTATATTGCCAAAAGTATTCACTCACCCATCCAAATAATTGAAATCAGGTGTTCCAATCACTTCCTTTGCCACAGGTGTATAAAATCAAGCACCTAGGCATGCAGACTGTTTCTACAAACATTTGTGAAAGAATGGGTCGCTCTCAGGAGCTCAGTGAATTCCAGCGTGGTACTGTGATAGGATGCCACCTGTGCAACAAGTCCAGTGGTGAAATTTCCTCGCTCCTAAATATTCCACAGTCAACTGTCAGTGGTATTATAACAAAGTGGAAGCAACTGGGAACAACAGCACTAAGCCAGGAAGTGGTAGGCCACGTAAAATGATGGAGCAGGGTCAGCGGCTGCTGAGGTGCATAGTGCACAGAGGTCACCAACTTTCTGCAGAGTCAATGGCTACAGACCTCCAAACTTCATGTGGCCTTCAGATTAGCTCAAGAACAGTGGTAGAGAGCCTCATGGAATGGGTTTCCATGGCCGAGCAGCTGCCATACATCACCAGGAGCAATGCAAAGCGTGGGATGCAGTGGTGTACAGCACACCGCCACTGGACTCTAGAGCAGTGGAGACGCATTATCTGGAGTGACGAATCGTGCTTCTCCATCTGGCAGTCTGATGGATGAGTCTGGGTTTGGTGGTTGTCAGGAGAACAGTACTTGTCTGACTGCATTGTGCTAAGTGTAAAGTTTGGTGGAGGGGGGATTATGGTGTGGGCTTGTTTTTCAGGAGCTGGGCTTGGCCCCTTAGTTCCAGTCAAAGGAACTCTGAATGCTTCAGCATACCAAGAGATTTTGGACAATTCCATGCTCCCAACTTTGTGGCAACAGTTTGGGGATGGCCCCTTCCTGTTCCAACATGACTGTGCACCAGTGCACAAAGCAAGGTCCATAAAGACATGGAGGAGAGAGTTTGGTGTGGATCAACTTGACTGGCCTGCACAGAGTCCTGACCTCAACCCCAAAGAACACCTTTGGGATGAATTAGAGCGGAGACTGAGAGCCAGGCCTTCTCATCCAACATCAGTGTGTGACCTCACAAATGTGCTTGTTGAAGAATGGTCAAAAATTCCCATAAACACACTCCTAAACCTTGAGGAAAGCCTTCCCAGAAGAGTTGAAGCTTTTACAGCTGGAAAGGGTGGACCGATGTCATATTAAACCCTATGGATAAAGAATAGGATGTCATTTAAGTTCATATGTGAGTCAAGGCAGGTGAGCAAATACTTTTTGCAGTATAGTGTATTTAAAAATACTCTAAGTCTATTTTTAGTTTAGATTAGTTTTTTATTACCTTATTTTGGTTTTACTTCCAAGGATATGTGACACAAACTATTTTCTACCACTTGACCATTAAAAATGCTTTCTTTAAAATATTTCACCACATCAGTTTTTTTAATGTTATTGAAAAGTTCATGATTTAGTGGGAGACTTCAGTAAATGTTTGGGTCTGTGGGGAACTACAGGCTACCATGGTAAAACTTCACCTGAATCATTTTCACTTCACCGTGGAACTCTCAGTTTATCCAGGCTTGAATAATCAACATTTACACCGACACTATCGCCACAGCCTAATCTCACATACAGCTGTGTAAGGTTAATGCAGCACAAGGCTACCTTTTATTTTTCACACTCACATTCAACATTTTTTCTCTATCATATGAATAAGTTCTTTAGTCATTCCGTCACACACAGATGTGTTCTTGAACTTTTCTAAATTAAAGTGACCTGAACAGTAACTATAATAGCTGTTTCATAATGATTAAATAGATTTGCTCGATTTCTGGAAGAATCCAGACACCACCGAGTAGAAAAATGAAGATTCTTATATTTTCTGACATTGTTTGCATGTTTGAAGTTAAATAAATCAAGGATTGAAGACGATCCAACAAAATAAGTTCTTGGTGAAAAAAATATAAGGTGGCACATTATTTTATTTAGTTTATAAAGTTACTAATCGGTAAAAGTAAGGAAGTATTTACCCATAAATATTAATACCATTTATTTTATTATTACAGCATTTTACCCTAACCCTCATGATATTGTGGCAGTTTTCTGGTAAC
The DNA here is from genome assembly GCF_018320785.1 of Cheilinus undulatus. Taxonomy (NCBI): domain Eukaryota; kingdom Metazoa; phylum Chordata; class Actinopteri; order Labriformes; family Labridae; genus Cheilinus; species Cheilinus undulatus. Next base: position 3,924,021 of record NC_054870.1, read on the forward strand.
TAGGTGGTATTTTAAAGTAATCCTAAGCCTCGTAATATTGCAGCTATGTTAATTAGGTGATATGTTACCATTACTCTATCTCTAACCCTTATGTGGACCCTCTTGTGGACTTTCCCAGGTAATCAGGTGGTGTTTTACTAACTAAGTTTTTAGAAATAAGATGATAATTTTCTATAAAAGTTGTTTGATAAACCCTAGGTAATTTCTTTATTTTGGCCCACTTAGTAAAAGTCTGACACAAATATTTCCTTTTTTTGGGGGGGTAATTTTTAGTGTTAGGGTAAATTTTTGTATCTGGTGGGGGTAAGGCTCAGGATAAAATACTACCTAAGAGAACGGCCAAAATATTACAAGGAATTCCTTGATAATTCATACAATATTACTAGGTTAATACTTCCTCAAGTTATTACTTAATAAAATGCCAACTTATTACAAGGTAGTTACCACCTTATTCTTGAGAAATTACTGGATAATTACCACTTATTACTATGAAATTGCTGGGTAATAAGGGCCCTCTATAATACAGTGGTATCAGATATAATACTGTATCATAAATAGACAGGGACCAGTATTTCTTAAACAGTGGAGTAGTTCCAGACCCATGTTACTGAGACCTCACATTCATGAAGGGAAACCCTACAGTTGTCATCATGCTGCTCTGTTATTCCAGGTTGTTTGTCATATAAACTCTGAGATCCTGACTGCTGTTTTTATTAAAGGATTTCCTGATCTAATACACTTATCAAAATCTTACCATTTACACCACAAACAGTCTGAAATCTAACAAAGTGATAACATCAGAGTTTCCCCACCAGTGGCTTACATTATATACTGTATAAATTCATGAAGTCTACGGGCCTTTCTCTGATAAACTGTGATCAATCTATCACTTGTTCTCAAACATTTTCATGAATTCACTCCTAGTTTGATTTCTCTGAAAGCATCATCATACCTTTGGCTTTTCAGTGTGTAACGTGTTCTTTTGTCAAAGTTTGTTTAATGTCTGAGTGTAAGAGAAGAGCTGATGGGCCTTCATGGAGGATTTTGGAGCTGTATTCTGTTGTGTAAAGTCTTGAGTGGCAAGACTTTGCAAGACATGGCAAAAAAAAAAATACAGTCCACTCATCCAGAGGTAGGGAGAACATAGCTGGGCTTTTAATCGAGTTTGAATATCAGTTGTGATTCAGTTGCGATATGTTGTGAATGAAGTGGGCTCTCTCTTCCTTTACATCCCACCGAAACACCAAAACAGCTCTCACTTTAATTTAAGTGAGGAGCAGAGGGAGCATGTGAGTTTGAAGAGCTAAAGCCGACGGGAGAAAGGCAGCTGTTGGTTAACAGAAAGTTGAAATGAGCTCAGTCAGATGAAACCACTTTGGTTTTGAGGAGTCAAACCCAGAACAAGACAGGATAATTTGCTGAATCGTAACATGGCTGTGGCTGTCCCCGAAAGCAACACAACAAATTTATTTCATCATTTGAAATTCACAGACAGATGCAGACGTAATCACGTGTGTAACTATCAAAACTGTTGTGATTCTGATTTTTTTTTCCCACAATTGAGCAGCGCTAGGTGCAGAGCAGGGTGGCAAAGCCAGAATTATTCTCCTTTTCTTGACTAAACCATCAGCTAGGACAGTTTGAGATCTAATGCGTTGTGTTTAAGTGAGTCGGGAACTCTGAAACTCATCGTTTTTGCTTCTCCTATACCTCCTCCTGCTTTTCTGTTTCTCTGGCTACATCACACACAGCTCTAGTTTTATAAGTAGACTTGAAATGTCAATTGCAATCAAAGTCAAAGTTGGAATCATTTACCGTTGAGAGCTGCAGAACTGTGAGCACAAAGTGTCTCGAAAACTGATCATTTACAAGCAGCCTGGAGGTTAGGCAACCCGGTTCTCAGTGGGTCTCTCTGCAGGGCGTCCGCTGACATTTGCCTGTGCATGTCAATCAAGACCCCATGAGAAACAGCAAGGATGAGAGCCACGTAGACCGGATTTTACAAGTGAGGTGAAGCAGAAGCAAAGGGGGTACTAGAATACAATGATGCACTGATAAATATAAAGGCTATAAAGGCCAGGTTATGGTTTGTATTTATTGAATTACACCCCCTTTCCTCCTATTCTTTGGGAGAGTTACAGCAGCAGCCTTAAGTGAGATTGCTTATGCAGATGTTTTGTAGTTTGTCTGTAAATGGTTTATTGTAAGAACACATGAAGAGGCTTCTGTAAACACTGGCAGTGCACAGCTGCAGGAATCACATCTCCAAATACTGAACCACAGACACCAAAAGATGATGGTAATAACAGGTGTAAAGTTCCTCATTTACTCCTCCTTTATGGTTTTGATCCCATACAGAGGTTCTGTTGATTCTAACATGTAGAACATTCTTGCAGTTTGGTATTTCATAGACCTCCTGATTAGATGAGTGATATTTGAGGCTGAGGCTTTGAGCAGCCGAACTGGCTGCTAAACACAGTGTTCGGGTTTTTCTGTCAGTCAGCTGGTCCTTTTAGTCCACAGCGGTGGTGGTGCGGGAACAACAGGCCGGGGTTCGGAAAGAGCCCATCATCCTGCTCCTTTTCCCCTGGCAGCCGTTGTTCCCGCTCTGCCGAGAGGTGTTGGTGTTCTGGCGTGACAGCTTGGCCGCGTGATTCGCTGTTTCTCTGATCTGCAACTCCAGGTGTCTCTGAATCGCAAGGCCCAGCTCTTCAGGGTCAACAGAGGCGCCATACACCTCCCATGTCATCCCCTCTGCATCCCACTTCACCTCCTTCACTGGAGACTTGGGAGCACCGCCCGGTTTCTTGTCTCCATTGCTGTCAACGGTTAGAGTTTGGCTGTGCGAGATTTCACCCCTGCTCTCTTCTGCCAGACAGATCTCGGGAAATACATGAGGTGTGACGGTTTGTCCGGTTTGTACCCCAACATCCCTCAGCTCTTTGTGGGCTGTCATAGTCCCCATCTCCCTGGTTGCGGCTCTGAAAAGGCCCGCCGTGCTGCTGCAGCACTCCTCTAAACCAAAGTGTTTTTGAGATTGTGGCCCAGAACCAGGAGGTAGATTGCTCACCCAGGAGCAGTTGAGGTTGCAGCAGCGCAGCAGGTGTTTGGCATCCAGGCCCGTCTCACTGACAGAGGAGATGAGGCGAGGGAGGGTGAGGTGGTTTATGGCTGAGGGAGGTTCCACTGCACGCTGGATGTCACAGCTCGCCTCTGCTCCTGCCAGGCGGGGCAGCAGCTGAGAGGGGGCTGGGATTGGCTGAGGGTGGCAGTAAGCAGCAAATGTGTCCTCAAAATTGGCATGATTGATGTAGGAGCCACAGCAGAGTACTTTGTCACATTTAGCGTGAGGCTGGCCCTTTTCTTTCGCAGCCGTCTCTGACGCACAGACACACCTGCTCTGAGGATGAGCGACGCTTCCTTCTCCACTGTTAGGAAACGTGGGGATGATGTTGCACTGCTGCAGTTCCATGGGCTGCTTGCACGATAGCATGGGGCAAATGTGGGCCTCCTGGACAAAGTGATCTCCTCCATGGCAGGCAAGTCCACAAGCCTCTGCGCCTGCAGCTGGGGGTGGCACACCCTCTCTAACCATGGGTAAAGTGTCGGAGTGACTCCTGTGCACAGGGAGGGAGGATGGATTTATGGTTTGCAGCGTCATACCAGCCTGAGAGTTCTCATTGATTGCATTCACGGCTATGTTGTGCTGATGTGAGGCTGTCTGCATCTTTGCAAGGTTATGAAGGTGGTTTGAGGTCCTGGGGGGAACACAGTGCTCGGGTGGGTTCTGATCTGTCAGACCAGAGTCCCTGTTGACTTTCAGGCTGTTGTGTTTGATTTCTCTGGTAGGAGGCGCTGTTGTATTTTCCTTACAAACCTCAGTGACCACTTTCTTTGGCTCTTCCTGGCAGGTGGTTCCTGGCTCTCCAGCCTGTCGGGAGGGTGTTGCAGTTTGTGGAGGAGGGTCAAAGAGAAGCTGATTGGGGACTGTAGATTCCAGGGAAACATCAGTCCCCAAGGGGTGCAGCTCCAACGCTGGAAGCTCGGCCTCTGCCATGGAAGACCTACGAATGAAGTAAAACAGAAGATGGATGTCTAACACTATGGGTAAAGCAAACACATAACAAAGAAAGTTAGATGAATCTGAAATTTTAGTTAACTTTTACTGACTTTGTTGTTTTCATCCTAATATTAAATAAAAGGGACCATGATGTCCTTTAGGATTTGATCAAAATAAAGAACCTGGCCTACAGTAGCTGGGAGGCTCATCCTGCCACTGGGGACATCAGAGAGTCTAGCTAACCCACAATTTCCACTTTGAGCGCCAGCGCCGTACTCCACTGCCATGGTTTTTTGCTCTGACCAAAGGCGAATAACCCCACCCACTGGAAGAGTGTCCAAAGCGCTGCACCATGGCACCATACCCTGATCAGCAGATCATGGGGAATTTAACCTTTCAACGGAAGGTAAAAGGTTAATATTTGCTTAAACAGGAGTGTCACACTCAATCACAGCAGGGGCCGGATTCTGGATTCAGGTCTAACCTGAGGGCCTAACAGGGTCTCCTTTTTAACTAGAGACTGTCAACCTCATTTCGCCGCTTATAAAATGTGAAAAAAAAAAACACAACTTAGCACTGCTGATAAATGATTTTGACATTTAAATAGTTAAAAAGAAAAGTTACGAGGCTTACAATCAGAGAAAAGTACATTTATTAGTTCAAAATGTTAAAACATGAAATTGGAATGGGAAAATAATGTTTTGTAAAAGGCAAATATATTAGAAAGAAGTCAAAATCATGAGTTTTAATGGTCAAAATGTGAAATTAGATTTGTAATCATGAAATTAAAAGTCAAAATATGATTCAAAACTTTAAATTCTGAGTCTAAAAGGTCAAACTATGGGACTATGAAGTCAAAGTTTGGAGTTGAAAATATGAGATAAACAGGGCTTGATGTTAACTTTTTTGCTCACTGGCCACCATGACTGCTTGTTTTTGAAAAGTTACTAGCCACCGAACATTTCCACTGGCCACAATTGTGTTGATTGGAAACTATGTGTTACATGCCAAATTGGGTATGTCTGGGATGAGATGAAACACATACTCCATTTCCTTCTTCAGTGGATACTTAGTTTATACCACCATTAAAATAGTGACTTTGAATTAACTTTCTTAAATCTGAAACGCAGCTGGTTTCGTTTAATTTCCACTCAGACAAATATCCAACAGAGAATGCTGAGGTTGTGTCACTGATAAATTTCACTGGCCAAACTGGCTAGTTGAAGTCAATCTGGTACCTGCCACAGCTGAAATCCACCTGCATTTGGCTAGTTGGCCAGTGTAAATGTCAAGCCCTGGAGATAAAATACAAATAATTAGTTAAAAAGGTCAAAATATGACTTAAAAATTAGAATTATGAATCTTAAAGCTCAAAATATTATATGAGAAGTCAAAATTATGAGTTGAAATGCTCAAAGTACAAAATAAAAAGTCAAAATCCTAAGTTTGAGTCCTAATTGTGAGATTCTAAATTGAAAATATGAAATTAAAACACAAATTAATTTCTTTCCCCACATTCCTGACTTCTTATCTAAATATTTTTACTCCTTACTTTTTCAGATTTTGTGACTTAAGAAGGATATCTTAAATCATCAGGATAAGTTCACATTTTTATACTTGAGTAAATCTGCAGACCTCAGACTGATGGGCCAGTTAGAACAGAAATATGACATCATCTTGGGGGCCGGATTTAACTGTTCCACGGGCCAGATTTGGCCCCCGGGCCTTGAGTTTGACACATGTGGCTCAAAGGATTTGTGGTTTTATTTAAAATACTTTGGCTTAATTTCCTCAAAAGTTAACTTATCCTCATCAGTGGTAACGCTGCAGCTCTGTGACCCACTGACCTCTCTGTGACCTTTTGCTCTTGCTGCAGGATGAGACCATAGACTGTAGAAATGATTGAACAAACCCGGTGTGACGTTAGCCATTAATAGGCAGACTCAAACAGCTCTTGAAACCAATCCGCTGCAGCATCCTTTTGAAATCGCAGTCTCAACTGAACTTTGGATCAACCTAACGCCCCGCCCACTAAGCTTGACTTCCTGTCAGCTAGCCAGCTAGCATTCTGGTTGACAGAAACGTAGCTTCTGCCTGTCGAGCTAGCGCCAATCAGTGCTCAGTGAGGTTTTTCCTAAATATAATCGAAGTGATTATGAAATTCACTCCTGTACAGTGAGAGCACATAAGACATTAGCTAATGAGAAATGTTTGGTCTTTTGAACCAGACTGTAAACCAGTTTATTTCTAATGTAAAAACCGGAGTTTGACATGTGTCCAGACGGGACTTACGGTGTTCCTGCAGCCGGCCTCAAGTGGACACACATTGCAATTTTTTTGCACTTCTGCATTGGCTTCATTTTTCAGGACTGAAGTTTGTCGCTTGGTTGAGACGTAATGTGGATATAGTGACAATTTATGATCAGGAGTCTGTGCTTTGTGTTGTATTTTGAAAGTACCAGATACTCTGGTGGTTTCTCTACTGGAATAATGACAAAAACTGGCAAACCAAAGAAGGAAAGACAGAAGTTAAAGCTGAATGTTCCTGGCTTATCCCATGGTTCATCCTGGTTTCACTCGTCACTGTGAGAACTCCAATAATGCAACAATGAGACGGCAGTATGAGCACATACATCGAGAATTTTGGCTGTGTGTCATCAGCGTTTCAATCTAACAGTGAATGTTGAGATTAAACCACAGAGTAGGATGAATTCAGTCCGAGCAGAGGCAGGGACAAAACCTGTCATCCCTGGGATGAAAATTTATTATCAGAGGGAAAGAAATCAGAACCAGAAAGGTGCCAAACTGGAGCAAGGGCAGTTGAACCAGAGAGAGTGCAATTTGCTCCAGAGTATGATTCACTGAAGGAGTCCAGCTGCTGGATGTAGACACTGCAGGGTAAGACTCAATCTACCACCGGGGACAAGAACAGAAAAGAGTTGAGCTAAGACTCGGTCTACCATGTGGGACATAAGCAGAGAGGGGGCTAGCTAAGACTCATTCCACCACTGGGAAAAAGAGTGGAGAAGAGCCTAGTTAAGACTCGTTCTACCACCGGGGACTAGACTGGAGAAGAGCCAAGTCAAGACTCGTTCTACCACCGGGGACAAGAGTGGAGAAGAGCCTAGTCAAGACTCGTTCTACCACCGGGGACTAGACTGGAGAAGAGCCAAGTCAAGACTCGTTCTACCACCAGGGACAAGAGTGGAGAAGAGCCTAATCAAGACTCGTTCTACCACCGGGGACTAGACTGGAGAAGAGCCAAGTCAAGACTCGTTCTACCACCAGGGACAAGAGTGGAGAAGAGCCTAATCAAGACTCGTTCTACCACCGGGGACAAGAGTGGAGAAGAGCCTAGTCAAGACTCGTTCTACCACCAGGGACAAGAGTGGAGAAGAGCCTAATCAAGACTCGTTCTACCACCGGGGACTAGAGTGGAGGAGAGTCTAGTTAAGACTCGTTCTACCACCAGGGACAAGAGTGGAGAAGAGTCTAGTTAAGACTTGTTCTACCACTGTGGACTAGAGTGGAGGAGAGTCTAGTTAAGACTCGTTCTACCACTGTGGACTAGAGTGGAGAAGAGCCTAGTCAAGACTCGTTCTACCACCAGGGACAAGAGTGGAGAAGAGTCTAGTTAAGACTTGTTCTACCACCAGGGACTAGAGTGGAGAAGAGTCTAGTTAAGACTCGTTCTACCACCGGGGACAAGAGTGGAGAAGAGCCTAGTTAAGACTCAATCTACCACCGGGGACTAGAGTGGAGAAGAGTCTAGTTAAGACTCGTTCTACCACTGTGGACTAGAGTGGAGAAGAGTCTAGTTAAGACTCGTTCTACAACCAGGGACTAGAGTGGAGAAGAGTCTAGTCAAGACTCGTTATACCACTGTGGACTAGAGTGGAGAAGAGTCTAGTTAAGACTCGTTCTACAACCGGGGACAAGAGTGGAGAAGAGTCTAGTTAAGACTCGTTCTACCACTGTGGACTAGAGTGGAGAAGAGTCTAGTTAAGACTCGTTCTACCATCGGGGACTAGAGTGGAGAAGAGTCTAGTTAAGACTCGTTCTACCACTGTGGACTAGAGTGGAGAAGAGTCTAGTTAAGACTCGTTCTACCACTGTGGACTAGAGTGGAGAAGAGTCTACCACCGTGGACTAGAGTGGAGAAGAGTTTAGTTAAGACTCGTTCTACCACTGTGGACTAGAGTGGAGAAAAGTCTAGTTAAGACTCGTTCTACCACTGTGGACTAGAGTGGAGAAGAGTCTACCACCGTGGACTAGAGTGGAGAAGAGTCTAGTTAAGACTCGTTCTACCATCGGGGACTAGAGTGGAGAAGAGTCTAGTTAAGACTCGTTCTACCACTGTGGACTAGAGTGGAGAAGAGTCTAGTTAAGACTCGTTCTACCACTGTGGACTAGAGTGGAGAAGAGTCTACCACTGTGGACTAGAGTGGAGAAGAGTCTACCACCGGGGACAAGAGTGGAGAAGAGTCTAGTTAAGACTCGTTCTACCACTGTGGACTAGAGTGGAGAAGAGTCTAGTTAAGACTCGTTCTACCACTGTGGACTAGAGTGGAGAAGAGTCTAGTTAAGACTTGTTCTACCACTGTGGACTAGAGTGGAGAAGAGTCTAGTTAAGACTCGTTCTACCACTGTGGACTAGAGTGGAGAAGAGTCTAGTTAAGACTCGTTCTACCACCATGGACTAGAGTGGAGAAGAGTCTAGTTAAGACTCGTTCTACCACCGTGGACTAGAGTGGAGAAGAGTCTAGTTAAGACTCGTTTAACCAGCAATAATTTGGATGCGAATTTTGCCTCTCTTTGCAAATCAGGGGCGATGCAATTTTGCGAAGAAGTTTTGCATATTGTGAAAAAACTGGTGCTGCTAAAGGCTGCAGGGTGATTTCTCCTGTCCTCTGATACACTGTGAGTTATACTGGAGCGAAGATTAAAGGAGTTTTCTCCCTCCCTGTCCTCCAATCAGAGCGACACTTTGAAAAATAGACCACAGTTTTAAAAAAAGTGTTTTTATTTTGCTTGGCAGAATTATGTTGCTGGTGTGGAAGCTTGCATCGACTTGCTACAGGTTTGAAAAAGGAATATTTCATGTGAATTATTCGCATGAAAAAAATCACATCTGCTGTGCAAGGGCCTTAAGACTCATTCTACCATTCATGCCTGCCTTTGCTCTCCTCAAATGATACTGATTGGTCTGAACAGCATGCAATTTGGTACAAATGTTGGATTGGAGCTTTTCATGGATGTGCCTGATGATGGAGATAGTGGTGGGGATATCCATTCACTCTGCAAGGTTAACACTTTCTAACACTGATGCTGAGTTCAAACTTCCTATGGAGAGAGGTTTGAATGAAACGGGCCCTCAGTTCAAAATAAGAGGCGGCAGAGGTCAACGTGCTGAGTAGCATGGTAGATGTTACAGCAGGGGTGTCAAACTCAAGGCCCGGGGGCCAAATCTGGCCCCGTGGTACAGTTACACATGTCCCACAAGATTATACTCTTATTATAACTGGCCCAGTTGTGTGAGGTCTGCAGATTTACTCCAGGATGAAAATATGAACTAAACCTTGATGATTAAAAATATTATTAAGTCACAAATAAAAATAGTTAGATAAAAAGTCAGGAATGAGGGAAAAGAAAATCATTTTGGTATATATTATATATTTTCATTTTTGCATCCCACAGATATGACTTAAACTTTGGATTTCAGTTTTTTTAATCTCATATTTTGAGTTTTTCAATGAAATATTTGCGCTTCTATCTCTTATGTTGACCTTTCCAATTTATTATTTTGACAATTTATCTTATGTTTTGACTTTTCAAATGTATTATTTTAACTTTTTATCTCGTATTTTAATGTTTTCAATTTATTATTTTGACTATCTCATATATTTTGACATTCCATCTCACATTTTGATGTTTTCAATTTATTATTTGGACTTTTATCTCATATTTTGACATCTTTAATTAATAATTTTGACTTTTTATTTCCCATTTTGACATTTTCAATTTTCAATTTTGACTACCCATATTTTTGACATTTTTAGTTTTACTATTTTGACATTTTTATATTGTGACGGTTTTCTAATGTGTTTCGTTTCATCTCATTTTCAATTTATCATTTGAATATTGATCTCATATTTTGAAGTTTTAAATTTATTATGAGGACTTTTATCTAACATTTTTAATTTTCCAATGTATTATTCTGTCATTTTATCCCATATTTTGATGTTTTCAATTTCTTATTTTGACTATCTCATATTGTTGACATTTTTTAATTTTTAATTTTGATGGGTTTTTTTTAATATATATTTTGATGTTTTCCAATGTATCTAATGACATTCCATCTCATATGTTGACGTTTTAAATTTATTATTTGGACTTTATCTCATATTTTGACATCTTCAATTTATTATTTTGACTTTTTTTTTATCACATTTTGACGTTTTCTTATGTTTTATTTGAAATTTCATCACATATATTGACCTTCAATGTATTATTTTGACTATTTATCTCATATTTTGACTTTTTCAGTTCATTATCTTGATTTTTTATCTCATATTTTGACTTTTTTTTTTTTTACACATGATCTGTTACTGGTTGACAGATTCTGGTTAAATGTTGACCCTGTTAGGCCCTCAGGTTAGACCTAAATTCAGTATCTGGCCCCTGCTGTGACTGAGTCTGACACCCCTGCGTTACGGGGCTGGGCTTGGGCGATTTAACCTGCAACCTACGGCAGCCACCATGACACGATAAGTCCCGTTACAACCATACAGGTTATGACTTTCTCTGGTTTTTATCATTTTTGGAAATATTAGGGGAAATGTAAGCTCTTACAAAAACTGTGCAGATTGATGCAGACAATTTTTTAATAAACTGCAGCATCGAACACACGTGTGCCAACAGTGAAAAGTTAAAGGTGTTTACCTGCCTTTGTTTAGTAGCTCCAGTATTTGAACATGAAGAGCTTTATTTGAGAGACATGTACACTTGTGTAAATATTTTCTTCACATGTAATTATGAGCCTGAATGTCACTTTTTAAATTTTAAAAACAAGTGTGAATGCATGACATGCTGGCATGCATTAACACAGGACATTTTCAGGAAACAGCACTCCTCTTGATCTCTAAATTACCCCAGGAGGTGTTTGAATTCTCCTGAAGCAGACCAAACATCAAACACACCTCATCCTTCAGCCACACTCACATCCATGAACATCGAACCAGCACACATCAGGCATTAAAAGCCTGCACACACTCAAAATAGCATTTTTAACATTATCATGGACCAGCTTACCTTTCACAGTGGACACTGAGCCTTAAACCCTGTTTCCTCCTCCTTCTAATGTGTCTGACGTGGGGCGCAGTTCCTTAGAAAGCCTTCATCCTCCACATCTCCCTCACATCCACAGGTGACCTCTCTCTATCTTTAACTCCTCCACAGCCCCCTCTCTACCCTCCTTTGTCTCAGCAGCACTCAGCTGTGCACAAGATGGAGGAGACCTTGAGATAATCCTCTCCTACATCTGATTACAAATGTGAGGATGCAATCTTCAAATCCCGGCTCTGTAAGAGAGAGTGGAGCTGGTTAGCGGTTGGCTTATCCAGCGGTAGTGTGAGACAGATGGAGGGGGTTGGGGAATGATAATGAGACCAGATAGTCAGGCAGTCCGCGTCAGAGTCCTTCCACCTGTGGAGAGGGGAGGAGGCTGGATGCATCAATGAATGTGAGAGAGAAAAGAAAGAAAACATCCCTTTCTTCCAGTCCTTATTCTCTTTTTTTAATCTAACTGGTGTACACCTTCACTTCTACCCTGAACTCAGTCGATGCTTCAGCTTCTCCCTCTCTGCTTCGCTCAACCTTCCTGCAGCCCTCCCACCAACATCAACCCACTCTCCATCACTATCCCTGTTGCTATGGAAACTGTAATACTCAATGGGCCTGTGTTTTTTTTTAAAGCTGGCAATCAGAAAACAGACAGCCAAAACAAATCAGCTGGGAACGGCTCCTGTTTATGGTTGATGTAGTCATGGACGATTTCACACATAAAGTCATTTCTCTTCTTTCCCATAAATCAGCAGAAAAAGGAAGGACAAAAACGGTCGTGAGGATTTCGTCTCAACAGATGGATTACAAATGTAAAGAGTCATTTGGTTTTCACAAGCAGCTGTTTCACCAGAGAAGGGAAATAATGTGAATTTAGTGATACAGAGCAGGAATGTCAAAGTCATTGACAACAGAATTAGGTCTGACCTGGGGGCCTAAGAGGGTCAACATTTAACCATTAACTGTCAACCAGTGATAGATTATGGGGGGTTAGCACTGATGATGAATGATTCTAAGTTTATGTTTAACAGCTCAAAATATGAGAGAAAAAGTCACAATCGTGTTCTAAACGTGAAATTATGAGTTAAAATTTAAATTGTGAGTTGAAAAGGTCAAATATTAGGATTAAACGTCCAAGTTAGGAGATGAAAAAGTCAAAATACGAGGTAAAAGTCAAAATACTAAATTGCAAAGGTCAAAATATGAAATAAAAAGTCAACATAATGAACTGAAAAGTCAAAATATGAGATAGTCAAAGTAATACATTGAAAAATGTCAAAAATAGGATAAAAGATGTTAAAAAATCAAAACTGAAAATGTCAAAGATATGAGATAAAAGTCCAATTGATAAACTGAAAATGAGATGAAATGTCAATAATACATTAGATAACGTCAAAATATACAAAAAATGTCAAAATAATAACATTGAAAATGTCAAAAATATGAGATACGTAGTGAAAATAATACATTGAAAACATCAATATATGAGATAAAAAGTCAAAATAATACACTGGAAAAGTAAAAATGTAAGATAAAAGTCTCAGTAATAAATTGACAAAGTCAAATATGAGATAGAAAAAAATTGTAATCAAAAGTTTAGGTCACATCTGTGAGATGCAAATTTGAAAATATATAATATATACCAAAATGATTTTCTTTACCCACATTCCTGACTTTTTATCTAATTATTTTTATTTGTGACTTCATGATATTTTTAATCATCAAGGTTTAGTTCATATTTTCATCCTGGAGTAAATCTGCAGACCTCACTCTGCTGGGCCAGTTATAATTAGAGTATAATCTTGTGGGCCAGGTGTTGCTGAACCACAGGCCAGATTTGGCCCCCGGGCCTTGGGTTTGACACCTCTGATATAGAAGGAAGCCTGTTTTGTTAATCTAACAGACTTTTGTAACTAGAAATCTGTAAAATAAAGAGAAATATCCTAGAAAAAGGGACGTGTTTATGGATGCTACTCTAGGAATGATGCTGATGTCCATCATCCAGATGATCCAGATTAAATTCAGCCGATATGATGAAGATAGATTTCAAAGTATTGTAGATACAAAAGTCAGTTTTTAAAAGATGATTTTATTTATTAAGGTATAAAACTCATCTAAACCTACATGGCCCTGTGAGAAAAAGTCCCCCCCCCCCATGAGGCTGAATCTAAACATGTTTACTGAGGGTGGGGCTGGGCTCAGTGAAGTCAGAGGTCATGTTACAGATGAGAAGATACAGCTTCATGGTGTAGGGCCTTAGATTAAAGCTTTGGTCCTGACTGAACACAGCCACCTGCCTGATGTTATCAGTGTTTGTGTCCAGAGTGAAAGGGTCTGCCAGAGCCTCTGTACCCCCAGGTCCTGTACGGGGGAAGTCCTTAAAGGAGAGGACAATGTGGTGAACTGTGATCATCTATCAGGTTCAGCTGTAGCAAACTGTTCTTAAGGAAAATCAGCATGGTTACAGGTTTATCTCAAAGATTAGAGGACATGATGTGGCTCCCTAAAGTCTCCCTTCCTCTCCTTTATGGCTTTAGTCTTATAGTCCCGCCCACCAGAGACTCAGAGAGACTGGAGGAATCCAAGCGGAGGACTGAAGATCGATGTTTAACAGCCCATGAGACGCCTTCCCTTCTGCAGCGTCACGTGAAGCAACGTCAGTTTATGATGATGGCTGATCATCAATCAGCTGATCGTCAATCAGCTGATCACTAATCAGCTGATCATCAATCAGCATTCAGAGGCATAAACAGCTGATTGTATCTGCTTAAATTTGTACTGTATTCCTTCTAATCAAATCTTCACATCTACAGTGTTTGGTCTCAGTGTGGGATCACAGACACCTGCAGTTTATAAAAAAAACATGCTGGCTCTTTCTACCAGCAGATGCTTTATTATGAAATTATTCATTAGCCTAATTATTCAGTGTGAAGGCTAATTATCAAACACAATGGATTTAAAAAGTGCTTCTTACAGACAGACTTCTGCTGTCTAACTTTAATTCTCTTCATAATCTAATAAACAGAAATAACTGACAACTAAAGGAAATATTGATATCTGATTCTTTTGATTTAACCACCTTTAACATGTTTTATGTTTAAAGGTCAACCAGAAAACAAATCAAATATTAAACTCCAAAGTCATTTATGCTTTTATGTTTATTTTATCACATTTATTCTCAATATTTCACTATAAATACTTATTTCAAACACTTTTTAAATCCTACCCCATCAGTTATTGACTCTTTTTAAACGGCTGAAAATCAAGCTGAAGTCTCAAGGCCATATTCATGTCCTTGCAAAATCCCCTCTAAAACACGTGTCCAAACTGTAAATCATTTTGGTTACAGAGATTCTATCTCTGGTATCCTGACAGCCTGTGAGCGATGGAGTGCAGTTCTGTCACTCATATTGTTATGGACAAGTAACAAGGAAAGAGGTAGCACAGAGGATGACACGGCACCAGGAGTGTCCTACCAGAAGAAATTCTTAATTTTCTTCCACTTCCTTCACTCACCAAACCTGTTAGCTTGTTTTACAAAGCGGAGAGTGTGATGTATGAATATTATCCATATCCATTTATGAAATATTATGGTCTGACTTGTGCTCACAACCATTGGAGGCTAGTCAATACAAGGCACCACACCTCCAAAATTCTCCACTTTCAAAGTAAAAGCATGAGATGTCATATTTTGACATGGGAAAACAGTTTAAGACTCAGTTTACCGGATGGAGGATTGCATATTTGACAGATAACAGACAGTAAGCATGCAATGCTGCATGATGCAATGCGATGCCTGACGCTTGCATGCAGTTAGGGCATGAATTACAGAATCTTTAATTGCTGTATAGCCGTAGTTATAATGAATTATTATACAAATTCCCCAGGCACACCTAGACTTTCCTCAAGGTACACCATGTGAACTGGTCTATTATAAGCTCTGTTTCTCCTCCATTAATCTCTGCTGGTGTTGTGAAGTTGCACTGACATCCGTTGTTTAGCAGCATCCAAAAGAGAGTGTTATCCAGAACAGGAAGTCTGCTCTCATGTGTCTCTGCTCATCGGTCTACAAATCTCAGCCTTTAGACCAGCTAAGAACCTTTGGGGCGGACTTTAAGATGGCAGGTCAGAAACTTCTTCCAGTTCGACCAAAGACTCAAGGCAGGAGACTGTTAAATCTCAGCCTTAGCATGGAAAATTCTCTGTCCTTTAGAATGTCTAAGATCCTGTGCCTCTTCAATCTTCCCCCAGACTCTCAGATTTTGGATCCAAAATGAAATTCACCATGAACCACTGAGCTTCAGACGGTTGTCATGTCATCTGAGAGTCAGCACAGTTGACCGAGTGCCAAAGCTAAGAGCTGGTTTGTTGACCGGGGTATTACTGGGCTTCTGCAGCAGGAAGAATCATCTTACTCTAGGGGAAAAGCACCCAGCTGATCATGTGCAGTCAGGCCCTCTTCCTGGTCGGCAGCATGTTTCACTGTGGCTGGAGCGTCCTCAGAATGAGCCATGGAGCTTAGCTTTGGAGTTTTAATTCTCCTCAGCACAAGCCGATAGTAGGAGTAGCAGTAGGCTTATTAGTAACAAGTGAAAATGTTTCGAGCAGATGCTCTGTCTTTGGCCTTGTGCTTTTACAGGAAGAGGGCTTGCAGAGAGAAATAAATATGTTGATGGCAGAGATGTTTTATCCAGCCTTCACAGGAGCTTCTTTGGGGATAACATGGGCTTACATACTCCGGGTTATTCCAGGTCACATGGGACTTGGTTGATATTAGATACTCGACCCACGCAGCCTCTGGCAGTCAGGAAGGAAGAAATAGAACAATGGCTCTCAGGATTTCCTTCCAAATAAACAAATGCAGCTGTATCAGAAACAGAGAAGTGTTAACGTCCGTGAAGAATACATGCTTGCCTGGTTTACAAGTAGATGAAGAGCACTTCCCTACGGTGTATTAATACAATATCAATACTCTAGCAGAACATACTGTGCATTTAAACGGCAGCCATCTTTGATACTTGCCAGGGTGAGAGTGATGTTGGCTCTTTGCATGCTTCTACTGTCCTGGTCTTTGGCTGCAGAGGTCCAGGGATGCAGCAGCAGAAAAAAAACATTTTTCTCTGTATCCAATGTTTAACCGCTGATGTGCCCTCCAGTCTAACATCAGCCTGTAGATCAGGATTAGACTGTAATATTTCATCTTATACGCTATAAATCAGTAATAGATAAGAGAGAACTTACTTTTCTAGTATTAGTTTACATGTTTAGATCAAAAACTGAAACTACCATAAAAAATATTAAACTGGTGGGCTTCTGGACCCCCTTTTGCCTTCAGAACTGCCTTAATTCTTCATGTCATAGTTTCAACAAGCTGGTGGAAACAGTCCTCAGAGATTCTGGTCCATAGTGACATGATAACATCACACAGCTGCACATCCATGATGCAAATCTCCAGTTCCACCACATCCCAAAGGAGCTCTGTGGCAGTGGTTCCCAACCTGGGGTCCTGGCACCCCCCAGGGGGGCGCCAAAGATCTCAATGGGGGCCCGTGAGCATAAGAAGAGAGAATTAAGTTATGATCAAAAAGTCTAAAATTTTGTGGAAAAAATAAAAAGTTTTGAGATTGTAACTCATAAATTTACATGAAAACAAACACAGAAATTCACAAAAATGTAAAAAGTTGGAAACTTATGAGAAAAACTCAAAATTTCCAAACCTTAAATTTTGACATTAGAAAACTCAGGAATTTAGAACGGTGGAATGTCAAAAATAACAAGATCAAAACTGAAAACAGGGGTTAGATTTTTGACTTTATGATCTCAACAATTATAAGTTTGGTTTACATATATTTTCTAAGATAAGGGGGCGGCCCTAAGGAAAAAACTGCTCTATTTGATTGGTGACTGTGGAGGCTGATGGAGTACAGTGAAGTCATTGTCATGTTCAAAAACCAGTTTGAGATGATCTGAGCTTTGTGACATGGTGAACTAGAAAAGCACTCAGAGAGCGCAGACCTCCGCCATCAGCCCTATCTCCCAGTGATAAAGAATCCTTCAAAAACATTCCTGGATCCAGACAGTGATCCGGATCACTCCCACAATCTAATTCTAATTCACAATCTAAATACTCCCTCCCCGGTGGGTTGGAGACATGGTGAGGTGAGGCAAAGCATTGGCTTCGCTACGTGTGGACTGTCATGGCAGAAGCACCCATAGTCTCACCGGACAACTGGAAGTCACGTCAGAGGATGAATATTCCTCTATTCCTCCCAGCATTGGGAGTATTCTCGCTACAATTCGCTGTCTTACTCTCTGTTACGCTCCGACTCGACTCCTCGACCAGGCGTGTCCTTCAAAGTGTATAAAGTCCAAAACTTTGAATAAGTTACTCATGTCCGCCATCTCCTGGTGTAAAGTGGTAACAGCGCAGGCCTCCACCATTAGTCCTATCTTCCAATAGTGCAAAATGCTTTAAAAAATTCCTGGATCCAGATGGTGATCCAGATCACTCCCAAAAATCTTATCAGTTCTTCCTTATGCCATTTTGACATTTCCTGAAAATTTCCTGAAAATCTGTCCATGACTTTTTGAGTTATGTTGCTAACAAACCCCAAACTAACTAACTAATTATCCTGCAGGAAGTAGCCATCAGAAGACGGTACACTGTGGTCATAAAGGGATGGACATGGTCAGCAACAATACTCAGGTAAGCCCCTAAAGGCCGGCTCAGACTACACGATTTTTTTTGGTCGTTCATGACTGAACCATGTCAGACTATACAACAAAAATCTTGCCCCGTCTTGGCTGCCAACCAGGCCACACTACAAGAGTGATCCTGACTGCTCGCTGTATGATGATGTCACCACTGTCTCTGCAACTGATTGCGAGTTCACAGGTTGATGAGGGGGCAGGTCAAAGAGGGTCAATCACTCTACAACAGAAGCGCTCTATGTGATCTTCGCTGTCTTTTGGTCATAAAAAAGGGAAATAAGAAACGGTTATGGATTGGATCATGGATAGTAAGTATAGATGTATCAAGAGGAGGACAATATGGACTGGCTCTCTTTCAGATAGAACTTAAAGTATGCATGTGATAATGTAAATAAAATAAAATAAAATATACAAGTTAGTTTTAGGGAATAAAAGGGATAAAAAGTGATTAATCTTGTAAATGATGATGCAAAGATAAGGAGCAAATGTTTCCGTTATTAGACGTCAGGATTCACTTCATTGACGTCGGGTCAGGGTGTCAAACCAGACGACGCTGTAAGAAAAATTCTGACATGCTGGTCTTGTTGAATTGTGGTCGTGGGGCGTCTTGGACGCGTCATTAATTATGTCACACTACAAGACCGTTTGTCGTTCCCGACGCTCTAAATCGGGCCAGAGTTTTGACGATGAGCTGCAACGTTGCAGTCGGCAGCGCTTGGGATAGGGCAGAGGATTTTGAAAAAACTCAAGAGTGAGACTGGATGAACATTCTGTAACGTCTTTACGGGCCAATCAGAGCAACAAAACATGTGACGTAGCCACGACCGAGCTCCGCGTGCCCAGCTACCGAGGAATAACGTGAACCGTGGTGACTGCAGTCATGTCAGTACCAACTTTTGTCATTTTTGAAAAGAAAACAACTCACTGCTGTTCTTTGTTTTTTGTTTAATGAAGAGATGTCGTCAAGTTCTGATAAAACTGGCACTTAAGGAGCATCCACGCTAATCTCTTCCACCATGATTGCACCAGCCTCTTGCTGCTGTTTGCTTATGTCACGACCCCACTGCGGCCGAAAGTACTGCCCCTCGTAGCTGATTGGTCCTGTCACTTTCTAACCGGGCCCAAACTGTTCAGATGGGAACTTTGCAAGATGGATTTGCCAGGGAGAAACAAGGAAACAGGCGTATCCATCTGCTTTGCAAGGTTAAAGGGGCCCAAAGTGTGCAAAAAAATCTCACCCACACCATTCCACCACCACCAGCAGCCTGAACAGCAGATGCAAGGCAGGATGGATCCATGTTTTCATGTTGTTTAAATTCTGACCCAACCATCTAAATGTTGCTGCTGAAATCAGGACTCATCAGAGCAGGCAACGTTTTTCCAATCTTCTATTGTCCAAATTTGGTGAGCCCATGACAATCGTAGCCTCAGTTTAGGAGGGTCGCCTGGTGTGGTCTTCTGCTGCTGTAATGCATCTGCTTCAAGGGTCCACATGTTCAGGAACTATATAAAAGCAAAAAGGTTATCTCTGCCCAACTACAGTCTGAGATTATCAGCAGACACATAGAAGGATATATGAAGTATTTGTAAGCCCAGAGGCTCAATGGTGATATTTAGAGGTTGGATTATTATTTTTTTATTTACATGCATTCTTTGATTCTTTAGATTTTTACATTTTTACTCTCTATAAAGAAAAGGCTATCAGGCTACTCCTGTTCATCAACATTTTGAAGACTTTCCCATGAAAGCACCAGAATAACTGGAGGCTCCTCGGTGGTTTGACTTGTATGGCGTCTGTTAAGAGAACCTGTGAACAGTCTCTGAACCATCATTCTCTCATCCCTGACTAGAGCATTAAAGTCGTGTTGCTGCAGCAGACGTGTGTTTGTGTAGGGTGTGATGAATCCGTCTTATTGTATCTGAGTCTGTGTTGGGTGGGGGAGGCTGACAGCTGTGCACAGATTAAGGCTAAGATTTTCTGGGAGCAGCTCTCTCTCTCTGTGTTTCTACTCTGTTCCTGAAATTCCTTTGTGTTCACAGAATTAAAGATTAGAGCTCCGTGTTTACAGAGCATGTTTGTGGCTTTTTATATTGTTTTTTCTTTCATTGTCCTCCAGTGTCCACAGAGCTCAGAGATGCCTGCTGCCTGTTTCTGATTTCATGATCAGTGATGCCACCCACTTCAGATTTTGCTGCAGAACACGCTGTTCCTGCAACAACTCAATAAACAAACCAAACTGTCACTCATGGTCATGTTTTTAGGACTGTCACGATGCCAGAAACCTGCACATGGAGTAGGACCGTCACAGCGAGGAAGAGTGCCATCAGACCTGAGAGCCACAGACAGGTGTACCTGTTTCTTCAGACTGATTCCAGTCTACCTGACCTTGCTCAGGTGAGGCAGTGTTCCAGTACTGCCGGGATATTTTGGTTGTAGGGCGGCTGCTGTAGATGGGCCAAGTTCTGAATCAGCAGTGATATAACCACGGCAGATGTCTGTGCTGAACTAGAACCATATCTTTGAGAGCAGACCACAGTGCTTCTTGATGTCACTCTGATTGTTTGTAGCAGGATTATCCACTGGGGTGTACAAACTATGGCCCGCAGGCCAGCTGCGGCCTGTGATCAATCATAAAGTGGCCCACGGTGAAATCTGAAAATAATATGAAATATGCAATAAATAGAACATATTCATGTTATATTATTTAACCCTTATTATAAAGAAAAAAAACTCTTTGAGGTTTTTTTTTTTTTTAAGTGTCCTGGCCAAGAACAGGCCAGCCCACAAAGTTGGCTAGGCTCCTGATAAAACCAGATAATGGACCCCTGAAAAAACAGAGAATGGACCCCGATAAACCCTGAAAATAGACCCCTGATAAACCAGAGAATGGACCCTGATAAACCCTGAGCATGGACCCTGATAAACCCAGATAATGGATCCTGATAAACCAGAGAATGGACCCCTGATAAGCCAGGGAATGGACCCTGATAAACCCTGAGAATGGACCCTGATAAACCCTGAGATTGGACCCTGATAAACCCTGAGAATGGACCCTGATAAACCAGATAATGGACCCCTGATAAACAGGAGAATGGACCCTGATAAACCAGAGAATGGACCCCTGATAAACACGAGAATGGACCCTGATTAACCAGAGAATGGACCCTGATAAACCAGAGAATGGACCCTGATTAACCAGAGAATGGACCCTGATAAACGTTGAGAATAGACCCTGATAAACCAGAGAATGGACCCTGATAAACCCTGAGAATGGACCCTGATAAACCCTGAGAATGGACCCTGATAAACCAGAGAATGGACCCTGATAAACCTTGAGAATAGACCCTGATAAACCCTGAGAATGGACCCTGATAAACCCTGAGAATGGACCCTGATAAACCAGAGAATGGACCCTGATAAACCTTGAGAATAGACCCTGATAAACCTTGAGAATAGACCCTGATAAACCCTGAGAATGGACCCTGATAAACCCAGAGAATGGACCCTGATAAACCAGAAATGGACCCTGATAAACCCTGAGAATGGACCCTGACAAACCAGAGAATAGACCCTGATAAACCCTGAGAATGAATCCTGATAAACCAGATAATGGACCCCTGATAAACAGGAGAATGGACCCTGATAAACCAGATAATGGACCCCTGATAAACACGAGAATGGACCCTGACAAACCAGAGAATAGACCCTGATAAACCCTGAGAATGAATCCTGATAAACCAGATAATGGACCCCTGATAAACAGGAGAATGGACCCTGATAAACCAGATAATGGACCCCTGATAAACACGAGAATGGACCCTGACAAACCAGAGAATAGACCCTAAAAAACCAGAGAATGGACCCTGATAAACCAGAGAATGGACCCCTGATAAACACGAGAATGGACCCTGATTAACCAGAGAATGGACCCTGATAAACCTTGAGAATAGACCCTGATAAACCAGAGAATGGACCCTGATAAACCCTGAGAATGGACCCTGATAAAACAGAGAATGGACCCTGATAAACCTTGAGAATAGACCCTGATAAACCCTGAGAATGGACCCTGATAAACCCTGAGAATGGACCCTGATAAACCCTGAGAATGGACCCTGATAAAACAGAGAATGGACCCTGATAAACCTTGAGAATAGACCCTGATAAACCCTGAGAATGGACCCTGATAAACCCTGAGAATGGACCCTGATAAACCAGAGAATGGAACCTGATAAACCAGAAATGGACCCTGATAAACCCTGAGAATGAATCCTCATAAACCAGATAATGGACCCCTGATAAACAGGAGAATGGACCCTGATAAACCAGATAATGGACCCTGACAAACCAGAGAATAGACCCTGATAAACACGAGAATGGACCCTGACAAACCAGATAATGGACCCCTGATAAACAGGAGAATGGACCCTGATAAACCAGATAATGGACCCCTGATAAACACGAGAATGGACCCTGATAAACCAGAGAATGGACCCCTGATAAACCCTGAGAATGGACCCTGAAAAACCAGAGAATAGACCCTAAAAAACCAGAGAATGGACCCTGATAAACCAGAGAATGGACCCCTGATAAACAGGAGAATGGACCCTGATAAACCAGATAATGGACCCCTGATAAACACGAGAATGGACCCTGATAAACCAGAGAATGGACCCCTGATTAACCCTGAGAATGGACCCTGATAAACCAGAGAATGGACCCTGACAAACCCTGAGAATGGACCCTGATAAACCCTGAGAATGGACCCTGATATACATGAGAATAGACCCTGATAAACCAGAGAATGGACCCTGATAAACTCTGAGAATGGATCCTGATAAACCAGAGAATGGACCCTGATAAACCAGAGAATGGACCCCTGATAAACCAGAGAATGGACCCTGATAAACCAGAGAATGGACCCTGATAAACCAGAGAATGAACCCTGATAAACTCTGAGAATGGACCCTGATAAACCAGAGAATGGACCCCTGATAAACCAGAGAATGGACCCTGATAAACCAGATAATGGACCCTGATAAACCAGAGAATGGACCCTGATAAACCAGAGAATGGACCCTGATAAACCAGAGAATGGACCCTGATAAACCAGAGAATGGACCCTGATAAACCAGAGAATGGACCCTGATAAACCAGAGAATGGACCCTGATAAACCAGAGAATGGACCCTGATAAACCAGAGAATGGACCCCTGATAAACCAGAGAATGGACCCTGATAAACCAGAGAATGGACCCTGATAAACCAGAGAATGGACCCTGATAAACCAGAGAATGGACCCTGATAAACCAGAGAATGGACCCTGATAAACCAGAGAATGGACCCTGATAAACCAGAGAATGGACCCTGATAAACCAGAGAATGGACCCTGATAAACCCTGAGAATAGACCCTGATAAACCTTGAGAATATACCCTGATAAACCAGAGAATGGACCCTGATAAACCCTGAGAATGGACCCTGATAAACCAGATAATGGACCCCTGATAAACCAGATAATGGACCCTGATAAACCAGAGAATGGACCCTGATAAACCCTGAAAATAGACCCCTGATAAACCAGAGAATGGACCCCTGATGAGCCAGGGAATGGACCCCGATAAACCAGATAATGGACCCTGATAAACCAGAGAATGGACCCCTGATAAACCAGAGAATGGACCCCTGATAAACCAGAGAATGGACCCTGATAAACCAGATAATGGACCCCTGATAAACACGAGAATGGACCCTGATAAACCAGAGAATGGACCCTGATAAACCCTGAGAATAGACCCTGATAAACCTTGAGAATATACCCTGATAAACCAGAGAATGGACCCTGATAAACCCTGAGAATGGACCCTGATAGACCCTGAGAATGGACCCTGACAAACCAGAGAATGGACCCTGATAAACCCTGAGAATGGACCCTGATAAACCCTGAGAATGGACCCTGATAAACCAGAGAATAGACCCTGATAAACCCTGAGAATGGACCCTGATAAACCCTGAGAATGGACCCTGATAAACCCTGAGAATGGACCCTGATAAACCAGAGAATGGACCCTGATAAACCCTGAGAATGGACCCTGATAAACCCTGAGAATGGTCCCTGATTATCCCAGAGAATGGACCCTGATAAACCAGAGAATGGACCCTGATAAACCAGAGAATGGACCCTGATAAACCAGAGAATGGACCCTGATAAACCCTGAGAATGGACCCTGATAAACCAGAGAATGGACCCTGATAAACCAGAGAATGGACCCTGATAAACTCTGAGAATGGATCCTGATAAACCAGAGAATGGACCCTGATAAACCAGAGAATAGACCCTAAAAAAACAGAGAATGGACCCTGATAAACACGAGAATAGACCCTGATAAACCAGAGAATGGACCCTGATAAACCCTGAGAATGGACCCTGATAAACCAGATAATGGACCCTGATAAACCAGAGAATGGACCCTGAAAAACCAGAGAATAGACCCTGATAAACTCTGAGAATGGATCCTGACAAACCAGAGAATGGACCCTGTTAACCTTGAGAATAGACCCTGATAAACCTTGAGAATAGACCCTGATAAACCAGAGAATGGACCCTGATAAACCCTGAGAATGGACCCTGATAAACCCTGAGAATGGACCCTGATAAACCAGAGAATGGACCCTGATAAACCAGAAATGGACCCTGATAAACCCTGAGAATGGACCCTGACAAACCAGAGAATAGACCCTGATAAACCCTGAGAATGAATCCTGATAAACCAGATAATGGACCCCTGATAAACAGGAGAATGGACCCTGATAAACCAGATAATGGACCCCTGATAAACACGAGAATGGACCCTGATAAACCAGAGAATGGACCCTGATAAACCAGAGAATGGACCCCTGATAAACCCTGAGAATGGACCCTGACAAACCAGAGAATAGACCCTAAAAAACCAGAGAATAGACCCTGATAAACCAGAGAATGGACCCTGATAAACCCTGAGAATCGACCCTGATAAACCCTAAGAAAGGACCCTGATAAACCCTGAGAATGGACCCTGATAAACCAGAGAATGGACCCTGATAAACCCTGAGAATGGACCCTGATAAACCAGAGAATGGACCCTGATAAACCAGAGAATGGACCCTGATAAACTCTGAGAATGGATCCTAATAAACCAGAGAATGGACCCTGATAAACCAGAGAATGGACCCCTGATAAACCAGAGAATAGACCCTGATAAACCAGAGAATGGACCCTGATAAACCAGAGAATGGACCCTGAAAAACCAGAGAATAGACCCTAAAAAAACAGAGAATGGACCCTGATAAACACGAGAATAGACCCTGATAAACCAGAGAATAGACCCTGATAAACCCTGAGAATGGACCCTGATAAACCAGAGAATGGACCCTGATAAACCAGAGAATGGACCCTGACAAACCAGAGAATAGACCCTGATAAACCAGAGAATGGACCCTGATAAACCTTGAGAATAGACCCTGATAAACCAGAGAATGGACCCTGATAAACCTTGAGAATAGACCCTGATAAACCAGAGAATGGACCCTGATAAACCCTGAGAATGGACCCTGATAAACCAGAGAATAGACCCTGATAAACCCTGAGAATGGACCCTGATAAACCCTGAGAATGGACCCTGATAAACCAGAGAATGGACCCCTGATAAACCAGAGAATGGACCCTGATAAACCAGATAATGGACCCTGATAAACCAGAGAATGGACCCCTGATAAACCAGAGAATGGACCCCTGATAAACCAGAGAATGGACCCTGATAAACCAGATAATGGACCCCTGATAAACACGAGAATGGACCCTGATAAACCAGAGAATGGACCCTGATAAACCCTGAAAATAGACCCCTGATAAACCAGAGAATGGACCCCTGATGAGCCAGGGAATGGACCCTGATAAACCCCAGAATGTACCCCTGATAAACCAGAGAATGGACCCCTGATAAACCAGAGAATGGACCCTGATAAACCAGAGAATGGACCCTGATAAACCAGAGAATGGACCCTGATAAACCTTGAGAATAGACCCTGATAAACCAGAGAATGGACCCTGATAAACCTTGAGAATAGACCCTGATAAACCAGAGAATGGACCCTGATAAACCCTGAGAATGGACCCTGATAAACCAGAGAATAGACCCTGATAAACCCTGAGAATGGACCCTGATAAACCCTGAGAATGGACCCTGATAAACCAGAGAATGGACCCTGATAAACCAGATAATGGACCCTGATAAACTCTGAGAATGGATCCTAATAAACCAGAGAATGGACCCTGATAAACCAGAGAATGGACCCCTGATAAACCAGAGAATGGACCCTGATAAACCAGAGAATGGACCCTGATAAACCAGAGAATGGACCCTGATAAACTCTGAGAATGGACCCTGATAAACCAGAGAATGGACCCTGATAAACCAGAGAATGGACCCTGATAAACTCTGAGAATGGACCCTGATAAACCAGAGAATGGACCCTGATAAACCAGAGAATGGACCCTGATAAACTCTGAGAATGGACCCTGATAAACCAGAGAATGGACCCTGAAAAACCAGAGAATAGACCCTAAAAAAACAGAGAATGGACCCTGATAAACACGAGAATAGACCCTGATAAACCAGAGAATAGACCCTGATAAACCCTGAGAATGGACCCTGATAAACCAGAGAATGGACCCTGATAAACCAGAGAATGGACCCTGACAAACCAGAGAATAGACCCTGATAAACCAGAGAATGGACCCTGATAAACCTTGAGAATAGACCCTGATAAACCAGAGAATGGACCCTGATAAACCTTGAGAATAGACCCTGATAAACCAGAGAATGGACCCTGATAAACCCTGAGAATGGACCCTGATAAACCAGAGAATAGACCCTGATAAACCCTGAGAATGGACCCTGATAAACCAGAGAATGGACCCTGATAAACCAGAGAATGGACCCCTGATAAACCAGAGAATGGACCCTGATAAACCAGATAATGGACCCTGATAAACCAGAGAATGGACCCCTGATAAACCAGAGAATGGACCCCTGATAAACCAGAGAATGGACCCTGATAAACCAGATAATGGACCCCTGATAAACACGAGAATGGACCCTGATAAACCAGAGAATGGACCCTGATAAACCCTGAAAATAGACCCCTGATAAACCAGAGAATGGACCCCTGATGAGCCAGGGAATGGACCCTGATAAACCCCAGAATGTACCCCTGATAAACCAGAGAATGGACCCCTGATAAACCAGAGAATGGACCCTGATAAACCAGAGAATGGACCCTGATAAACCAGAGAATGGACCCTGATAAACCTTGAGAATAGACCCTGATAAACCAGAGAATGGACCCTGATAAACCTTGAGAATAGACCCTGATAAACCAGAGAATGGACCCTGATAAACCCTGAGAATGGACCCTGATAAACCAGAGAATAGACCCTGATAAACCCTGAGAATGGACCCTGATAAACCCTGAGAATGGACCCTGATAAACCAGAGAATGGACCCTGATAAACCAGAGAATGGACCCTGATAAACTCTGAGAATGGATCCTAATAAACCAGAGAATGGACCCTGATAAACCAGAGAATGGACCCCTGATAAACCAGAGAATGGACCCTGATAAACCAGAGAATGGACCCTGATAAACCAGAGAATGGACCCTGATAAACTCTGAGAATGGACCCTGATAAACCAGAGAATGGACCCTGATAAACCAGAGAATGGACCCTGATAAACTCTGAGAATGGACCCTGATAAACCAGAGAATGGACCCTGATAAACCAGAGAATGGACCCTGATAAACTCTGAGAATGGACCCTGATAAACCAGAGAATGGACCCTGATAAACCAGAGAATGGACCCTGATAAACTCTGAGAATGGATCCTAATAAACCAGAGAATGGACCCTGATAAACCAGAGAATGGACCCCTGATAAACCAGAGAATGGACCCTGATAAACCAGAGAATGGACCCTGATAAACCAGAGAATGGACCCTGATAAACTCTGAGAATGGACCCTGATAAACCAGATAATGGACCCCTGATAAACACGAGAATGGACCCTGATAAACCAGAGAATGGACCCTGATAAACCCTGAAAATAGACCCCTGATAAACCAGAGAATGGACCCCTGATGAGCCAGGGAATGGACCCTGATAAACCCTGAGAATGGACCCTGATAAACCAGAGAATGGACCCTGATAAACCCTGAGAATGGACCCTGATAAACCCTGAGAATGGACCCTGACAAACCAGAGAATGGACCCTGATAAACCCAGAGAATGGACCCTGATAAACCCTGAGAATGGACCCTGATAAACCAGAGAATGGACCCTGACAAACCAGAGAATGGACCCTGATAAACCTTTAGAATAGACCCTGATAAACCAGAGAATGGACCCTGATAAACCCTGAGAATGGACCCTGATAAACCCGGAGAATGGACCCTGATAAACCCTGAGAATGGACCCTGATACACCAGAGAATGGACCCTGATACACCAGAGAATGGACCCTGATACACCAGAGAATGGACCCTGATACACCAGAGAATGGACCCTGACACACCAGAGAATGGACCCTGATACACCAGAGAATGGACCCTGATAAACCCTGAGAATGGACCCTGATAAACCAGAGAATAGACCCTGATAAACCCTGAGAATGGACCCTGATAAACCCTGAGAATGGACCCTGATAAACCCTGAGAATGGACCCTGATAAACCAGAGAATGGACCCTGATAAACCCTGAGAATGGACCCTGATAAACCCTAAGAAAGGACCCTGATAAACCCTGAGAATGGACCCTGATAAACCAGAGAATGGACCCTGATAAACCAGAGAATGGACCCTGATAAACCCTGAGAATGGACCCTGATAAACCAGAGAATAGACCCTGATAAACCCTTAGAATCGACCCTGATAAACCCTAAGGAAGGACCCTGATAAACCCTGAGAATGGACCCTGATAAACCAGAGAATGGACCCTGATAAACCAGAGAATGGACCCTGATAAACCAGAGAATGGACCCTGATAAACCCTGAGAATGGACCCTGATGAACCAGAGAATAGACCCTGATAAACCCTGAGAATGGACCCTGATAAACCCTGAGAATGGACCCTGATAAACCAGAGAATGGACCCTGATAAACCCTGAGAATGGACCCTGATAAACCAGAGGACTGGTCACCTGTCAATCATAGGGCTGACATATAGAGACAGAGAAGGTTACATGCATGGTCACATTCATACATACAGCCAATTTAAAGTCACCAATTAACACCCTGCAGCCCCCACATGTCAGTGTGTCCTTGGGTAAGACACTTAACCCCAAGTTGCTCCACTGCTTCACTGGTGGCGTATGAACAGGTATGGAAGTGTACGAATGGGATTAGCTAACACTGATGGCCCATTCTCCACAGAAAACTCTGCCATCAATGTGTGAATGAATGTCTTTACAAGCTCAAGTCCATTAACCATTAGCATTTCCATTTACACATAAAAGTTAGATTCAGAGCAGCAGGGCTACTCTCCTCCACATCTCTGCTCTGTTTTTAAGAAGCCTCTGAGTGTGAAAGCAGAGAGATAATATGTAAAAATAGACAAAACAGGATACAAGTGTTTTAAGTGCTCTGCTCAGTGTCCCATCCTGTGTTTATATAAATTAGGCGGGGTCCTTCACTGACAGATACTAGTCATGATTTTGCTGGAAGAACCATTGCACCAGGTATTTACAAACAACTGTGAGAAGGTTTGCAAAAGAGAGTTTTCTCCATTTGTGGGTAATGGCTCTCACCGTGGTTCACTGAAGTCCCAAAGCCTTAAAGATAGATGTCAATTGCTTTGCTTCTAATTTGGCAGCACAGCATCGCTTTTAGAGAGACCAAAAATGTGGTTAATCACACTTTATTCATGGGGAGAATTCTTTTTCACATAGGGCCAGGTAGGTTTGGATCGCTTCTCACTTCAATGAAATCATTTTAAAAACAGCATTTGTATTTACTGGCGTTATATCTAATGTTAAAATTTGACAGATGATCCGAAATTTTTACATGCGACATACAGTGCTTAACAAATGTATTAGACCACCTGTCATATTTGTCTCAGAGACCATCCAGCATCATGAAGTGCTTTAATGTGGACTCTTTCATTTTCAGTCAGCTCTCCACATTTTACCATTTTGAACAGGAATGAGGGATTTCAAACTGAATTCACCCAAATTTGAGCCGGCTCACTGGGCTTCTCTGAGAAGTCAGAAATGAATCAAGCATAACATTCAACCAAAAACTAATTTTTCTGTTCAGGAATGCAAGTAAATAACGATAATTTGACATATTAATCAAGAAATATTAATGTGCTTTACCAATTTTTTCGGTTTTTTGTAAATCAGTCGATTTGAAAAATCATGGATAACAATAATAATTATATTTTAGCTTTAAAAATATCATTTGGGTTAAAGAGCTTCTATATATTGGTGTATTAACCATTGCAGAAACATAAAACTGATTTTGGTAATTACCAATGCTGTTCATTTAGGGCAGCTGTGGCATAAACCTTACTTTGGTTAGGGTTAGGATGGTCTAATAAATTTGTTAAGCACTGTATATGCAAAAAAGAAAAAAAAAATCAGGAAGGGGGCAAATATTTTTCATAGCGCCTTCCTACCTTCTCTCCCATGCAGTGAATTAAGCTGGAATACCATTTAATTTTACCCAGGGTGAAAGTCAAGTCAGCTGGCTGCATAACCTTTCCTATTGTGCCCCTTTTCCCTAGATTAACATTGATGGAATCTGTCTTTGAAAGACCTTTAAATCTAAGGTCAAAACTCATCTTTTGGCCTTCCTTTTTAACATGCACATCATCAATCCTGAAAGGCTTAGTCTCAATGAATTTTAACCACAGTTCCTACAATAAGGAATTGGGCTGCACATAAGCAAAGATACACAAAAAAATCATTTCTAACCTCTGCATTTGTGAAAGCCTCTGATGTTTTGGTTGCCACCAGGCTGTGTGCACTGATCCCTTTATCTCTAGATCCTCTCTGCTGCTCTCACTCTCCTCCCCGGACTGACTGCATGTTAACACAGACCTTGAACAGAAATATTATTGGGCCATGTAGAAAAAGATTCAGCAGCCTTTATTTCCAACCTCTATGCTTTTATTAGAGACAATACAGTGTTGGCCTTTTCAACATTTATACAAAACAAACAGAAGACAAGACAGCAGCTTCTGATGGTCTCCTCTCTGGCTCTGAGCCTCCTCTGTTGTCCAAAGACACATGGGTTTCTGTCCTCCAAAGACAAGGTGTAGTGTAAGTGTTCAGGTGTGGTGAGTTGAGCATTCTGTTAGCCTTTAAAATTAAAAAGGTGGTGATCCTGTCATAGTCAAACACAATGCACATTATGTTTTTAGCAGCTCTGGTCCAGGGCTGTCCTTCTTGTCCACATCAGGTTAGGGTGACTAATAATAGTGGCTCATCTGTTCATCACGGTTAAAAAATACTTTTAGATAGATAAAGCTCTGTTTTTAATCCAGATGATGCTTTAAGAACGGGTCTGACTCAGTTGAACATTTTTCTGTCAGGGACAATTCTCTCATCTGTTTGTGAAGAAAGCTTAAAAGCAAAAGTCGTACATCACAAGAGCCAAGAAATTAAGCTAATGACGTCAGGATATCACCGGCTCTCATTGTTTGGAGACTGACAGATCATTAGGTTTCACAAGTTCACAACTTGACTTTAGAAAGACATTGTGAATTAACAGGCTGACATATGGAGCTATTATTGTTGCAAAACTATTTGCAAATGTGTACACAGATCTGTAAACAAATCTGCAAATGCATAGATTTGCAAAAGCATGCAGAAATCCACAAATGCATTTACAAACGGCTGAGGAAGGCATTCTTGCCTGTGAGCCTGCGCTGAGGGCAGCAAAACCCAATGCCCACACCTACAGATCTTAGAACACATATGCAGATCATGCACAGCAGAAGCATTGCAAAAGTCACGTGTATGACAGCCAGTTGAGAAGCAGATTTCAGTTGTAATTGATGGCTTGTGAGTGTTTTGACAACTTAAAGCAAAAAAAGAGTACACTTTCCAAAAGTCCGTAAAAAAAAAAAAAAAAACTAGTTCACTATTAAAAATTGGTCTACACATTTGCAGATTTGTGCACGCATTTGTGGATATTTGTGCAAATCTTTGCAGATCTATCTATGCATTTGCAGATTTGAGTACAGATCTGTGTACACATTTGCAAATAGTTTTGCAACAATAATGGCTCCATGCTGACAGGGATTCAGGAAGTCTTAAACAGATCATTTTTGTCTCTTAGGACTTCCTTAATCTTGCAGTAGTGCAATCCTTATATATAGAATACACCCTTAGGGTAATACCTGTCTCTCTAGGCAAAGTAATTTGTCCATATGCAGTGAAACTTTTTATCAAATATACATTTTTCTTACCACCAAGAATATCTTTTGATAATTTATACCCCATTGGTTGGACTGAAGTGTTCCATAGTCTCGCCAATAATATCATTAGGTACTTACTGCACACTGACACAAATATCCGATCAGCCAATCACATGGCAGCTACCAATGCATTTATGCATGTAGATTAAAGCCGCATTTTAACCAGGTTGTCCGGTTTGAACGAGTACAGTTTGGTATGGATCAGAAACCCCAAAATAGTTTGCGTTTCCACAGACACCCGTATCCTCACTGGGTGGTCGGGCTGTAAAGGCATGAATGTGAAATCACATGCAGTGCAAGTCTGCTGGTCCAGCCGCAGAGTTTTAGAGAGGATGAGTGACAGAAATCAGTACGGAATAAGCAGTTAACATCTTGATTTCAGCTGAAAGTGCTTTTAAAAAAATTACTACATGATAATTTTGTTAACTACGGTCAGTATAGATCCTCGGCTGATGGAATACGTGTACAGAAACATTTTTATATGAGAATTTATCTCATCTTTAACCATTTCTATGACATAATATAAAAGTTTAGAGTTGGACCATGAAAATTTGTCACGTTAAAAATAAACTAAATATTTAGCTGGTGTTAAAATCAAACTAGACTAAGTCAGAAATCCTGGGGTGCGCTAATCTCATTTTAAAATAGGCTGCAGCCTGAAGTTTTACAAGTAGCTACGTTTAACAGCCACAGAGTGATGTTTTCTTAGGTTACCTCAAGTAAGAAGTAGATGAATAACTATCTACAGTACAGAGAATCAACTGATGCTGACAAAACTTTAGCACTTATTTAGTTTCACATCCATCGTGGATAGACCAGGCTGATGAGAGCCTTCAGGCTCTGCTTTGTGTTCTTAAAATCAGGTCCAGATAAACGTCATGAAACTTGATTTGTGGCCAGTCTTAATTCTGGCAGCTATTTTTAATTTTAGTCTTAGTCTTTAAATGAAATGCATTTTAGTTTTAGCCACATTTTAGTCATCTCTATCCTTTTTAGTTTTAGTCTAGTTTTACTTGACGAAAACTCAAAACATTTTAGTCTAGTTTAAGTCCATAAAAAGTCCTCACATTTTAGTGTTTATGTTTAGTCCAAGCATTTATTTTCTTGCCTAAATCTGGTATCAAATCATGATAGTTTGTTCTCTGCACTCTTCCAAACCTGGGGTCCCTGCTTTCTACAGCTGAGAGGCAGAAGAGTTATAGATGCATTGTTTTTTGAGACAGATTTACCCACAGTGGAGAAATATCACAGATTTTGAATGTCCCACGAAAACTAAATTACATTTTAGTCTAATTTTAGCCATTTTGACGAAAACTTAACATCGTTTTTGTCAGTTTTAGTCATCACAGATCTATTTTTGTTAGTCTTAGTGGTAGTTTTTGTCATGGAACTAAAGGCTGTCGAACATTTTTAGTCATAGTTTTAGTTGACAAAATTAAGACTGCTTTTTCTCACTATTCTCTGTAAACTCTTGAGATGGTTATGCATGAAAATACCAGTAAATCAGTACTTTTAAGTTACTCACATCACCTGATTTCCTTATCCTGATGCTTGGTTCGAGTTTAAGATTGATTATAACTTCAGCAAACTGTGTTGGTAATGTCTAAATGCCTGCATGTATTAGTTACTGGTCGGCTAATTAGACATTTGTGTTAACGTGCAGTTGTACTGCTGTACCTAATAAAGTGACTGGAGTATTTTAGCCTTGTGTTTGGCTAATCTAGACTCCTGAATCTGGTATGCATGAACTACACTGCTAAAATGTATACTGTGTGGTTTACTCCACATGTCAAATCATAGATGGCGTAATAAAAAAATAGATGTCATAATTAAAACAACTATGCTATGTCATTTAAAAGCAAATATATATGCAAGTTAGTTAAGCACAGTGGCATACAGTGTCATCATCCAAAAACTGCCTTAATCTGAGTGAATGAGCAAACTCAAGCTGACGCCAGACTACACAGCAGGATTACACCATTACAACCAGGCCTACCGGACCTGCTGGACGGGAAATTTGGTCATTTTTTTCCAGTGTCCACATCTTGAACACCTCCTGACCTTCTGAATGGTTGTTTTTTCTCTTTGCTTCTATGAACTGTTGTTCCATTGCATTAATGGTGTAGAGACAGAGCTTATTAATCATGACTGAACAGACAGATACAGTAAAGTACGATGAATTCAGTATGTTGTTTACATCTTCTTCCTGGTGTCAACTAGCCCCGCCCCTCTTCTTTCAAATGCAATGATTGGTCGAGTACAAGCATGTCATCTTTAAGTCGAGCGGCTCTGTAACCACCACAGCTGAGAGTGACTAGACTAAAAGCCTGTGTAGTCTGACATCAGCGCTGAGCTGGGCTCTGACAGGATGCTGGCTCTGGGCCAGACCTGGACAACATGTGGACTTTAGTTCATACCAAATGTAACTTCATGATATTTACACTGACCTGTCATCATACTTGCTAGATCTGTGTTAAACCGTCTGGCAATCTGTGAGGACAAAACGGTGAGTGGTACCCGCTCTGTTGGTTGGACCTGCAACTGTATGTGTGTAACTGAAAACCAGGATACGGACCGTCTGTCTGCACCATCTGCTTCAGTCTGCTGGCCGTGATTTTCCCACCTTCTCCTCAAACCTTACATATATACACAACTGCTTTTCCAAAAGGACTTTATCGCAGACATTCTTGAGGAGATGAGACATTTCTATGAGTGTGCATGTTAGTCCTGTGTCTGCTCATATACTGCACATCCACAGTCTTACTCAAGAAGATTCTCTCCTTACATTAAGACTTCCTGACCCCTTCTTTGAACCTCAAACCTCCTTATCCACTCCTCTGGATCCACAGCACACTGTTGTGAACATTATCAGCCTCCTGACCAAAGCATAACGCCTGGGCTGGGGAGGGGGGCAGTGTTCATGAGACGTCATACTCTATCAGTCACCACACTGAAGATCTCTCAGGAGCAGACAGTCCATCTGCTAGAACTTGAAACTTCTTTAGTGTTTGCTGTTGTCTCGTACGGATCAGATAGTCTATAATAATCCAGAGCCGAGCATCGGCTCCTCCACAGACTTCAGTCCAAGCTTTTCTGTGGTGTGTGATCTGTCTGCGTGTGTGAATGAGCAGGTGGCCTCAGCTCCAGCTCGTGCTTTGGAGTTCTTGGCGGAGCCAGGAGGGCAGCGGTTGGCCCAACCGATTCAGGAGACGCAGAAGTTCCATGTTGCTCTCACGGTAGTACTCTGCCAGGAAGGCACGTGACTAGAAGCAGGCACCCACACACAAACAGAGAGAAAAACAGCAACACAGATACGGTTAGAGACGAGGTCAGGGATCAGGATGAACAGAGAAATAATGAGCTGATATAACGTAAGATAATGTTGTCTTGATTTCTACTCCCCCACATAATTTCATTGTGATTTTTCCCAAGTGGTGTTTATAATCTCTGCTGTATACTCAGAGTCTGTTTAGTCTGTTTGGTTTTTAAAAGGACAATTCTGCAGATTAGCCCTTCTCCTGCTGAAAGAAACCCCGACTTTTCAGGAAGTGGTGCCGTAGTGATGTTGGCAGCAAGCAGAGCAGAATTGGATAAAGGACAGAGACTTTTGAATGGCGAGTTTTGCTTTAAGATCATGCCAGATAAGATTGAAGCTATCTACGCTTACTGTAAACGTGAACTGAGCAACCAGGGGTTTGTAGAGTCTTAAATACCCCGTACCACTTGCTGGCCAAGCACACCGCCAATGCAGAGAGCTGCCCCCCTAGCTAAAGGCAGGTCATGCTGGATTGTTTACAACAGAGATGCTCAGACAACTCTGCAAACAACAAACTTTTAACAGTGCTAAATGGCTGGCTACAGATTGCAGGTAGATTAATACTGTGGAGGATGCAGGTCTCCTGGAAATAATTCATCTAACAAGTAGGGCTGAACGATTTTGGAAAATAATCTAATTGCGATTACTTTTCTCCATTATTGTGATTGCATTTTGATTTATGATCATTCCTTAACTTTTGTTTATTCCTAAACAAGAGCTGAACAATTACTCAAAAATATCTAATTCTAAATTTTGACTTGTATTGCAAATTGGATATGAATTGTTGCACTAAAGGGTTGCATGATATGTCATGCATAACACATCTGCTGCAAAAAAAAGTTTAAACTGCTACTTTAACACAAATTTCAGGTCAAAGAATCATTGCAGCTTCTGTGATTTATAAATTGCAGCAGGCCATATCTAACTTTTGGTTAATTACCCAGCCCTAACCAACAGTGGCACACATGAAAAGCTCTCTCGTCTTCATGTATGCTCTAATGGAGACGTGACTTCTCCTAGTAATCCATAGTGTAAAGGTCTTTACACACTGGGTCTGTTATTTGGGATGCGTTTTTTTCTGATCCGTAACCCGAAAAACATCAAACACTCGGACCTTGCACGATGTGTTTTTATTTGCCTTCACTGTAAAAATTCGTAGAATTTGGCAAATAGTTTCATACTGTGAGCCCTTGGCTCTGTCACTCCTTTGAAATCCCACTGGATCCATTCTGACAGAAAGCTTCATTCAGCACCCATTCATGCGTCATAGCACTGAGGCTACAAATGTCTGCCTTTATCTGTGATATTTTCATAGCCTATATCCACATTACACACCTGCAAAAAACGGTGTTCAAAGTGAGGTCTGGTGCAAGAGAGGGAGAGAGAGAGGGAGGAGTTGGACGGGGGTGAGTGAGCGACAGAGAATAAAGCAATGTCTGTTATATTTCCATGTTTTATAGCCACATAATAAATGAGCAAACTTGGTGTTTAAAGTGAGGTTTCAGGGCGAGAGAGAGGGAGGAGGGGTCCGGTGTTGGTGAGCAAGCGAGGTGGACGCAGCAGGCACTGTTTGAATCTTCACTCACCCATTTAAATGACTTGGACAGATGTGAAATGTCGCATAAAATCGAGCCTGTTCCGAAAATAAAAAATTACGGACGAACATTTTGGAGTGAGTGTGCAAACATGATTATAACAACATGAGCTCGATTTTCTTTTTTAATCGTGTGAAAAATTCTGACACAAAAAACACACTCAGTGTGCAAAGGCCTTAATTCTCTAACTGTATTTTTATCTCTCTTTTTGTTTCATCCTGCTTTGAGCCCTCTTGGTGTAAATAAGTGGTTCTTAACTGGTTAGGCATTGGGAACGACCAGCGCCTCTTGAATCAGTAAATGCAACCCAAAATTCTGAAAAATGTTCAAAAGATCAAATATACTGAACAATGAACATTGAAGTTTGTATCTTATTTAGGACAAAGTGACTGAAGAAAAAGACAGGAAAAGCATGTCTTTATAGAAACCCTAAACTGATATGCATAGACATTGTATTTTATCCTGTTTCCCAATGTAGGTGCAAATTTTGGTTGTTTTTCAGAGATTCTGAGAAACTAAAACAAATGAGAAAACCAGTTTTGTTTTCATCAGAACACAGGTTAAGCAGGTTTGGATCTGAAGAAAATGACAAAATGAACTTGTTATCATGGAAAAACAGGACCAAACAATGCATTTTTGTAATGGGATGTATTTTGGTTTAGGCCTTCCATACATCATGGACTTTTTGCCACAGTTTTTTTTTATCAAGGAACACCCTTGCAACCCACTGAAAGCAGCATCGCGATGCACCAGTTAAGAATCACTGGTGTAAAGCGATGTTTCTGTGAGCCTTTATTTCCCCATGTGAGGCTGACATTCTCTGCTTTAAGTGTGAAGGATCCAGGGATTGATCTTTAAGTGATTTAAACTTAACTGACCATGTTCTTTATGTACATATGTGATGATGAGATCTGTTGTTCTGTGTTAAGCTGCTCAGAACAACAGAGGAGTAACTTGTAGAAGTTCTAAAGTTGAACTCTACATTGTGGTATTATTCAGTAATGTTAGGTCAGTATCCCATCTGTTGTCCTTGTTGGGTTTAACTTTACCATGTTAAGCTCTCAGTGTATTTTTTGAGCATTCAGTATCTTTCAGCTTCATCTAAAGCAGTGTTTCTCAACCCTGCTCAACCAAAGTGCCAAACTGTCGAAAAAATACCTTTGCAAGGGCCACAATCTAAGTGGTAAAATGTGGCAAAAAGGGTTAAAGTGGCAATAAAAATTCGCTCAATACAGCAAAAATGGGTGAAAATGGGCAAAATAGGCATAAAATAGCAAAAATTGAGTAAGAATTGGCAAAAACATTGGGAGAAAAAGTGTCAAAAAGGGCAGAAAGTGAAAAAATAGGTAAGAAGTGACAAAAAAAGCTGCAAGTGGCAAAAATGTAGCAATAAAATGAGTGAAAAGTGACTAGAATGGGCAAAAAGTTGCAAAGAGTAGCAAAAATTGGGAAAAAAAAATTCATTTATTAGCAAAGGGCAGCTTAAATGGGCGAAAAGCGGCAAAAAAGGGAAAAACTGCATTGCAAAATTGCAAAAAGCAGGATTAACATGGAAAATATGGGATAAAAGTGGCAGCATTGTATGGCAAAAAGTGGTCATGAGCAAAAAAAGGATTAAAAGTGGCAAAAATGGAGAAAAGTGGCAAAAAATTGCAACAAGTGCAATGTAAATATACAGACAAAAAAAAATCAAAGCCTGCTGTATAAATGTGGGAAACGAACTGATTTATGTGACTTGCAATAGATATTTCTGAGGCCAAAGCTTCCTGTTTTAAGGTTTTCTGGGGAATTAAATTTCAAATTTAAAAACTTTAAATTTCAAAAACTTTCAAGAGCCACAGGTTAAGTAACCCTGATCTAGAGAATTGTTTAGACATCATCCATCATTGTTCTAGGTGCTGCCATGAACAAACATTTGCATAGAGAAAGCATTTTTTGCCTACCCATATGTTGATACGGTTATTTAAATCTTGAGAAATCTCCATGTATGTAACATGAATGGATGAACAGATAACAACAAGCAACTTGTGATTATTCACAAATTAACTATAAAAGTTATGAGATTAATCACGATTAAAAATTTTAATCTCTAGACAGCCCTGGTTCAGTCACTTTCAAATATACTTCAGAAAATACTGACAAACTCTAAATGCTCTCTATCCAGTCTCTCCTTGTGTTTTATGGATTTTATGCATAGTGGAAAAATCTCCTGGATTTTGAATGACCAGCAGTCCAGCGTTGACATTTTAATCTTGTTTTAGTTGTTTCGATTTTTATCTTCAAAGATCTATTTTTAGCTCGTCTTGCTCCAGTCTTCCTCATGGAAAAAAGCTAATAAGCTAACATTTGTTATTTAGTTTGGTGCCGTCACCAGTCAGAGTTAAGGATTTACCTCAGAACTCATCTCGGGGTATTTCCTGCCTTTACTCTTCCCGAGACATTTGGCTCGTCCTCCTTCAACCCGCTGACACCAGAATCCTTTGCTGTCATCATACCTGCAGAAACACAGCGTGTTAATTCACATTTAAAACAATTAGAGACATAAATTCTATAGCATCTAGTTTGAAATATTGCTGATTTACTGCCTTTTTTAAAAAGTGAATTTAAAACTATGA
This sequence comes from Cheilinus undulatus, assembly GCF_018320785.1. Lineage (NCBI taxonomy): Eukaryota > Metazoa > Chordata > Actinopteri > Labriformes > Labridae > Cheilinus > Cheilinus undulatus. The sequence continues at coordinate 3,964,168 of NC_054870.1, forward strand.
AAAAGTGAAACATACCAAAAGTGTCTGAAGTCAAATATTGTGATGAACTGACAGGACATTTTGCTTATATAATGATTTAGTCTCGAGATGAAAGAGACTATTTGGAGAAACAGTGTGTGTAGGTTTGGTTAGAGGTTGTGAGGGTGTTACAAACATTAAAGCCTGGGTGTAGTTGAAGATGGGCGTGACACCAAGAAACCTCTGGATTCCCTCCATCACCAGTGCTGGGTTTAACCTCAGCAGGGCCCCGTCCACGATGTGCAACTACAACACACAGACAAAAAAACAGGGTCAGTCACATCCACAAACTAAGTCTCGTATGGCGGGAAGCAACTTCTGCTACTGCTGAGGGCTGAGCTACAGGAACCAAAATCACAGCTCCACGTTTTTGAGTTTAATGGCGATAAATATCAAACCTCAACTCAACAAAATTTACAAGTCTGACCTGTTTTGAGTCAATTCAATTTAAGTTTATCCTCAATCTATACAACAGGTGTATTTATACTGGATGATATTTATGACATAAAAACCACCAGGTGTCTCATGTTTGTACATGCATGCAGTCCAATGTTAACTCCAGAGTGTTATACCCATAACTGAACAGTAGGGGGCAGAAGGCTCTAGTACAATAATGAAAATGAAAGAATAGAATTCATCCTGAAGTACTGCAAACATGGGCTTATGGAGTTACCTTGAATCATGGTGTGTCTGCATATTTCACCTTTGTTAAAATGTTGTCAGAGTCATACACAAAAATAGTTTAAAATGCAGAATTTAACTGTGTTAAAGTGCTGGTAAGAGAAGTCATTGCACCGTTTTGTTCCTTTGTTTTCCCTGGGTCGTCTGGAATCACAGATGGACAGTCAGAGAGGATGTGTGAGTGTTTGATGAAGAGTTTGAGTGAAAATGCTGTGAAGAGTGCAGAACTCAGGAGGGGTGGCTTCTATCAGAGTGCTCTGTGGTTCCCTTTGGTTCAAGTCTGTTGTTGTGATGGAGGAATAATTTGTAACTTTAATGAAAGCTGTTGGAGTGTTTAAATCTGTGATGCTCAACGTGTGGCTCTTTTGTGATGATCTGTGGCTCTTTTATGTCTTGATTTGAAATATTATTCCCTCATTAATCAGTTTATTTCCCACCTTTAAACAGTAGGCTTTCATTGTCAAACTTAATTGTCAACCTTTATTTTCTGCCTGTATATTTCATTGCCCTTATTTCAAATTTTTAATCAATTTCTCCTTCTTTCAGCCTATTTTCAAAACTTCTTTTTGCCACTTTAATCCTGTTTTTGCCCTTTTTCATCAGTTTTGCCACTTACATCCTGCTTTTTTGCTATTTGCAATTTTCCTCTTATTTTGACACTTTTCACCCGTTTAAGCTGCCCTTTCCAATTTTTGCCCATTTTGCTACTCTTTCCTTCTTTCTGTCAATTTTAGTCATTTTTCAACCATTTTTTGGCCACGTTTTGCCATTTATCAACAAATTTTTGCCACCTTTGACTGATTTTTTTGTCACTTCTCACCTGTTTTTGCCACTTTTCAATAAGTTTTGCTATTTTATGCCTGTTTTTTCCCTTTTACCCATTTTTTTGCCACTTTTGACCATTTTTGCTACTTTTAACTTATTTTTGTTGCCACTTTTCACCATTTAGATTGTGGCTCTTGTAAAGGTTTTTTTTTTTTTTTGACAATTTGGCTCTTTGGTTGAGAAGAGTTGAACAACACCGGTTTAAATCTTCTCAGAAAGAAAAGCTCCAGACAGAACAGAGATAAAAGCAGGGTCTTACATGGTAAAGACCCTGCTTTTTTTTTTTAAGTAAAAACATTTTTTAATAAAAAATGCACCATTTGTGAAACCAAGTCTAAAATTTTAAAGTGTTTTTTTTTAAGTAATTCTATATAGCATGAAATACATTCACAAGTGATAATTCCCATGATTTCAGATACCATACATGAGCTCTTAGAAGTGAAACTTAATTTCATGGAGTCTCTGTGCTTTTAAAACATATTTCTGCCCTTGGATTTGTTAAAGAACTAGCAAATATGCAAAAAGCTAAAGGGTCAACCGAGCAAATTATGGTCGGGGACCAGTACGTCTTCTCTAGGAGACGTTTGCTTTGATCTCACAAAGAGAATCCTCATATTCTGTCACACACACATGGATTATCAAATTTGGAGAGCAACACATCAACATAAATCCTAAAGAAAATGTATCAATGATCTGGAAAAGATTGAAAAGTGAAGCTAGCATGAATAGCTGAATAAGTTGTTGACTTTTTAAACAAAAATGAAGTCTTAAAGAGTTGGAGCTAAAGAGCTTGGAAAGGTGTGTACAGGTGCATCCCAAAAAACTGGAATATCACGAAAAATTTATTTTTTCTGTGATTTAGTTCAGAAAGTTCAATTTCCATATAGTCTTGATTCATCTCATACGAAGTGAGACATTTCAAGACTTTTTCTGTTGGCTTATAAGGTTTCCTTCGCCTTTATAATCTCATTCTGTTTCAGTGCACACAACTGCAACCATGGGGAAGACTGCTGACTTGGTAAATGTCCAGAGGACAACCATTGACACCACACAAGGAAGGTAAGCCAAAGAAGGTCACTGCTGAAAGTCCAGGCTGTTCTCAGAGGCTGTATCAGAGCAGATTCATGGAAAGTTGACTGGAAGAGAAAAGTGTAGTAAGAAAAGTAGCCCAAACAACAGGGATGTGTTTAGCCTTCAGAGGACTGTCAAACAAAAGCAGATTCAAGAATTTAGGGGAGCTTCACAAGGACTGGGCTGAGGCTGGAGTCAGTGGATCAAGAGCCACCACACAGACGGGTCCAGGACATGGACTACAAGCGTCTCTCCTGGACTAAGAAGAGAAAGAACTGGACCACTGCTCAGTGGTTCAAAGTCCTGTTTTCAGATATGTGGAAGTCAAGGTCCCATAGTCTTGAGGAAGATCAGAGAGGCCCAGAATCCTGCCATGTCATCTGCTGCTGTTGGTCCACTGGTCTTTATCAAGTCCAGAGTCAATGCTGTCAGACGACCAGGAGATTTCAGAGCCTGGTATTGCTGTGTTTGACTGGCCATTTGATTGAACCCTATAGAGAATCTCTTGGGAAGTGTCAAGAGGAAAATGAGAGACACCAGACTCAACAATCCAGGCATGCTGAAGGTTGCAATCAGAGCAACCTGGACTTCATAACACCTCAGCAGGACCATGGACTGATTGGCTCCATGACACGTCACATAGGTGCAGTTATTGATGCCAAAGGAGCCCCAACCAAGTACTTAGTGCATAAGTGGGCATAATTTCCACGAAGGTCAACATTTCTGTATTATAAATCCTTTGTTGGACTCATGTTTGTGATAGTCTAATATCATGAGGTAGTGGATTTTTGTAAAGTGTAATCATCAACATTAAAACAAACAAAAAAAAAATCATTAAATATTTCACTCTGAAATGATGAATCTAGAATGTAATGAAGTTTCACTTCTTGAACCAAATCACAGAAAAAAAAAAATCATGATTTTATTTTTTACTTCATCTGTATGTAATAGAATGTTCTGCTTTCATATTAGGCGTGATTATTCTGTGCTCTATCCCTGCACAACTGCCCTCCTCCCAGTTATTTTGGATCGCACACAATCGAACTTAGCAGGTGGGGTATAACTGGTTTAATAATCTGCCAAGGAGAAGAGAGAGGAACGACAACTGTTTAAGTTTCATGGTGGCATAGGAGTCCATCCTGCTTCCATGGACGTTTTTAAAATCATTTGTTAGACGCCAACAAAGACCTTCTTTGTACGTTAACATCTACTGTGCAGCTCAGAGGATTAAATAAACCTGTGCTGCATGGATATGGCATTTTTGAAGATACAGGATACATACTGCTGATGCAACTCTCTACGTTGCATTAGTGCCAGTGAGAACTAGAAGAACCAGACTTTGGGCAAGTGTAATCAGATCTGGGACCAGGTCCTGGTGTGAAAGCCCCCTCGGTGAGATCAAACCAATGTCAATGAGCAACAATGGGCAGAGCTAACATGATTAGTCAACTTATACCAATTTTCTGTTGGTTAGCCAGAGAAATACGTTCAGTGTGCAAATAAAGTTTTGTATGTATGCAGAAAAAAAATCCCAGCATGACATTTTCACCAACAAACAGCCTGAATGAGAGAGGAACGGTTTAAGAATGAGCACAGGAAATTTGATCAAGCAACTAAAGATCTGGGAGCGAGCAGAAATTTAGAACACAGAGAGAAAATTGAAGCAGATTAGAGCACACTGGCAGTTACCTGGCTGGGCTGGTAGTGCTGTAGCCAACGCTCCAGGTGAGCGGCATAGGCCCCGGGATTAAGGCAGCGTCTCTGAAGAGCCAGCAGGTCCCTAGGGGCTGAGGGGCCCGCTGTCACCACTGCATGGAAGGTGTTGTTAAGGGCTGCAGGGTCCTGGTGGGCCCTCTGGTGCTGTGGTCAACAAACACAGCCACATTGAGTCAAGAAGACAGTTCAGCTACTGGAGGAAGCAGTACAGTCTGAGGTTTCATTCCCAGCATTTTTAACATGAATGTGTAGAGTCCATGCTTCAACAGTTTAGGGAAATAAAAGTCTAGGTTACATTTACATGTACAGAGGAAAGAATGGAGATTTAAGTAACACCAGCAGACACTGGTATTTGCTTGCTCTTTGGGTCTTATCGTGTCTTTTCTTGATCCTCCCCTCCATCCAGGCTCTCTTTTCCAGTAGAAAACAAACATCAGCTTTGACTCGCATGCATTTGCTGTAAGTGATGGTTTGGTATTTCTGAGTTTTGTCAACGTTACGTTTATCAGCCAAATGAGATGCTGGTCAGTGTGGCCCCTTCAGTGAGGGAGGCCCTGAAGCCAGACAACATGGCTGTGCAGACAGGGCTTTTTGCTTCATGCTTAAACAACATGAGCTAAATGTGCATGCAGGTGTAGTGGGAACATTTAAAGGTACTTTGCTTTACTGCAAACAGGTCCTTTTGTTTTAGCCCTACTTGGCTCAACCTGTTTTCCTCATCTGTAATGCACTTCTCTGCTGTTTTGATTTACTGTTTAGTGAACAACTTGATTTTAATTTTGTACAGTAAAACGCAAGGGTGGAAAGTTACTAATTACATTCACTCATATTAATCCTGTAATTGAGTAGTTTTTTTGGAGTACTTGTACTTTTTGAGTACATTTTAAGTCAGTAATTTTACTCCTACTTCAGTAAATCTTAACCAGAGTAACTGTACTTTTACTTGAGCACTATACTCTTGTACTTTTTCAACCTGTGTTGACTCCACAGTAGAACAGAGAGAGAGAAAGATTCCACCTTATATCCAAAACAGCTGATGTCTACTGGGATTATTTGGTCTTGTTTCCAGCAGATTATTGTTGTTTTTCACGTGAGACACATCTGCACCATGAGTGAAGTTATCAGCTGAGTTAGAGCTTCCTCCTGTGACTTTAAGTGCTCCTAAATGATGCATAATGGGGTATTCTTTATCAGCAATGTCTTGCAATGAGGTTGACTCTCTACTTAGTTCTCGTCAGAGGAAACCCATCTTATCACGAATTTTCGAGAGTTACTGCCGCTCTTTTATACTGTAAAATAACTCTCTTTAAATTGTAGTTTAACTATGTAGTGTGGATCATATAGAGCAGTGGTTCCCAAACTTTTCCGGGCCCCCCTCTGGCAGATGAAAATATTCTCAGACCCCCCCTACCCTCACCATACATATTGACAGGTACGATTGTCAGTCGCATTATTTGCAAACAAATTCCTTTTGTTTCGGAATTTACTACCACATTAAACCTTGTTAAATGGCTGTAGCAATAACAACAATCATGCCCTTAAACAGAGTTTTAAGGATCTGACTATCTGAGGACAAAGATGAACAGCATTTTTAAGAATTTTGCCCCCAATCCTACACACTTCCTGTGAATATCATGGACTTTCTTGGCGGTACCGTTCCTCTTAAGTCTCAGTTAAATTTCAGTGCCTAGTTTAGTATTTCTTTTATTGAGGCAACAGCAGAAAAACCTGAAAACCAGAATCTCTTACAAGGAGGATTTTGCAAACGGGGAAGAGTGTCGTCCTGGCTCTCCTTTCTAGCAGTGGGTACTCCTTTTCCCCTCCAATCAAAAATGTAGACATCTTGGACTTAAACTGCCACTACATTGTGCACTGCTGATTGTAAAGTGGTGTTGCTTAGCCTTGCCGCGCCCCCCTGGAGAGGCCCACGCCCCACGCCCCACTTTGGGAACCACTGAATAGGGATGCCACAATTACAGAATTTCTTGGTTCAATTAGTGTCAGAGAAATAATAATAATAATAATAATAATAATAATAATAATAATAATAATAAAATATCATGATTGTTTTTGTATTAATTAATTTCACACTACCATGAATAAGTAAAATCACATGAACAATCCTTATAGGTCTTGAATTCAATTTATTTCCATCTTTGGATGCTCTCATAACAAAACAACATATCAACTATGTAAAGTAACCAAAAAGTACAAGTAAAATGATAATAATCCCATTTGGAATTAAATAAAAATCACATCTGCTGTGTAAACAATCAATAAATGCTACATATTACCTATGTACTTCTCTCAGAGAAAACATATATAAAGGCTACTGGACCTTGTCTGGGACTGTGACACGCCTCCGCCTGCAACTGCATGAAGCAACACGAGGCGGTGACACGTGATTGTTGTGTAACTTTGTTTTCATTACGGGCGAGTTGCGCTAACGTACCAATATGGTTCTCGGCATAATATTTTCTGGAAATTGACGGTGTTTAGGAAACATTACGATTAAATAATTGTAAAGTTTAATATCGCAATTAATTGTGAAAACGGGTAATTGTGACATCCCTACCACTGAAATAGACACTTTAAATTATTAATTCAACTTTATATGAGTTTAATTCACAGTCAATTTTGCTGTGTATTTTACTTTATTAAAGAGCTTTCACTTTACCTGAAAAACCTGGTGAAAAACCTAGGGGATCTTTTCCCTTGTTGTTCTTGCCAATAAGGACAGATTACAATTTACTGTACAACTCCTCATTAGCTACTCAGCACTAAGTACTTAAAGTAAACTTTAGATTAAATACTTGAGTAGGTTTATAGATCAGTACTTTTACTGTATTTTTACCTGGGTACAATAGTGTTGTACTTTTTCCACCTCTGGTAAAATGATAACATTGTTCATCTTCTTATATAACTGCATCCCAGTTCAAGTAATAAATAGATCGTCTAGCAGCCATGGCACAGTAATGGCTGTAAAGTGTAATAATTTAGAACTGTTTCCTCAACAACTGACACACAGTTTGTTTTGATCAAGTAAACATGGTGCAGACCGAGGTTATTATAGTTAACTGAAACTAACTAAATAACTAAAACTAAGACTCAAAAATAATTGGCTGAAACTAAATAAAAAAGAAAGCTTTACCAAAAAAAATCAAAACTTACTAAAACTGTTTAGTCTGCTTACAAAACCAACTGAAATAAAATAAAAATAGAGACAAAATAATCTGGGGAGAGTAAAATGGCTAGATTTGATTGGTTATGGCTTCAAACAGTGATAGTTCTATTTCTGGAGTTGCATTCAAAAATCATCTTTAAATAAATCAAATAGTAAGTGAAGAGAAACCTGTTAGAATATGTTGTTTTTTTTTTAATGTATGATGTTCACTCAGCCCTGACATCGATCCAAACAAAAAATAAAACTAATAACTAAACTAGAACAAAGCATTTTTGCTGAATAAAAACTAAACTAACAAACAAGCAGTAAAAACTGATTAAAACTAAACTAAAATTGAAAACAGAAAGTGAAAACAAAATAAAAACAGAAACTAATGAAAATCCAAAACTGTTATGACCTTGGTGCAGACGATGGGTCTGTTCTTAACCTAAATACAAACTTCTGCTCAGCTCTTCTGTGTTTTTAGTTTATTTTGAGAGGGTCATTAAACCTCAGTGCTCAGTTTGCCAGGGAGCTCTGGATGTGGAACCCTGCAGACAGCAGGTACAAGTGCTCCTCTCTAAGTCCCGCCTCTAGTTCTCCAGGTTTATGGATGTGAGATCACAGTTTACACACCTGCACCACCAGGTAACCTGGGATCTGTCCATCTGTCTCAGACCTCTCTAGTGTCCTTCCTTTATGTACTCAGCTCCGTGAAAGTATTTTCTTTTATTTACAGTAGATTTGATATTTTTATAGTATTTTAGTTTGGTTGTATTTGTTTCTCTTAAAACCCGAAGACCCAAAAGACAGCAGCGCGCTCCAGGTGTGAAGTGTATGCCAAAGTAGTCCTAAAACAAAGCTGTGATTGATTTAATAGTGTTTACCCAACTCTTTTATTTGCTTGTTTTTTTAACATTAGATAAATTATGTGAAGCAAACAACCCGTCTGCACAGCCACACAGCCTGGCTTCTGTTGTCACTCTTTAAAAGGTCATGCTGGTTGACAGCTCCTGTGGCTAATATACTTACCACTGATAAGTACTTCAAAAATACCAAACTATCACTTCAACAGTTTATTAAAGGCACTGCTGACCTTGTTATCTACAGTAGCTGATTCCACCTCAGCACTGACAGAAAGTGATTATTTACATGATAACTGTAAAGAGTGGTGATTGTTTTTACACCATCATCCACATGAGTGTGTATGTAAGTGGTTATGTAATGGTGCTGTCTTGTAGTCATTTAGATAAAATGCTTTATTTCTTGCATGAATGGAAAGAGAGGTAGTTTAAAATCAACTGAGACTAAGCATTGTGGGCAAAGCTCAGCACAGCACCAACTGTGTGTGAAGTTAAAGTGGCTGTGATGAAGATCTCGGTTCTCACCTGGTACCAGGAGTAAGCCCTGTCAGATGGGTTGATGAGCACTGCCAGGATTTTGGCTCTGGGAAGCAGGGCGGCAGCCCTTTTAGGGGCCACCTCTGTGTCGAAGTAATTGGCACTCTTTTCAAACATGAAGTCTGTGCTGACATTGGAAGGGAATGGAAAGAAGTCCATGTACCTAGGGAGAGCAGACATTAACATTTTACTAGTTCAGTAGAGCTTAAATAGAATTCAGCCCCAAAGCGTTTTATTTACATTTTACTGCATTTTTGGAATAGATTATGATGTAGGGAGGGAAGAGTAGGGGCTGATGCTGTGAGCTGAGGACTGTTGCCTTTGTATTTGGTTGTCTGCTCTTCTGTCTGAGCCAGTCTGGGACTCTTTATACTGCATTTCTATATGAACACCTTTAACTCGGGCCGATCAAAAAGATGATTTTAACCTCCAAAATCTGCTGATCTGCAGGTACATCCTGAAGTAAAATGTAGAGGGGACATGTTTAGCAGTAGTTCTTTATGTAACTGCTCAGGCTCTTAAAGTCTGAGCTTCAGGATGTGACAGTTTCAGGATTGGATTGAGCTTCTGGACTCTTAAGTGGTCAAACCAGGTCTTTAAGACTCTTGTTTTGAAGCTTTGGCTGCAAAACAAAAGTGTTAACAGTGTCGGGGTTGCTGTTTTTCAGTTAATCAATTATCCTTTTAGTCTTTAGAGGGTATATTTGTCCTGGCAGCTGTTGAAAGTTCAGTGTCCCTAAAATGAACCTTGATGTGACTACCAGGAGATATCTCTGCACTCCAGCTAAGAGGGAGACACAGAGCTGGAATATATTTCTAACAACAAAAAAAAAACAGAAGAAAAATTATAGCTGGGACACTAAAGCAGGGGTTCTCAACCTTTTCAGCCCACAACCCCCGAATTAAAGGTACCAGAGACCAGGGACCCCAACTGTACCTGAAGATGGTTGAACACAGCCATGTACATTAAGAACAGTCACGTGCAGACAAGGCCGTCCATAAAGAGGAAAAGGGGAGCCCCAGACAAACTAGGGAATAATGGAGGTTGGCAAAATCTTGATCAATTGTAATATTAAGCTGTGATAACCATAATTTATTCTAACCTGAATAATAACCACTCTTATCAAAACAACAACTGTCTTTTTTATTCATTTGTACCACAGTATGTAGCCATCTTAAAAATGTAAATCCCTTTACATAAAAACAGAATAAAAATGGGTTAAAAATGGCAAAAACTGGTGGAAAATGGGTTTTGAAAAGCAGCAGAAATGGGTTAAAACAGGCAAAAACGAGATAAAACCGGCAAAAAATAGGACAAAAGTGGCAAGAATAAGATAAAGTGGCAAAAACTGGGATATAAAATGATGGAAGGGAAATGAAAGGGGCAGAAATGTGTTAGAAGTGGCAAAAATGGGTGGAAAATTTGGTGAAATGGAAAGAAAAACTGGTTTAAACTGGCAAAAATAGGTAAACTGAAGGAGAAAAATAGGCAAAAATGGAAAGAAATTGGTTTAACTGGCAAAAAATGCTCATAAAAAAGGGAAATGTGGTTAATATGGCCAAAAAAGGATACAAAAATGGTAAAAGTGATTAATATTGGCAATAATTGGACAAAAGAGGCAATTAAAGGTGAAAAGTGACAAGAATTGTTTTAGAAGTGGCAAAAACAGGCAGAAAAAAAGAAGTGGAGAGGGTTTAATATTGACAAAAATGAGTTTTAAGTGGCAAAAAAATTGTTAACATTGACATAAGTGGCAAATGTGTAATTAAAAAATATTCGTAGATTTTTTTAAGACATCTGTAGACCCTCTAAGTGTCTCACAACCCCTAAAAGGATCCTGACGTTGAGAACCACTGCTCCAAAGCAGTGAACAGAACGCGGTTCTTGTATTTTACCAGTCAATCCCATTGTCATAGTTGGCTCCACTGAAGAACTGGATCTCCTCAAAGGTGGTGGGGCTGGGGAATGAGCTGGTGATCGCTGGATGGAGACTCAGGAATGAATGAAGCGCTGTAGTGCCTGTGAGAGAAGACGAGACATTCGTTTTAGAAAAATAAAGAGAGATATGGAACAAAGCTACGAAAATATAAAATCAGGAGGCGTGTTACCTGTTTTCTGTGGTCCAATGACAAGGAACTTGGGAAGTCTGTCGCAGGTCTTTTCCTTTGACCAGATATCTTTGTGTCTCTTGTCATGACAAGGGTTCTGAAAATAATAATAAAAAAAACACAATGCCGCTTGTTTTATTTATCATCACGTGAAGCAACTAAAATTTAGTCACTGAAACAGTCGCCTGGACAGTGACTTGGGCCAGTCTTTGACTTGTAATCAAGTAAAACAAAGCTTCTATAGAAAGAGCGTTTAATAATAAAGAGTTAATTCACTGTTAGAAATAATGAAATTAAAAACAGAGTTAAAGGTGTTTTTGCTTCTTAAGCTAGATGTGTCTAGCTAATATATCATATTTTAATTTTATTTGATGAGACACTATGATTGCTGTCAGTGATTCTAATTATTGATTTACTATTACAGAATGAAGGAAGCTGTCAAGACAAGGACAGTATTACAACTTTCCCTTCATAGACCACAAAAAAATACTAAACTGTTTTATTTTGATTAATGCAGCACAATTTGGTAATAAAGTGTGATTGATAATATTAAACTGGACGATATTGGGATTTGCAGTGGTGATTATGATATATTACACAGAAGGTATAGAAGCGTGCAGAGCTGTAGAAGGTGATCACCAATCAGCTGACCTAACAAGTTGCATTGCTACTAACAGAGTTGATCTTTAATGAGTTCCAGCGTTGCTGTGGTCTATCTACACCAGGGTGTGTCAAACTCAAGGCCCAGGGGCCAAATCCGGGCCGTGGTGCAGTTATACCCCACCCATCAGATCACATCATATTTTCATTATAACTGGCCCACCAGCATGATGTCTGCAGATTTCCTCCAGTACAAAAATGTGAACTAAACCTTGATGATTTATAACATCCCCAATAAGTCATAGAAATTATAAATAGTAAAGAGTAGAAATTATTTGATTAAAATTAAGGAACATGGAAAGGAAATGTGTTTTTTATTTCATGTTTTCAATGCTTCATCTTCCTTTGTTTTATCTCACATTTTGACCATTAAAACTCATGGTTTCAATTTCATCTCATATTTTGACATTTTAAACTCATGATTTTAAATTTATTCTCACATTTTGACATTTTCAGCTCCTTGCATTGACTTTTACATCTTGTTTTCACCTTTAAAACTAACAAATAAGAAGTGTATCTTATTGTTTTGACCTTTAAAACTTACAATTTTGAATTTTATACCATATTTGACCTTTGAAACTTATGATTTTGACTTTTATCTCATATTTTCACCATCATAAATCATTATTTCAACTTTCTATCTCATATATTTGCCTTTTAAATACATTATTTTGACTTTAAATGTAATGTTTTTTTTCTTTTGAACCAATAGGTTTGAATGTTTCATCTCAGATTTTAAGTCTTTGGACTTAACATGTTGACTTTTTTAATATCAAAATCATTTATCATCAGTGCTTAGTTCCCCCCCAATAATACATTTTTGGTGAAAGCGAGGTTCACATTTTATGGTTAAATATTGACCCTGCTAGGCCTTCAGGTTAGACCCAAAGCCACAATCTGGCCCCTGCTGTGATTGACACCCCTGATCTACACATTTGCATTTATTAAAATCTCTAAAAAATAAATAAACTGACCTGCCAAAGAGGGTCTCTCTCCTCAGGGAAGATCTGGAAGTATTTCTCTGCAAGACGGACTGGGGGTAATGTCTGCAGCCTGAGGTTGGTCCAGCACTGGACAAACTTCACCAAAGACTCAAAGGTGTACAGACCCAGCCGATCGTTGCCATAGTTTGACAAGTGAGTCATGAAGATGCTGATCTAGGTAGACAGGGAAAAATGAAGACAGTAAGTTCTCAATAGATAGATGAATCAATTTAATGATTACAACTGAGAGAAGATATAGAAGTGTTTTGCAAACACACATTTATCAGAATGATTGCTATAAAGTTAACATTCAGACAAATATTGTCTCCAACAAAATGCACATCACACACTACTGACTTCACTGACTTCTATACTTCATAGTGTATTTATTTAATTTGATACAATTTGGTCTAATTTGGCATATTCAGACTCTTTAATTCAGCTTAATAATTAATTGTTTTATTTACATGTTTGATTTGAAAAATAAACAGTTGTTTTCAAACTTTAACATGGTGCCTCCCTTCTTTGTTGTGACCACCTAAGCCAGGTAAGAGCACAATAATCACATCTTATAAACTTAAGTGGTAGTCATTTAACAGTTTTACATCACTGTCAAAGCAGTTAAAGAAGTGTTTTAGTGGTAATTCTGATTTTCATGCTTAAAACAGACAAAAAAGAGTGTGTGATGTTAATTATGTTAAAATTTTCTGCATCTTATATGGTAAAACCTTCTTAACCTTCAATATTTCTTTACATACATATAGAAAAAGTGCATGCACGGTGGGTGGTTGTCTTACAGGGTTAAGGAGGACGGTGAGGAAGAGTTCTCCTCCTCTGATGCTTTTGTCCAGCTCCTTTGATCCCCCCGGGTATTCATTGTAGAAGATTGTATGGGTAAAGAGACCACAGGTCTGCCTGGGCAACACCTAAAAAAAACAACAAGAACATTAGTTTGTAGTGGTGCAGCTCTGATTGTGTGCATGCTCTTTGGTCTGTATTTTTTGTAAATATTTTTAGAAACTGATTTCATTTTAGGTATTTTTTGGTGATGAAACTGTGTTTGGCCATTGACAGACTGGATGTGATAATGTATGTCAAAGTCTACAGATCAGTTCATTTTGAAAAGACAGCAGGACTGACCCACAGGTCATTTACAGTTGCAAGAAAAAGTATGTGAACTCTTTGGGATTTCTTGGATTTCTGCATAAATTGTTTATAAAATGTGATCTGATCTTCATCTAAGTCACAACAATAGACAAACACAGTCTGCTTAAACTAATACCACAAAAAAAATGATATGTTTTCATGTTTTTATTGAACAAAACATGTAAACATTCACAGTGCAGGGTGGAAAAAGTATGTGAACCCCTAGGCTAATGACTTCTCCAAGAGCTAATTGGAGCCAGGAGTCAGCCAAATGGAGAAAGTTCAGCACTGTTGCTACTCTACCTAGGCATGGTCGTCCTGTAAAGATGACTGCAAGAACACAGCACAGAATGCTCAGTGAGGTGAAGAAGAATCCTAGACTGTCAGCTAAAGACTTACAGAAATCTCTGGCACATGCTAACATTTGTGTTGACAAATCTACAGTAGGTAAAACAAGCCAAAAGCCACTGCTGTCCAAAAAACACATTGCTGCATGTTTGAAGTTTACAAAAGAGCACCTGGATGTTCCACAGCACTACTGGCAAAATATTCTGTGGACAGATGAAACCAAAATTGAGTTGTTTGGAAGGAACACACAACGCTATGTGTGGAGAAAAAAAGGCACAGCACACCAACATCAAAACCTCATCCCAACTGTGAAATATGGTGGAGGGGCCATCATGGTTTGGGGCTGTTTTGCTGCCTCAGGGCCTGGACGGATTACTGTCATTGACGGAAAAATGAATTCCCAAGTTTATCAAGACATGTTGCAGGAAAACTTAAGACCATCTGTCCGCCGACTGAAGCTCAACAGAGGATGGGTGATGCAACAGGACAACAACCCAAAGCACAGAAGCAAATCAACAAGAGAATAACTTCAACAGAAGAAAATACGCCTTCTGGAGTGGCCCAGTCAGAGTCCTGACCTCAACCCGATTGAGATGCTGTGGCATGACCTCAAGAGAGTGATTCACACCAGACATCCTAAGAATATTGCTGCACTGAAACAGTTTCATAAAGAGGAACGGTCCAAAATTCCTCCAGAGTGTTGTTCAGGTCTGATCTGCAACTACAGGAAACATTTGGTTGAGGTTATTGCTGCCAATGGAGGGTCAACCAGTCATTAGCCTAGGGGTTCACATACTTTTTTCACCCTGCACTGTGAATGTTTACATGTTTTGTTCAATAAAAACATGAAAACATATCATTTTTTGTGTGGTATTAGTTTAAGCAGACTGTGTTTGTCTATTGTGGTGAATTAGATGAAGATCAGAACACATTTTCTGACTGATATATGCAGAAATCCAAGAAACCCCAAAGGGTTCACATACTTTTTCTTGCAACTATACTTATCTAGTTTGGTTCTGAAGTGTTTCCATGCTAGAGTAAATCAATCTCCACCACATTATCTCTAACTTGATCTGAAAGGTTTTTGATCACCACATATTAGGGATGTAACAGTATCTGTATTCGTCCTGGACTGATTGGGGGTCATGGATTGGTGTCACACAGTGAATACGTCTCAACAAAAAAAAAGAAAGGCAATCCCCTTTGACAGTGCCTACCCACCAATCTAGGTGGCAGTTACACTTTCAAATAATGCTATCAACCAACAAAGAAGAGGAAGAAGCTGGCAAAACAAACAAACAAACAAACAAAAAGCTTCAGTATAGTAGAAAGAGCAGCAGAGCTACGAGACCCACCAGCTTCTTCTCCCTCTACTCAGCAGATTTTTTAACAAAGCCTCTGGATGTGAAAGCAAAAGGGACAAAGATGCCACCGTTGCTGAAACATTTTAATGGCATTGTGCAAACATGTAGAAGCAAAGAACCGACTACAAGTGCTTGCAGGAGTGCTCTGCTCAGGCTCCATCACAGCATCCAATCCTCCTGTGTTAACATAAGCTTAGTAGGTCTATTATTTTTGGGTCAGAAATAGGTAATTGTCGTTTTTGTTAATGGCCACAAGGGCCATAAAAAGCACAGTTGCCACCCCAAATTACAGAGATGCCAATTCACACAGGATTCATTTTACCTGTGTGTGCTGTAATATGGTCGATAACTCGCCCAGGAATTTTTACTCTGCAAATTACAGACATGGTCCATTCATTACAAATTACCAGGGGTCCCCAGGTAATACCAATCCTGTATGAATAAAACCAAATGAACAAACTGTAAAATGCACGGTTGTCAGTTATGAATAAGGGAAGCTTCCAGCAATAAATCTGGGACTTTTTTTCCTTTTACACCAAAGAATCAAACACGAACCGAGACTCCAAAACCGTGGTATGAACTGAACCATGATCTATTTGATGCTACACCCCTCCTCATATTAACATATTTATTAAAAGACCAGTTTTAGTCAAACTAACACCACAATTCTGACCTTTTCAAACAAGATATAAGCAAACCAACTGTATAGATGTTTTATTTTGTACTAAGAGGACAAGGAAAAATTACCAGTCCTCGTTTGCCCAGCCAAAAAGGATTAGTCGTTTTTTTACATCCTCATAATTGCTCACCGGATAGCTTTGGCTTACGATACAAAGCTTGTTGTCCACTAATCTGCAGATCCGCTATTGGATCCTTGACTCCTCGAGTCCACATTTCAAGAGCTCTTGGGCAAACCCATAACTGCTTCCAAAGGTGTGTGAGGTTAAGCCAGTTGTGTTCTGGATCAGTGACAGCAAGAGTTGATCTAACGGATCTGTTGGGGCTGATTTAGGACATTTTTTGATTAAGTTGTAAAGCTACCTTAAAGCTGAGCACAATTGTGCTATAACATTTTATAAAAAAACACTGGAAGTGCAGACTTTGGCTTTTCTGAATGTGTTTGTGTGAAACTTGCAGGTGTTGCAAGGGTTGACATTCTACTTAACTTCAGTTTTGGTTTCTTACTTAAGAAGCAAAAGCACAAGTCCTGTGACAGCAGAGTCACACTGACAGGCTTTTCTCTCAGACTCAGAATATTATAGGACAACACACAGAGCAGGAGGTTAAGAGATTGATTTGTTTACTGCTTAGAGAATATATATTACAACACTGACAGACCTGCTTATTTTGTCTGTATTTACACAAACAACCAACCAACTCAACTTTAAGAAAATTAGTTTCCCAGCAGACTCTTAAAGTCAGATCCAGCACTGAATCTGGGCAGTGCAGATGAGATACAAACCCACAATCTATTTCTGCACACTGTATTTTATCAAAACTCTTACTCAGCGTTACTCAACCCTGCTCAACCAAAGAGCCAAACTGCTGAAAAAAGCCTTTGCAAAAGCCACAATCTAAGTTGTGAAAAGTGGGTTAAAGTGGCAATAAAAATAAGTTAAAGGGGGCAAAATGGAAAAAAAGGGTGAAAAGTGGCAAAATTTGGGTGAGAAGTCACAAAAAAATGAGCTACAGGTGTACAAAAATGGTCAACAAGTGGTAAAAGCATAACAATAAATGAGTGGAATGTGACTAAAATGGGCAAAAGGCAGCAAAGACTGGCAAACATTTTGGAAAAAAGTGGCATTTAATGGCAAAAGGCAGGTGAAATGGGTTAAAAGTGGCAAAAATGGGTGGGAAATGGAAATGGAAAAAAAACAGGATAAAAGAGTCAATAACTGAGCAAAAAGTGGCAAAAAAAAAAGAGACAAAAGTGGGCTTAAAGTAGTAAAAATGGATCCACAATGGCATAAAATTGCAAATAAGGGCCATAGAAACATATAGACAAATTTAAAAGTTGACAATTAAAGCCAACTGTATAAGCATGGGAAACAAACTGAATAATGTGACTTGCTATGGATAATTTCTGAGGCCAAAGTTTCCCTTAATTTAAGTTTTTTTGTCGGAATAATGTTTCAAATTAAGACATACATCACTTTCCACATTATTAAGCAAATGACATTTTTCTCTTAATTTCCTAAATATTGATGCAAATGACAGTCAGAATATTTTCCAAGTCATCAGCCGTTAGAACATAATTCAAGTGTTGCTGAACAATCTCCATAATGATAACTTTTTTTTTTTTTAAAATAAAAACCTCAAAATGCACTGTTCCACATTATTAAGCAGGCCACAGGTTTCAGCAATATGGGAAAGAAAAAGGATCTCTGCTGCCAAAAAGCCTCAAATAGTGCAATGCTTCAGAGAAGGAATGAAAACATTAGATATTTAATGAAAAATTAATCGTGATCATCATACTGTGAAGACATTTGTGGCTGATTCAGAGCACAGACAGGTTCAGGCAGATAAAGGCATAATGAGGAAGGTTTCTGACAGACAAATCCATCAGATTAAGAGAGCAGATGCTAAAATGTCATTACAAAGCAGCAAACAAGCATTTGAAGCTGCTGGTGCCTCTGGAGTCCCACCAACCTCAAGGTGTAGGATTCTCCAGAGGCTTGCAGTCGTGTATAAACCTACTATTCAGCCGCCCCTAACCAATGCTCACAAGCAGAAACAGTTGCAGTGGGCCCAGAAATACACGAAGACTCAAGGAGGAGTAGTGGGTGGTTGGTGGATGGCCACCATGTCCCAACAAAGCTGTGACATCAACAAGGAGGTGGTGGAGTCATGTTTTGAGCCGGATTTATGAGGAGAGAGCTGATAGGCCCCTTTAGGGTCCCCGAAGGTGTGAATATGACCTCCGCAAAGTATATAGAGTTTCTGACTGACCACTTTCTTCCATGGTACAAAAAGAAGAACAGTGCCTTCTTCAGCAAAATTTTCTTCATGCATGACAATGCACTATCTCATGCTGCAAAGAATCCCTCTGTGTCATTGGCTGCTATGGGCATAAATGGAGCGAAACTCATGGTGTGGCCCCCATCCTCCCCTGACCTCAACCCTATTGAGAACCTCTGGAGCATCCTCAAGCTAAAGATCAATGAGGGTGGGAGGCAGTTCACATCAAAACAGCAGAACAGTGCGTTTTGAGGTTTTTATTTTTGAAAAAATAATGGTTATCATTATGAAGTTTGTTCAAAAAAATTTGAATTATACTCTGACGGCTGATGACTTGAAAAATATTCTGACTGTCATTTCCATTAATATTTAGGAAAATAAGAGAAAAATATAATGTGCTTAATAATGTGGAAAGCGGTGTAAAAGAGCCACAAATCATCACAAAAGAGCCAGATGTGGCTCAAGAGCCACACGCTGAGTATCACTGCTCTAACTGATCAAAGATTGTGGACTGACCTGGATCCCATTGTGGATGAAGCCGCGGCGGTATCGAGCCGGCCTTAGATGTGGGTATTCCTCAGTGCTGGTCACCTTGATGCCCCACACAGACTTCCAGGCCTCGTACAGCTGGCTGTGAACTGGGTAAACCCCAGAGTGGTGAGGCGCCACTGCGTAGCCCATGTCTGTTGGGATGCCATGCTCCTGGAAGGTGTTGAGAAAAGATGGCACATGCAGCAAGGGGGAGAGAAGGTGAGTGAAAAGGTAGGGCCAGGTGATAAAAGTGTAGAGTCCTTAAAGCTGGAATCTGATGTAGCTTGTTAAGTCACAGACAGATGGACTACAAACAGTTCAGACAGAAACATGTGAAAGGGGGAATATTATTCTCATTTTGAGGGCTATAAACGCCAATTTCATTTGACAGCGTTATGCTACTAATTTTGGAAATAATTCCATCTATCTTTTTTTATCGATCATCATGATCACTGTCATCATTGTAGCGGCAGTGAAATTTCACAGCTCAAATAAACACAACAGTGCTTTGCTAGCTCACTCTTGTTATAACAAAAATATCTATTAAGAATGTTTAATTAATAATTGATTAATTTTCAGCACTTATATTTGCATGTTTACTGCTGGTTTAATCCCACAATCACAGTAATTATTGTTTTTGTACAAGCTTTCCCTCCTGTGTGTTTACTGTTAAACACCTCTGACAGTTTAATTTTACAAGCTAAAAACAAAAAAAAACTGCTTTAGTAAACCATGTAGCCATACGGCCATACCAAAATAAAAAAAGAAACTCTCTGTGACCCTCTGGTTTTTTTCCGTTGCTTACCTGAGCAAAGATTTTGTTAAGCCTCATTTGCTCAGCCAAAACGCTGACATTGTGAAAAAGGTGAGGTTGCATGTGGCTCCACATGTGAGGGAACCACCAGAAGTCCATTCTGTGTTGCAGCAGCATGTCGTCTCCATGGTCCTCCTCATCAGTACCTGAAAAAACAAAAACACATAAAGATACTCAAACAGCACTGGACAAAAATCTGGACCTGGTATTTCTAGGCTTGAATCAGCCTTTTTGAAAATGAGATAACTTTATTAAAATGACTACGAAATTATTATATTACTCTGTCCACTATAATAACACTAACAAAATATTCCACTGAACTATCACAAAGCTGAGAGGTAAATACAACAAACATCTTTAATGCTGTGTATTCATTCTGTTTTAACGGACAGAAAATCCTAGATCAAGTAGAAATACAACCCCAATTCCAAAAAAAGTTGGGGCGCTGTGTAAAATGTAAACAAGAACAGAATGCAATGATTGTCAAACCTCTTAAACCCACACGCTACTCACAACAGAACATAAACAACATATCAGATGATGGGAATACCATAAATATAAATGTGTCATTCACAATTAGTTTTGCCGTTACTATTGAGTATTCTAATAAGACGTCATAAAACAACTGTGATGCTGCATGTTGTCTACAAATGACCAATACGTTGTATTAATATAATTCAGCTATTAATAAAACAGCAGAATATAGGCTCAGCCTGATATTTTTACACTAAAGCTGGACATACACTGTACGATTTCAAGTTGACCATACGTCAGTCGTGGCAGAATGTCATCTCATACTGTGTCTGAATCGCTTATGACGCTTGATTTTTGTGCTCACACTGTACGATAGAGATGTTCCAATACCATTTTTTCCTTCCCGATAGGATTCTGATCCCAAGGTTTTGGACTGCTGCACTGATCTGATAACAGTGTGAACTTTCTGGACTGACTGTGCAGACTAGCAAATCATTTTCGACCTATACTTGACTCAACAAATAGAATCATACCGTACAGCATCTCTGGGACCCTAAAGTCAATTTTCTGCTGATTATTGAGTTTTACTTCTAAATGTTAAAACAACAATAATACAGGGGGCTGCATCCCAGGTTCCCTCTTTCTCTACATCGTGCTCTATCTGAGCAGCATGATGTGATTATAGAACAGCCTGCAACTGGCTGACAGACCCTCACAAAGAGTACACAATATGGCGGTTAGCATTTGCGTTAGCATTCGAGCTAGTGGTCATAAACGATCGTAATTCAATCAAAATAGATAAAAAGACGTTCAGTGTCATGTTTACTGGTGTGGATCTAATAATTAAAGTCCCCAAAAGTCAGTGAGCTCCAGGCTCACTGAAAATGCTGCCACAAGGGACTCAAAGGCATCAATAGTGTCAACGGGAAAGCACAACGGCTAGCTTCAGGAGGAAAACCAAGTAAGAGGCAATTATTTATGGTTCAAAAGTTATTTAACGTTTGATAAACTGTGTCAAATCTTGTTGTGTACGAAAGTGCCAGTCTCAAAGGCATTTTAACGATCACATTCAGGGAAAAAGTAACGCTGTAAAGTAAAGTAAAGTCTCATAGGCTCCATTCTTTGCTGCTGCAGTGGGTCTTTGGTGCTCTAAAACGGTAGCCTGTACATGCAGTGTTTTCCGGCAGCGAATAAGAATTGATTTCTGGTTTATAGTGCTAACATTTAGCATGGCTGAACAAAGCAAAATATTAAGTTAAACCAAACGGTATCAGATTGGTGCATAAACTTGTGTACTTGCCGATACCAATACCTGCATTTTAAGCAGTATCAGACGTATTTCAGATACTGGTATCAGAATCGGAACCCTACTGTATGAGTGAAGTCTGGACGGACTGTGACAGAAATCCGTGGAGTTTCCTTTTTAAAAAATCTCACACTGAGGGAGAAGTGTTTCCAGTCATAATTTCTCTCTCTCCCACACTTCCTCTCTCTATCCCACACTCACAAACAGCATCACCTTTATGTCAGCTGCAGGTCTGAGGGTAGGAATATTTCCTACTCGGTTATTTCCTTTATCATAGCTGTGGGGGCATCAGAAAGTCATTCCAGCTACTTTCATGGTAATTTACAACATTATATGATAGTTTACAAAGGAATAATACCCCAAAGTTGTTTATTCTGCTCGCGTCTCTGCTCTGACTGTGGGACTCAAAATTCGAGCGAAAAACACACCATGTATACCCGGCTTTAAAGTAATCAAAAGCAATAATAGATTTGAGAAAAATTGGCATGATGTTTAATGGCAACAACACTTCAGTTAAATCACTGTAAAGACTTTGTGAAGGAGACTAAATGCAGACAGGTCAGCCTGTAAATCCTAGTTTTGTTCAGAAGGTAAAAAAATAGATAGCCTGTAATATCAGTGATATGGACCATGTTTCATTAGGGCCCAAGGGTGCCAGGACCCTACTGAAATCCTTAGGATCATTATTATTATTATTTTAAAGGTTTTGCTGGAATTTTGAGTATCTGAACATGAATGAAAACTCAGGAAAATTGGCATGGACATGTGGCCTGCTGGAATGTTTTATGTTTTATGGGTCCCCAATATGAGTGTGGGAAATCAGCTAAATAGCGCCCCCTAAACTCATGAAAAGACACTGTTTCACCTACAGCTGCTTGCAGCCTTATTTATTTATTTATTTTACAATAACTTTATTATTTATTTCTTAAAAGGGAGCTTTACTGCTTAGGTTCAAGATAGAAATCCTAAAATTAAAAAGAAGAGACTGATCTTCTGTTTTTAGTTATGTATTATTTTTTAACTCGATCCTGTTATTTCCATTTAAAAAAGGAAGGAACAAAGAAAGTTTATATTTGTAAAGTGTTCATGTAATTTCCATACATAAAAATTAAATTAATGCAGGATAACTGTGATAACTGTGGAGTCAAAGATTATTTATAGGCTGTAATTGTAATACCAAAATTTATAATTGTTGCATCCTTATTCAATCTGATTTCTAATCAATAATCACATGAACATTGCCAAAATAGCACAAACCATATTTTATATTATGATGTTAGATGCGTCATACCTGTGTGATAGAACTTTCCAGAAAAACCCAAGTTGAAGGTGAAATTAGGGACCAACGCTCGCAGCTTGGTTTGAGTATTGAGCAATGCCTGTGAAAGGAAAGAGAGACATCACATGACTCATCAGTTAGTCAGAAGTTGTGACATGCTGTAGAAATTACAGCGCTACATGACAGCGACCACAGTTTTTCTTTTCTGGCATATTTTTTGTGTATGGAACAGCTTTTAATTGGCTCAAGCTTTCTAAAAAAAGCATTAGATCTGAAGTGTCTGGAAGGAATTAAATGATGCATTTCTATTTATTTAATATCTCATTTATAATGAGGACAATTTCAAAGGCTCTCACATGCCACAGATACATCTGAAAGGACAATATGATATGCATCGCTCAGCAGACAGTCTGCAGGTTTGTGCTTAAGTAAACATCCTACTGAGCACCTTTGAAGAGCGATACAAAAAAGTATGAGGCCTTTTTTCATTTGTATTCCTCTTAATAGGTTTATCTTTCACCTCTAAACATGTCGTCTATCTTTACGATTCTGTGCCAGTTTGGCTCTATACACAATCTACCCCAACACATTGTGATAGGAAATTTAGGAAACATCTGATACCCACCTCCACATCTGACACCTTCATACGGGTTCCTTCCTTGCCAACAAAGATGTCATCCACATCCACCAGGATGTGTCGGTCCAAGGACAAACACAGTCTCTTTCCTGTCAGGTAGGCAATAGCATCAACAAACACCAGCTTGTGGAGCCAGTAGTTGAGATTGTTCCCAAAGAGAACTCTCTGAATGCCATCATGAAGGCCTAAGTCCTGGACCACAGTGGCATGCAGGGCCCGCTGGGAGCCAGGTCCAAAATGGGCCAGCGCCTCTGAAGACTTGGTGCTGGCCAAAAGCACTGGTTCATAGGTAGAGTGGTTAGACTGGAAAATGGTCCAGTCATCCCCTGGTAAAGAGCCCTGCTCCACCTGGTTGGGCTTTGTGATGTAAAGTAGGGGGGCATTGGGGTTAATATGGTAGTCCCTGAGTCCCAGGTGTGAGTGTAAAAAGAGGGGGAAACCTTTCAGCTGTGCACTGAGAAGAGAGTTTTCATTAGCTTTGAAGAAGCCAATGACACCGACTCCATACTCAGCACAGTACTTGTCCAGCAAGTCCCGGTTCCAGGCATCCAGATTGACATATTTCAACACATTTTCATAGATGATCAGTGCATAGCGCCCACGGTTATGCTCAGTCAATGTTGGCATGTCACCTTTGCCAGGAGCAATTTCTGTCCGGTAGCGGAAGCGGCTAGATTCTAATATGGCTACAATCTCCTGGCCCAGCTGGGAGTAGATGCTCTCAACAAACACCAAAACTACAGGCTGCGTCCTGGTATTGTCCATTGCCTTTACTTGTCGTAGTCGTCCCTGGCGTGGGGGAAGAAAGAGCGGGGCCCTCTGGACACCTGGTCCGCCTCCATCAGTCCCAGTACTTGCTCCCAAAGAAATGCCCCCTCCTCCACCACAGTCACTGAATGGTAAAGGGGGGGCCTCCTTGATTTTGGGACTGTTGGAGACATAGTAAGCTAGGAAGGCCATAGAGAGCAAGCAGAAGATGATAAGGGCCAGGATGAGGCGGTGAAGCTCCAGCTGGCGTACACCTCTCATTAACTTCCACACACCCAAGCCTGCACCTACCATGGTGTTGGAGGGGAGAGGCAGGAATGGGCAGCAAGCAGCAACGATGAACAGGAAAGGAAGGCAGAGAGGTGGAAAAGGGGTGAGAGGAAGAGGGAGTGGAGGCGGAAGATTGAGCAGTAGATACTGGCACTGAGCTTTGCTGAGGAATAGCCATTTACACTAGGTCACCATGGCCAGCATTATCCATTACCTGCTCTCAACTTACAGCCCTGCAGCGTGAAGAACACATGCGGATGATTGAAGGGGAAGATGGACAGAGGAGGGGGGGCGACGGTTATTTGATGGATGAAATGTTGAGTATCGAGAGGTTAAGGAGGGAGGAATAAAGGTTTCCTAAATAAAAATCAAACATCAACACAAGTGATTTCAGTGACCAGTCAAGTCTTGAAAAAAAGCTCCGAAGTTCAAGCTGAGCCAGGTGGCAAATTTGTCCTTCAAGATGCTCTGGAGGAGTCTTTACACGTAGACGTGTCCATTTTTTGATGGCTGTATCGTCTCTCAACAGTTGGGGTCTCTGTTCTGGTGGCCTGTGTTTTGGGGCTGAACCCCCTCAGGCCACCTAGACTTGACATCCCAGAGAAAGACACCTACAGAGAGAAGAAATAAGAAAAAGACATTTTTACACGAGAAATATACCAGCAATATTGGTTGAATTATTATTGAATCATAGTCATTGTCTACCATTATGTTTGTGAATTATAATCATTACCAGGGGTGTGACGAGACGCTTATCTCATGAGATAGACAAGACAAGATGAGATTTAGGCCCATGAGACACGAGACAAGACGAGATTTTACTTTTTTTTAATTTTGGAAAAAAATACATGAGTGGAAAAAATGTCCTTTATATGGCTGAAAGTCGTAATTGTGAAGCATTCAGGTCTATTCAGAAATATTTAAACTAACTCCTCTTGTACTGAATAGACTATCAATGCTTACACACAGTTTATCTTGTCTAACTCTGACTCCAACTGTACATTTTAATGCTCTTCAGATCATACCTTTCATTTTAATAATCTACCACATCTTTATTTTACTACACTATGCACTCATTGCTACAATAATAATAATAATAACAATAATAATAATAATAATAATAATAATAAAGCATTTAGATTGTTTTGTAAGTAATTTAAAAACTATTTACAACAGACCTAAATATAAAGAGCTGCATCAGTAAAATCAAAATATTTCTAATCCTCTTTAAGGACATCCATATTTACACTCAAAATAAATATTTCTGTCAATTACATGTTTGTTTTTACAGTAATTTAGAGAAATAGCTTTGGCTATGTTGGACACGACGCACAGATGAGGGTGTGTGTTAATGTGTGTGCATTGGTGTGCGAGTGTGTGTCTCTGCTCTGCCTGTCAGACAACAAACAGGGATCGTTTAACTGGGGCTATAACTTCTCTTTTTGGAGCTAACAGTGGACTCTATGGTGCTCAAACAGAGTTTGTTTTGCTAAGTTTACCACTGCAGTATACAACAGCCCGTTTCGCTACACATGTTAAGCTTCTGACTGATGGTACGCACAGCCAACAGCTGATGGATGTGTGACTGACAGATGGTGAGATGAGGAGACATGAGGAAGCAGCGTCTGAATCAAAGTTACAAAGTCACAGATACCAGCACTATGAGTGAGTCTGCACTCGTACACAAACTCATGGAGACTGCACAGGTTTCCAGCAGCAGCATTTAATCATTTCGGACCGTTATGATGAACTTATTATGAATTGGCAGATCATGTACGGCCCTGAGTAGTGCACGTGGAGGAGGGGGTGGGGGATGGAGCAGTGCTTTGAATGGGTCCCGGATCAGCTCAGTTTCTTCATTCGCTGGCAAACCCAACAATTTTAAAGTGCCCAGTTAGGTATTGTCTTCTGTCAGGAGAGCTACTGCTCCTGATGTCTGGGCAATATTGATCTCGCGAGATGATTTTCACCTTGACAAGACATCTCGTGAAGTTTTCTCGCAAGATCTCGTGGCACGAGATCTTGTCACACCCCTAATCATTAGGGGTTGACCAATAATCAGTCTAGCTGATTACAGGCGCCAGTATTTGGCATTTTGACGGTTATCGGTATCTGCATTCTATTTCACAAATCACCAATATGATTGACAGTCCGCTACTTTGGCTCCTTCACATGTGTTTCTTCTCACCACTGACAACAATATTTAATGTTGGGCCTCTTATAATGTGTTAACCCTTTACTTACTGAGCCAGCGCCGGCGCTGTGTTTTATATGCCCAGAGTATTATTACCATAACTCTGTCAAATTTTGTCCAATCAGAAAAATTCCAATGGCATTGGAAAGCTGAGAACTGTGGGTATGCGCACATATGTGGTTCATTACGGTACTCGCAACCATATGACGTGGGCATTCATAGCAAAACACCAGAAGTATCGTGAGACCACTACACAGATTCTCAACACTGTAACTCCTCGAAAGCTTGCTCAATCTAAAAAATTTCATCGCTGGCAGAGAGCTGAGAATCTGTGCTTTCCGGCAATATATGATGTGTGGTATATATATTATGGTAATGTCTGGTAATGCTAACAGCACCATGAAAATGGCAGCTTTGGCAGAAGATGAGTGAGAAAGGAGAGTGAAGGAAGAGAGTAAAAGGAGAGCGAGCGAGAGTGGTGTTTTGTTTTCAAAAAATAGCGTTAGATAGTGGCATTTGTGCGTGTGTCATGTGCAATAACAATATGTTATTTGAGAATGTTGAGAATGCATTTTTCCACCTATATATGCACTAATTGTCGCCTATGTATATAGTTATCTTTTGCACTGTGTTTTGCACACCCAGAGTCCTAGACTCTAGTCCTAGATTGTTCTAAACATGTATAGGTTCACATTTCAAATGTCAAATCAAAACTTCATGAGCAATAACTAAATTTCTTCTCATAAAAGCCATGAAAAACACATTTTTTTTCGTGTTTTTCTTTTTTTAAACTTCTGACAATTCCATATAATGTGCAATAATCATTAACCAGATGTTGAAAAGTCAAGTTCAAGTACTCCTGGGAAAAGGGACCGAAGCTCTCAGACTTAGGGCATTTCCTGACTATTTTACAGTCAGAATAACAAAATATGTCCAAATCACCATTTTTAGACTCAGTAGGTAAAGGGTTAAACACACCAGTTTAATATGAAACTTATCAAAGTTGATCATCTTTTTCACACTTCCTCCGTCTCTCTTTTTTCCCTTCAGTTTCAAATATCGGTTATCCATTTCATGAGCAACTCATTGGTACAAGTCCCAAAAGAAAAAACCCAATATTGGTCGGCCCCTAATATTCATCCACCATATGTTTATTCATTCTTTATGAGGAGAACACATTTCACCTTAAAACACAAAATTTAGAACATTTTTAAGAGAGAAATATTTCATGGTGTAAACTGAGAAAGTTTTACCTTAAAAACAGAGCAGATCTGAAACCTTCTGAGAAAACTCTGGAAGACCCCTGAAAGAGAGATAGGGATGTTTTGGTTAGTGTAAATTAGACATAATGCTACCAGATAAGGAAGTGGCCGGGACTGTTTTTACTTCAAAGGTGTGAATCTTTACACAAATTTAAATTACCATCAAAAAAGCTAATATTTCTCTGGTGTTACAGTTCCTAATAAATACACAGAAATGGTCCAGAAATCTTGAAGATGTACATATCAGTAACAATGAGCTTATATTAACTAATACATTAGCCTTGATAGTTTATCTTTATGGCTCAAGGTGGCAGAGGGTCCCTGACCAGTAAAATATACCGTACGGGTCTATGCTGCTTGTTAGGACCTGGTGGTGACATGAACCAAAGATCATCATTAGTTTTATGCATGGTTTAAGTTGAACAAACACACTGGCAACATGTGGAAAAGCGGGTGTTACTAGCAAAGGGCGAGGGTTTTCGTTCCAGAAATTGCCAGTGAACAGTAATTTAGACTGTGTGTATGTGCTTGCCTGAACATTTTCAATATTGAAAGCAGTAAATTACTCAATGTTGGGCGTCTGGAACCTCAGTATTTGTTGCTCCTGTATCAGACAGGTATTAAAACATATGTAAAGTGCATCTAATTCAGAAGTAGACCAAGCTAATGGCCCTTTTACTGCAGAGCTGATAGATATGGACTTATCTGATGTGAGATTGTTCTCTCACACAGCACTGAACACCACCAAGAGTACCAAGTAGTAGATTTTAATACAGTTTGCCACTGCTCGTCTAAGTCTTACGAGTGCTGCATAACAAAACAGCAGACAGAGGCAGGCGGATGGGCTGGAGGTGGGAGAGATGGAGAGGGGTAGAAAATAAAACCGGAGGAGCAGTGTGTGGAAAGTGCCGTCAAAATAAACTTCT
This sequence comes from Cheilinus undulatus, assembly GCF_018320785.1. Taxonomy (NCBI): domain Eukaryota; kingdom Metazoa; phylum Chordata; class Actinopteri; order Labriformes; family Labridae; genus Cheilinus; species Cheilinus undulatus. Next base: position 3,993,070 of record NC_054870.1, read on the forward strand.
GCCGTTTAATTATTTACTGAGCAGAACTTAACATTATTATCAGTGTTGTACTGCATCTACTGACTTTAATGTTTTAGTTTAAAATAAGGTTTAGTCTGTAAAACCTAAAATCAATTGAAACATGCCCAGTCTGCCACATTCATCTTTCCACACTTTTCAAAACTAACTTTATGAGCTTGTTTGATAAAGATAAGAATTTTCAGTATGCAGCTCACAGTTAAAGTCTAAAGAATAAATGGTATCAAAGCAGTATTGGGTAGTAAACCATTATTAAGACTGGTGTCACTGCTGTACAGCATGGACTTTGCTATACATTCAATACCAGTTCAAAAACACCTTTGGCTGTAGCAAACACAAGCTAAAGGCTGATTCCCATTTTTCCCTTTAACCCTCAATCTTACCCTCAAGCTCAACCCTCAGTCTTAACTCGCCCCTCAAAACCCAGAGAAAGGGCCATCTCATGACTTAAAAATGGGACACCCCTTAATAGAAGTTACGATTTCAGACCGCAGAGGGCAGTAATGTGCCAAAACTGTGTAGTCTGTCGATTCAGGGGAAGAAGAAGAAGAATGAGAACGTGTTAATATTCAACCAAATGCCATGTATAAACACTACAACCACGGAATTATTCAGCTGAAAGTCAACGCATCACACGGCCATTAGCTTACGCAAAACACCAGTTGTAACTCGTTTTTGTGTCAATGAACAGGTATACCTAATGACGTGGTCAGTCAGTGTATTTATTTGTGTATTCTAAAAGCATTTAGTTGTATAGCTGTGTTACGGTTGTGTTTATGTTGATGAAATTCATCAATGCATCATTAACCCATATATTTATAATAAATAGGTTAACTTCAGATGAGTTTGTTATATATATTGATCAATAGTAGAGGTGTGTAATCGTGACAGGAAATAGAAAACCATTTCACACTCTTGCAGATGCATTTCCTCATGCTTTAAGCTGCTCTGAGTCTGAGCTTCACTTTGTCTGTTGTATCTCATCCTCTTTTTCTTGGCCTGGACAGAGAGTGGAAGTGAAAAACAGAAGTATGTTTGAGTTTTTAGAGGATATGTCAGAGACACTGCCTATTTTTTAGCTAAACTAGTTGTGATAGAATTGCTGATGCTTTCAGTTCCTTTTTATGAAATACATCATACATTCTGAAAAACGACGTACATTCATAACATATATGATGGTGGCTCTTTCCCTTCATACTTCAATTACTATTGAAATGTTTGTGCAGAATTAATAATTCAAATCACTTATTTCATTAACTGTTTAACATAGAAAAATAAAATGCGAACCACTGATTTAAAATTTATTATATATTTATTTAACCAGATAAAACTGACTGAGATCGAGATCTCCTTTATAAGGGTATCCTGGACAAGAGGTCAGCAGCACATGTCATAATAAATAACACATTTCAGATTACAATAATAGTTAAAACAAACTAGGGCTGAACAATTTGTGAAAATAATCTAATTGCAATTTTTTTTCCGCAATATTGCGATTTAATATGCAATTATTTAGGTTCCTCATTTTATGTTTTGCTCAACAAACATAAGCAAGAAATTATTCTATATTATAACAGGCACAAGATTAGATAAGTTAAACTAGAGATAAACAATTCAGAAAAAGATATCTTATTGCTGTATTGAAGGGGATGATTATTTCTCAAATTATTCTAATTTTTATAAAGAAAAATAAATTCATTAGCAAGAAAAATAGGATTTTAGTCAATGAAACAAAAATAAAAAGACACCTGAACATTAGAATAATGTGTAAAGCATAAAAAGGAAAAAAGACTGTATCAAACTGGTTATTTTGACACTTTTAAGGTTATTCAAACATTGCAGTCTGCAATTTGAAAATTGCAGCATGCCAAATTGCGATTTAATCTAATTTGCAATTAACTGCCCAGCCCTAAAACAAACAGTACTTTGGAAAGTCCATAGGTATTTGCAGATAAAGTCACAGGAATCAGAGAAGTTTAGGGAAAACATGGATTTTAACTGTGAGCCATCAGCAATAAATGATGACACTGTCAGCCAGCTCAACTGTGAAAAAAATAACTTTAGAGTCATTATCATTAGGGATGCAGTGCATCAATACATCGTTTTTACATCAGCATTGGCTGATACTGACCCTTTTGATAAACATCAGCCATCTGCAAATCTGTTCTGTCCAATCAATCTAATGCTGATACCAGGTACACAGAAATGTTGAATGAAATAAAAGACCGTTTTACTGGTCAGAGGAATTCAGCTGTTGGCCAAACCCTGGTCTGTTTTTATGGTCGACCATGAGAGAAGACATTGGGACAATGAGAGTGTTACACCAAAGAAGTGATGAAATAAACATGGGTATCAGTACTGGCCATAACCCAATTCATTTCAAACACTGGTATTGGCATTTGCTCCGCCTACAATCAGTGCATCTCTAAACACAATGTGTTTATAAGATCTGACTTGATTTTTCAGCTGCAATCTGTCAGGTAGATAAATGGTTTAAGGTTAGGTGAAAAAACTTAAAAACATTACTGCTGAGTGTTTAAAAAATGGTTTTCTTTCATATGTGTACACCGTGAGTGAACCCTGAGTGGTCCATGAGTGAACTCTGCGTTAATTTGCTCTGATTCAGAGGCGTCGCATTGTATGAAATATCATTGCATGCTCTATTAAGTTCCTTCATGTCTCCTTAGTCTGAAGTCTTCATTTGAGCAGAGGGAATCAATTAGGGAGTTCATCAGCTTGCACAGGAGCACATCCTCCCAGCTGTTCTCCTGCAGCTCAGCACTGATTACCACTCATCTGAACACTGCATGCTCTTCATTAGCAAACCACTTCACTTCAGTCTGTGTGACAGCCACGCTTGCTGACAAGCTGATAATTAACTATCACTCCTTAAAACCTTGGTTTAAAATCCAAATCCCCAAGAATCCCTGATTTAAGCTCAGCCTCCTGTTAAAGCTTCTAAAATGTCAAATTCATACTTTGAAAGATTTCTGCATCATCCTGCTTGCAGGGAGGCAATGCAAAATATCACAGTCTGCCTCCTGAGTGCAGAAAAACAATGTGCCTGTTATAATGTGGCAAGAGGAGACCCAGAAGACGACTGTACCAATGTAACCCTGTGAGATCACACTGGATCATACCCCCTGGTTGAAACCAAAGCAGACATCTGATAAAGAAGCATATCAACACAATCATAAGATTAGATTTGGGATTTTCCACTGATATATTGACTTGCAATCACACTGATGTTTCTTATTATATGAACAATGCGCTGACATGCTCACTTTTTGCAGAGTGCTTCGACGTCTTGAACACAGAATCCCTCGTCATCATCTTGGTTGTGGAAGCACTATTCTGTTCAGCTTTTTTAATATTGTCATGTGCTGAGTGAAATCAGACTCCTGCTACTTAGTGTTTCAATCTAACTGTACCCATTGTCCAAAAAATGATGGGATAGTGGGTAGTAATATGTGAGTTATCGGTGTACTTGGCAGCCTATCAGGCCTTTATTAAGCTACACACCAGGTGTTTTAAAAAAATTTCTCTTAACATTTACCCTCTGTATAAATCAACTGCACATCCTCCGTACTGTTACATGTTTGCTACAGTAGTCATGCACTTTTTTCTTATTTGGAAAGGGAAAGAGAAACAAAGTGGACAAACTTAATGGGGAGAAACTAATCCCACCATAACACATACTGCTGAGAACAATGTTTAAACACTGTGGGACAGAAGAGTTCTAAGATATTTATGCTTAATTCTACATAAAGATGTAGAATCTGTACAGGGGTCTGTCTGGCAGGGTCATGATTCAACATGTGAAGTAAGCCCAGGTGATAAGGCCTAAATTTCTTATCAGGTTTTCTTCATGCCCTTTACTGGAACCTCCAATTCCCACATACAGCGACCGCGCTGTGATCCACCAGGGAATTGTACTGCGGAGCACAACACTCCCTCTCTCGTCTATCAGAGCTGTTCCACAGCCCGTGATCCAGAGTGCCACTTTGCTCCGCTTCATTCGAGATACGCCGCAGGTCTATTTTCAGCGCTGGCCAAACCGCGTCAATTCCTGTCGATCAGAAAGCTCCAAATAGAAAGTCCAAAGCAGAGAAGCAACGGTTCTTTCAAATACAACACAATGCATGGACTCTCAATGATAAATCCCCACTATATCAACATTACGACTCATCCTGCAGCGAGAACAAAGGGTCACTGAGAGGTCAGTGGGTCACAGAGCTACAGTGGCACCATTGATGAAGGAAAGTTCACTTTTGAGGACATTTAGCCAAAGAATTTTACATAAAACCACAGATCCTTCAAGCAAACCTTAACTTCCTAATGTAACTAACCCAATGGCAGAAGCAATAATATCATAGACTCATACCAGAAAGGATGATAAATTAACCCCAAAAGGTAAAACAGTCTGCTGTTGACATCCTACTCCTGCGTGAACACGCAGTTCTCACTATCTGAGTTTTAATTGGCCCAAAGCTGACTTATGTGGGAGTCATTGGTTTACACATCTTTAACCAAAGCTGAGCAGAGCTTGAAGGTATTAAGTAAAAAAAAGCCCATGATTCCATCTGCTGTATCTTTCATACTTGTGGAAAAACAAAATCTTATCCAAAGCTATTTTTATTCAAGCTTGTCAAAAACTGGCATTTATTTTTGTTGATTTGACATTTGAACACATCATGACGTTTTTATATTTACATTCACCTATTAGTCATTTCACCGAGCTGACCTCAAACGTGTCATAATATAAATTTTAGCTCATTAAGTTGGCTAATTAACCTTTATTTAGCAGATTTTAACATGGATTTCAACACTGAATTTATATTTTTAATAGGACTTACTGCAAAGTTGGGGAAATAATGAGGCCAACTGTCGGGTACCGGCTTAAACCAGCATGGTGAGCCTCCATGCTTCTCCCAGCAGCAGTCTAAGGTTATGTTATTCAAGCTGAAAGCTGAAGGTACCACATTCTGCCTTGATGCAGAATACGGATGTGTTTTTATGTTATGTTTCCCTCTGCAGGAACCAGTGACATGATAAAATGATGCTGTGTCAGAACCCACAACACTTGATAGCATTATCAGTAAGTCAAACATTATTGATTATTAGGTTTTGCAAAATTCAAAACTTGGTCCTCAGATTTGGATCTCAATCCTTAATCGTGACATTGTTATTTCAGCAAACTAAAGAAAAAATAGAACTTGATTTCTTTTTTTGAAGTGATCTTGAGTGAAGCTGTGGCAGCCTGTTTCCTGTTTGAGACTCATGCAGTCATTATAAACAAAGACATTACAGTGTTTATACAGCAGATGTAAACGGCACACAGAAAAGGAAATCCAGCCTGGAAGGCATTTACCACTCATTTTTAGCTTCACAAATGTTGAAAGATTCCCATCTCTTCCTAGAGTCATACAACATCTCCCAGACAATGCTGGACCATGACTGAAGACTAGTTCTGGGATTGGTAACTGCAGACTGTAGCACTCATTTCGAAGGTCCTAGAGAGAACGGTCAGTCTCATAAATCTACTAGTAATGGTAAAAGGACTGAGCTTGTATCATGCATTTCTAGTCATATGAATACTCAAAGTGCAGGCGGCTGCCTCAGACAGTATTAGTAACACGTTTTTAATCTCCACTCGTCCAGTCATTACAGAAACAGCTGTGATGTTTAGTGCAGAAGTAAAGCAAAAAGTCAAATTAGAGTGGAGTTTAGGGTCAGACCAGAATATTACATGTTAAGTATGAAAAACAACAGCAGGGGACAAACTGAGAGGGTCATTTCAAGTTCATAAAGTTATATATTACTGTATTTGAATTTAGGAATAGCTAAGTGAAAATAAATAGACTAGGGCCCTATGATTTCCACGTTAATAGAATCACGGAATTGGACAATAAAAATGGAATTTGCTATTTAATGCGGAAATCATGGAAATTGAATGAATTTGACTGAAGTGCGTTGTTTTTTTTAGAAAGAGGAACGTATATCTGAGGAATATGTTCCGGGGGAACACTAAAGTGTGGCACAACTTCTCCCTCACTTCCCAAACACTCACCCCAACCCCTCCTAAACAATAACAGCATGTCAGAGCAGCTGCACGAAACACCGGCAAACATCGCGTAGCTCAACACCGGGCAGTACCACGTGACGTAATGTTGCACCTACAAGAAAACTCATCCATGCTTCAAGTTATTTTACCTCACCAGAGAGTCATGGAGAGAGAGAGGAGCGTCTGTGCTTGAGGCACACAGCTGAAGTCACGACTTCAGGACCTGCTCACCTCTTGAGGGCTTCAAACTCAAGTCGGACGGATTTGAGATTTCATGAAGTCCCGCAGTCTAAATGATGTTACATTCGAGTATCAGTTAGCCTATTAATTCCTCCTGTAGATACTGTAGTTCCCTTTGATTGTTTAGGGAGCAAATACGCGTCTGCATTAACGTAGCGGTCTGATATAAGGCAGACAGACAGCGAGGAAGGAGGGAGATGAGGAGAGAACCGTTACAGTCAGGAGTAAAACATAAAGCAGCATCAAACTGCATGGACTGTTACAGACTGAGAGAGTAAAGAAAGTTTAGGTAACAGGTTTACTTTGAACCATTTAACTTTAATGTGACCTTCTTATTAAGTTACTATCACTCTCTGAGAGAACAGAAGGATTTCTTCATTTACATTATAAATAGGGACGGACCGATCCGATCCAATATCCTTATCAGGTCCGATATGGATGTAATTAATAGACTGGATATCTGACTGACGGCGCCGATCCAAATCCATCCTACAGTTTGCAGTAGATCATGAGTGCACCACAACCTAACATGAGACAGTCTGTGTGTAACTGAGCTAGTATTAGTTAGAATGTTCTTAGCGCTATAATTACCTAGTCAATTAAACTTAGATTATATTTAGAATAGTCAAAACTAGTCTAAAGATGAGAGAACCCAAAGCAGAGTGGGTGTGACTTTAGCCTGATACTCTCTACAGCATGGCTAGCATTGAAAGCTAGCGCCGCCCGCCTTCATTTCTCTTTGCAGATTAACATCGCGCTTTGATATTTGGCCTCTTTTTACTTCGGGTGAGTAGTCATATGTGAGCTTAACCCTCGACAGCCCACATACCACTTTATTTCCATTTACTACTTTGGAAAACTGTCGTACCGCGGTCCTCCTACTATAGAAATGTAAGCCTGTTTAAAAAGTATAACTATTTTTACACTCAGTTCAAAGCTGGGACTCTTTTTGCACAAAATACTACATCAATGGGATGATGGTTGGTTGTCACACAATCAGGTCATAGGTTCGATCCCCAGCTCCTGTAGTCACATGTTTATGTGTCCAGGGGTGAGACACTTAAGCCCAGGTTGCTCCCACTGCTTCACTGGTGGGGTGTAAATGGGTACAGATGTGACTGAATAGGATTGGCTTATCCTGATGGCTATTTGACCCTTTGCTAAGCTCCACCCCCTTGATTACTGTTGTCGGGCAAACTTTCAAATCCACCATGCTGAATACTTTCCACTGTGTAAATAGGGATTTCTGAAGGAAATACTACCAAATTTGTAGCAAAAGAGTGTTTGAAAATAACAGAGAAGGAGAAAGAAACATCCACAACGCGCTTGTGAAAGCTACATTCACGCTATCATTTGTTGTCGGAGTGTGAGCAGGTTTGTTAGCATTAGGTAAAATATCGAACATGTAAGCTAGCACATGGCTAATTAAGGCAGCAAACATTTATGAGCTCAAGACTAAGGAGGTCTTGCAAAATATCTTTGGTGATGTTAAAACTACTGACAACTATTGAGGAGAACTGACTGCAGGTTAGCGGGTTGTTTTAATAGTTTGTTGGTGTCTTCTTTAGAGGATGTTATTTGGCTATTGTATGCTAGTAGCAAAAAGGCTTCTGTGAAGCTACGTGTTGTGTGTAATGGAATGTATGTATGTGTATGTATGTAGCTCTGGATATACGTGCATTAATGTTAGCCATTTGCAAACCAAACTTAACTGCTGCAGCTAACCATGTGGTCTCGCTCTCGGTTTTTGGCTTTGTGAAAGCGAAAAATTCAACACACCACTGTAAAGATTTGGAGGTCCCATAAGCTCACGGCTTTGTCTGCTGAAAGCTTGTCAGGCTCCCATGCATAGTTACGGTTGCTAACCTAGGATTGGACTGTAGCTGTTTTAGGGAGGGGCTTAGTGACGGGTGTAACAGCGCTTTGAGAAGTCACATGACTAGAAACATGCTACACAAACTCAAGTCCATGTTCCGTTTATCAATGCAGCGCGGCATGGAGGAAATCGGTCTCAGTGTTCTTGAACGTGTGCACACAGGTGTGAGTTAAAAAAGGAGCTGAACAGCAGAACAATGCCAGTTCTAAGATAGAGGAAGCAGAACAGGGCTGTTAATTAGTGTTGTTGACACATACCAGGTGCACCCTCCGAAGTCTGTGTACTTTTCCATTATCTGTGCTGCATTGTGCTTCATTACAGAAATGTGTCTGTGGTGTGGATTCACACATGAAGAGAATAAAAACACCTTGTTTAGGTCAGTCACACAGAGGCTGCACTAAAGCAAAAAACACAGGAGAATGATTAACAAGAACAATTCTAAAGAGACAGTAAAAATGGCAACAAATACATATATGTTTATGGTTTGTATTTTGAACCAAGAAAGAAAGAAAAGCTTGCATTTTAATATCTTCAACTACCAAACTTGTTTGCACTATGCAGCTGTTAAATGTTGATAAGGTAAGAGAACAGAAGCCTGTGTTGGCAGGAACTCAATATTTAATCTTTTAGATTTAAAAAATCAGCATCCCCAGCCTTGAGAATGATCTTAGAATGGCGGTCATGATGTAAAATTAAACATCTGTCTTCTCTTCCAGCAAGAGTTCAAATCAAGACTACACTGACATCATGGACCACACAAAACTCAGACCACCTGTGAGCTGATGTGCACCCATGGGTGCAGGAAAACATTATTCTCTAATCTCACTGATGACGTTGTGCTACTTATTAAAATTTCTTATTACAGTTTTGATTATGATTAGTCATAATAATATAATGATTATTACAGTTTCACTGTGTATGTTTAAAGCTTAAAACTCATTAAAGATAAACTCTAGAGAGTCAAGAATAAGGGCGAGTTTTATGGCCCTGAATAAATACAAAAGCATTTGGTTTTATGTTAGTTCTGGATGATTGAGTTTTAATCATGATTTCAGCTCCCCATGACAAATACAACACAACTGATAGGAACCGATTACAGAGCCACATGCCACATGTACAGAGCACAAGCACCCTCCCTTTAAGCACAGTGAGTGTGTGCTGTTTGTGCCTGAACACGCTCAATGTTCACACTTTTGGTGAACAGTGAATTTAACATTTCTATTATACATCATGAGTGACAACGTAAATGTAATCTGAAGCCCCTGTGGAAGTGTTCATGTTTCAAACAAAGCTTTTATTCTGAAAGGTTTCCAGGGAAATCTTTTTTTTTTACCTCACATGCCAGATTGACTGTTTGATTTATCCACAGCATGGTTATACAACATTTCACCTTCATCAGGGAAAGCTCCCACAGAAACCTTTGGGAAGAGCAGGACTTCTCCAAAAATACTCGCAAGGTGATCGGACGTATTTTCTGTCAGTCACATTCATTGCATGCACCCCACAGATGTAGATAACAGAAGTGTTCGGCTGATAGATCCATCCGAGGGCCGATGCTTTTTTTGATGACGTGGCACACTGTGATTGGCTGTGATGACATAATGCATTTTTATTGTCTGAAAGCCAAGCCATGGGACAGCGAACCTGTTAGCGTTCTACAAAGCTAACTTCGAAAGCTAACTTTAGTGTTGTAACGTTATTCATACTTCATTATTCATACTTCACCCACGAATCACCCGCTTTTAACCCTCCGTATATTTGGGGGTGATGCTGAAGGCGTGAGAAGCATCATTTTGAATAAAATAATCTTAATTTTCTAACATTTAAAGTGTCTAAAACAGCCTTGACTCTGTTTGCTTTTGCAAAAAAATAAACTTTAAAAATGTTTTTGTTTTCCTTTTTATTAACCTATTTAGTTTTCATGACAAATATCTTTCTATTATTATGTAATATAAATTAGTTTTACCTACAAAAGAAGTATCTAATGACAAAACAGTATTTACAGTAAAAAAGTAATAATACCTTTACATAAAATTGATTACTTAAAGTAAAAAACTAAAATATCTTAAAATTAATGACTAAAATGTTTATCTGTAAACTCAGTGTGGTTTGTCCAGCAGTGTTTGCGACGCCACTGAAAGCTGCAGCATGAAGGCGCAGGCCCCAGACAGATCTGGTACCTACAACAGTATGATCCTGGTCTTGACAGGAAAACGCTGCCGTAATTCATGAACAATAGAGCCTAATGCTGATAAAACTCATGCTGAAGCTGGTTGCAAGAAGAGCGAAAACTTCTCCATCATAAGAAGCTTTAAGTGTGGCTTTTTCCTGCCATTTTAATAAAGAAATGTGGCACCGTTCTGATAAAACTACATCCGAGCTAATTGCTCCACCAGCAGCAAATGTATACCGACTCACACAGTAAAAACCTTTCTTCAGGTCCCTGTCAAACTTTGCCCACAAAAACAGGGGCAAATCCCAAAGGCCATTTCTATACACTGTTTAAATTGTAAAAACCATCAGATTACTCTGGTATTTATTCATTTAATATCTCACTCTATACTAGGGGTGTAACAGTACGGAAACATTTCAGTTCAGTATGTACCTCAGTTTTAAAGTCACAGTTTGGTACGATTTTGGTACGGTAATTAAGGCAAATAAATATTTTTTTTGTAACTAAATTATATTAAAATAAATAGGCTAAATAAATCACATTTAAAGTATTACCTCCGTCAAGGAGCATATGTGATCGGGTGGGTTTGTTAGTTTGTTAGCAACATAACTCAAAAGGCTGTGGACGGATTTTGATGAAGTTTTCAGGAAATGTCAGAAATGGCATAGGGAAGAACTGATTCGATTTTGAGACCAATCTGGATCACTGTCTGGATCCAGGAATTTTTTTAAGGATTCTGTACTATTGGGAGATAGGGCTAATGGTGGAGGTCTGCGCTGTTACCACTTTACACCAGGAGTTAGCGGACATGAGCAACTTCAATCCCAGCAGCATTTTTGGTGTGTTTCTATTCAAAGTTTTGGAGTTTATAGTTTGAAAGACGCATGCCTGGTCGAGGAGACGAGTTGGAGCGTAACAGAGAGAAAGACAGCGAATTGTTGCGAGAATACTCACAATGCTGGGAGAAAAAGAGGAATGTTCACCCTCTGCCATGACTTCCAGTCGTCCAGTGAGACCATGGATGAGACTGTCAGTGCATCTGTTGGCACCTGCAGGCAATGCTTCCACCATGACAGTCCACCCGTAGTAAAGCCAATGCTTTGCCTCACTGCGTGTCCACCCCACCGGGGAGGGAGTAATCAGCGAATGCCGGGGTGGGGGGCACATGGGGACAGAGTCAGGAATTTTTTAAAGGATTCTTCACTATTGGGAGATAGGGCTAATGGTGGAGGTCAGCGCTCTCTAAGTGCTTTTCTAGTTAATAATGCTACAACCTCCCTCCAAAAGGTCTTCAATGAATAAAAAATATTAATAATACTTTTTAAATTACTAGGTTATTTTAATTGATATATTGACATGACCCATTCTTTAAACACTAAAATTTCCCAGCCATCTTGAACGCATCATCATACAACCATTAGTTAGCTTGTTAAGTACGCTAATTAGCGTCTATCCTGCCGATTTCAACACGAACTTCAGCACTGGATTACTTTTTTAACCAATGGGACCTACTACAAAGTTTGGGAGAACTTTTCACGGCCCGTCTTGGTGGGTAAAGATGTTAGAGCCGTGTGAAATCTGAGGTTAACTTTACCTATGACACAGCTGCAGACATGGAGTCTCCTCTCCCCTTCCTCTGAGGCTGACAGTCGAAGGCACCGTTAGAATTAATTTGATTCACTAAACCACAGCAGCATTTTTATAATAAAAGATCTTAAATCATGGGAAACTCATAACCAGCTGGAGAGACTTCTTGTTGTTCCTCCTCGTTACAGCGACGTTCTTGTTTGAGTGGTGCTTTTCAAATGCTTTGATTGGTCTGCTGGACGATGTGCTGTCAGTGACACAGCTGCTGAATAATGTCAGCGCTACTGTTGTTGTCTTTGTCCACTATTGTATTTTACTGGGAAACAAAGTGTTCCTAAGCAGGACACTTTTATCTGGGAATATTCAAGCTGTTGCTGTCATTTGCTGTGGTTGTGTGGTTGCCAGGACAGTGTGACAGTGAGTTGTTCTCTGGCTTTCCATCTGTGTACGAGCTTCATAGCTTTGTTCCACATGTATCTGTTCAGTACACATCCGTATCGTACCGAGAGACCCATACCAGAATTGGTATGGTACCAATACATGTACCTTTACACCCTTACTCTATACACAACGGTTTACTGAGGCCTAAACACTTGAATTGTGTAAAAGACTAGATTTAATCTGGATCTCAAACATATAAGCACGGAAAGAACCACAAAAGCTAACTGCTGTACGCTGTTTATTTTCAGGTTTATCCTTAAAAAAGGATTTAACACAGCTAGTTCACAAAACTTCATTTCTAAACTAAAAGCAAATTTATACTGACTGATGTAGTCTCCATCTTAGCAGTAACTCTGCTTCAAAAACATCCTCGCTCCCTGAAGTATGAGTTTCATGAAAAAGAGAAAAATAGCCCACCCCCCCTAAATTAGGTGTTGCTAAACCAAATGTTAAGCAGAGAGGACCATCATGCTTCAGGAGCAGAGGGTGGGGTAAGTTGGGCCAGGCAAAGCTTCCTGCTCAAACTATTCATTACAGCCTACCTGTCATGTCTTAACATGTTGTAATACATGTTCCAACTTCAGCCCCTAGGTAGAAACTTTCCACAGACAACCTGATAGTGCCCTGAAACCACTGTTTTAGTAGAAACACACACACACCACCTTTTATGACAATGCAGCTAAGGCAGCATTCAGATACACTATGCTTATTTTAGCACTGCTCCTTCACATTTTTGAAAAACACTCAGGAGATTAAGAACTTTAACCACATTACAACCAGAGAAAAGAAAAGCAGCAGTTTTATCAGAATTGTGCCACAGACAAAACAAGAGCAAAGAGCTACACCATGAGCTTTTTTTTTTTTTTTTTTTTTTTTTTTTTCGGATTAAACATTTTGGCTCTCCTGACCAGCCTCAGCATAAGTTTATCCACATCATGTTCCACAGTTTATGAACGACAGCAGAGTTTAACTCAAGCTGTCATTACTTCTGGAGCTGCTCATGCCCACAGCCTCACTCTGTTTCGTCGCTATGATTGGCCCATCATGGATGTGACAGACAGAATGTTTGTCCAATCACCGTCTGAGAACTTTTTTAAAAGTCCTGCATCTTCCCACACATTCTCTATGGGAGCTTTTCCAGATGAATGTGAAATATATCCATGTAATGGATAGATAAAACAGAAAGGCACAATGGAGAGCTTTTTATTGGCCTATGGTTCAAAAGTTACCAAGCAATTTACAAAGGGGTGTGCCTGTGGCACGAATTGGTGCCACATTAGCTCTAATGGTTAAGGGCGGCTTGTAAACTATTTGTAAAGGTGCATATCGCCACCTACTGTAGAGGAGCTTGCAACCTCAGGGTGACATTTACTTCAGGTGAGCACTTCCCCCGTAACGCATCCATTTTTTCTTTTCTCTGTTCTCCTTTCACGTTCACAGGTGGCTGTTGTGGCACCGCCCCCTTTTACCATTCCATTACATCATCTGGTTTTGTGTTTTTTGAGGAATGGTCTTTTTTCTTGGGAAAGCTTTGCTATCACTAGAAAAGGGGATAGATGAGTTAAAATCTTGAGAATTTTTTCGCAATGCATGGGAAAGAGCTCCACAACCCACTTTTGGGTCCCGACCCACACTTGAGAACCACTGCCATGAGGCATCTAGGTAATATACAGAGCTGTCAAACTGTTCACGTTTTTGCCATTCAACACACAACTTGTTAACCAGAGCTAGGTCTGATGGTAACATGAAAGAGGGCTTATCACTACATAGCAGAGCTGAACATATCCAGAAATAAACAGATATTCCCCTAGTGGAAAAATCCTGGGGTGAAGAGAGAAGTCCAACTATATCATAGTTGAGCTCTGACTGTAGCTCAGCTAAACTGTAAAGATGCTGACTGATATCGTTTTAAAAGCAGAGCCAAATATTAACAGTACACAATATAAAAAACACCTATTTTCAAACTAAATTTGCAACTGTCTAAGATTCTAATGACACAATGACATGTATGTATGAATCAGTCCTTGTGTATACTATAAAACTGGGTTTCTGGGTTGTGTAATCTCTACTTAAAGGCCATAGTATTTAGGTCATATTTTGATGATACTCTAATTTGAATGTAATGCATCTCCACTGCTACAGTTCATGTAATTTTACTTCCTATAAGTGAAATATCTAAAAAGTGTGCAATGCTCTGCTGATAATGTTTTTGCAGACTTCTTTACTGTTTTATAGAACATGCAAGACTGGATTAAGGGAAAAAACAAAGCAAAATAATAAATGATGGCTCTGACTTGATTCCCTCCTGTATTTGACTTTCATTGTTGTCTCTGTTTGTAGTCAAACTGTGTCTATGTTTGAATAGCTGGCAGGTTTCAGGCCACAGTTGCATGCGGCTGTTCAAAATCCACAAAATTAAAGAAAGTTAGCAGAGAAATCAAGCAGCTCAGCTTACCACAGGGCAGGGTTTTAATAGCCTTCTCCTCATGCACAAACACTATCTTCCTGTGAAAACCACTCCAGGGCATTCCTCTTAATTATCAAGTGTTTTCTCAGACATCAGTGATATGCTTTCAGGACAGAAGTGGGCCTAGGCCTACAGCTCAGCACTAATTGGCTCTCCACTGAAGAACAGAATGGAACAAGTCAATCATGAGAGGGAAATTTTCAGAGGAAGCTCTTTAGCTTTATATTGCTGCCATACTCTCACTGTGCCACCCCTGAGATCAATTCAGCAGAAAATCATTTATTAGGAAGAAAAATGCGACTCATTACTCAAACTCAGCAACAGTTAAACTGACTTTATCTTTTACCTCAAGGCTGAAGGGGACGATGATGCTTGTTGTTATGTTAGTAAGACCTTATGGTCTGGGATGTCACAGGCCTCCTCTCAGATGGCTCTGTGGTTCTGCAGCAATACTGGTAAATTTGCATGTGTTTGTTTTCCCCGCTCTAGCTGAAGCTTGTGGCTAGCAACGTTCACAGCATGTCTGTCAAGAGCAAAAACTTTCTGCCAGACTGTCAAATAAACTCAGAAAGTCATATGGAATGATTCCCAATGATTTCTGAGCCTGCTGACCATCCTTCCTACTCTCATTGGAGGCCTACAATTGGAAGCAGCCAATTACAATGAGTTTAAACAAGGACCCTGCCAAGCTTTTAACATTTTCAGTGCTGTTAGTCTGTTTGTCCGCTGTCTGTTTGTAAGCAGGATTAAGTAAAAACTACAGGCTCAGTCTTCATGAAACCTAGCGGAAGAGTGTAGCTTGGGTCAAGGAGGATCCCATTAAATTTTGGACCAGATCCACAACCAACTCACGAACAAGCAATAAAAGCTGATCCAATAACACGCTGCCTTTCTATAATGTTATTTCATTCAAAGCACTGGTTGATTTCATGTATATAAAGATTACTTTCTGATTTTGAAGATGTAATTTTAGTTGAGGTATTTCTATTGTAGTACTATTCATCCTGTCACCTTGTGTAGATGATGATAATTTGGGTGCACCCACATTAGGCCAAGTCGCCCTATACTGAGTCTGGAATGACTGCCCCCCCTTCCAAGTCCCCTGACTCACATTGCCCCAGGCCCAGGCAGGCCTGAGCACCGTTGTTGCTTATACATCATCATGTCATAATACAGCACATACATGGCTTTACATCAACATGAAGCATCCATTAGTTTAGAGACAGCACAATTGAGGACAACAAGTAAAAAATGAGCAGCTTTACTGACTTTGTGGTTCAGTTCTGTCTTTGGTTAAACATGGCCCTCTAACACTCATGGATTATGTCATGATCTTTTGCCATGACCATGCTACCGACCCAGGTTGTGCCCATGCATGAGCAGCCGTACTGTGCTGAAGCCCACTTCTTCCAACCCTGCCAAGGCCGTGGAGTTGTACCACACTTGGTACAGAGCTCTCATACCAGTCAACAGAACTGGACTTAGGGGTCAAATGTGCCTGAGCACAGTACACACAGCCAAGTGTAAGCGCCCTCCAAGCGACAACCTCCGGTCCTAAAAAAATGAAGCCAACGCAGAACTGCAAAAAAATTTGAAAAAATGCGAGTGTCCACTTAAGGCTGGCTGAAGGAACCCGGAAGTCTCGCCTGAACACCTGTTAAAAGCCTTTTTTTTTACACAAGAAATAGACCAGTTTACAGCCTGTTCAAAAACTAAATGTGTCTGATCAGCTAATGTTTTCATGTGCTCTTACTGTACATGGAGTGATTTTTTTTTTTAATTGTACCACAATCGTTTAGATATCATCAGGAAAAAACTCACTGTGCACTGATTGGCAAGTCTCATTTGACTGACAGATAGCTTGACAAGTAGAAGCTGCGCTTCTGTCAACCAGAATGCTAGCTTGCTGACAGGAAGTCAAGCTTTGGGGGCGGGCCGTTAGATTGATCCAATGTTCGGTCAGACAGTTTGAATCTGCCTATTGTAAGAAGACGGCTGACGTCACACAACTGCTCACTCGCAGTCTTCCTCAGAGTGGTCACGTGATGTTGCTGTGACGTGTCTTGTCAGCTGATTTATACAGGTTTTGGCGCTGTCTTCCTACCGACCATTGCAAAAGAGAGAACCACATCATGGACTGGGATGGAGCAAACATCATTGGGACAGAGGTTAACAAACATTGTTGCTGGATTAAAGAGGCAATCGAAATACGGAAATGTGCCCACAGGACTATCAACCGGGACGAATGGGCCTTTTTGCTCTCACACACCTGGAATGCTGTCCTGAAGAGGTCGGACTGCAGATGGCGCTGTCCTCCTGCCTCTACCAGTAGGAAGACAGCGCCAAAACCTGTATAAATCAGCTGACAAGGCATGTCACAGCAACATCACATGACCACTCTGAGGAAGACTGCAAGTGAGCAGTTGAAACTGTCAGGTATGAAAAAGAAAAGACTCTCTGGTCTGTTAAAAAGAATCGCTTAGAATAGGGTTGGGTACTTTTGGGCATGACACATCAAATCAATCCCAATCAAATGAAACACAGAGAAGTGACCTATTCTAACCTCCTCCTAGAGTTATACCTGGAGTTATCTTTATGGTACAAAAGGACTGGGCCAACTGATTAGCAATCATCAATTTTCAGTGGCTGACAGTTAAACCACAGAAAGGACTTGTGTTTAAATGCACTTTTGTCAGTTTGAAATAGAAATGCCTGAATCTCAGTTTTTGGCACCTATGAGTACCATTGGCTATCATTGATACCAATGATATTTAGGCCCTGTGATTGACAGCATGCCTTTTCTTAGGCCCTGTCCACATGGAGACGAAATCAGGAGTATATGCAAAATTTTTTGTCATATTGGCATTTCATCCACACGGAAACGGCGTTTTGGGTGACTGTAAACGATACTTTTTGAAAACAGGTCCCAGAGTGCACAAATCCGTAAACAACCAACGTTTCGTCTCCGTGTGGACAGCTAACCGCATCTTTCTTAAGATGATTACGTCACACATAGCGTAGCTCTTTTAAGAAGCCTGCATGAGTCTGACAAAAAACAAACATGGCGGATTATAGCTATGTGTTCGTGCTGCAGAAGCTACTGAGTTTATTATGGCTTCTACAGCAAAATCTGATGCTCCTTTACCACCACCGCGAAATGCACACACCATATGTTCTTAGATCCAACGCGGAGAACAACCAGAGGGCAACTAGAAGAAAGTTTGTGTCTGTTTTCTGTGTTCTTCATTTCTCTTTTAATGCATTTCCATGGCAGCAATACAGCACCACATACAGGCTTGGCATATGCACTACAGCGTTTTCAGTCGTTTTCAGTGGTTCCATGCTTACGTGAATATTTCCTGAAACAATCCCGTCTCTACAGAAAACTTTTTCAAAACGTAACGGCAATGTATCGTTTTCGTCTCCGTGTGGACGGGACCTTACTTTGTTCAACAGAACATTGCAAAGATCTCCCAAGGAGCAATGCAACAGCTATCCTACAGCAATGACAACTGAACTATACGATGTGATGATTCCTTCATTATGTGTGGTCATTTATGTGAAGTAACACAATTATTAGAACTCTCAAAAATACATTATTTTCAACGGACCAAACCATGCAAACAGTTTGATGAATAAAAGAAAATAAGTCTTTAACCATCAACTCAGTTGCATTATGCAACTGATGCAATTAATCTGCAATTTCAAGAAAAAAAATTCCCCTCCAAACAACTATTGAGAAGTGACTGAACAGGCAAAGGCAGATGCAAACTGCTTCTATAGCCTATCTTACAAGCTTATCAATTTGAGCTACCAACTTCTAGAAGCACAACAAAACCACAGATACTTAGCAAAGTTTCTCGGCAACACCTTAATTGCCTTTTCTTGGAGTTGCATTAAAGGTATATTCCAGTGTTTTTGAGGTTGGGCTGTATTACATACCTGTGGTAGCAGCATTAGCCTGCAGAGATTTCTGTTAGCATTGCTCCTTTAAGAAGGACTCACTGGTTGTACCACCAGGAAGCCAGGCTATTCAGTGTAACAGATGGGTACAGTTTCTCTGTGGAATTTGGTGAGTTTTTGGTTAAACATTGGCCACAAAACAATGTTGGCTCAAATGTACGCACTACTGAAAACTTTTGAAGCACTTTATTTTATACTAGGGTTGAACGATATGCAAAAATAATCTAATTGCAATTTTTTCCTCCCAATATTGCTATTGCGATTTAACATGCAATTATTTTTAGGCTCCTCATCTTATGGATTGCTCAGCAAACACAAGCAATAAACCATTCAATAATATAACCAGCGCAATGTTAGATAAATAAAACTAGGGATGACTGATTTACAAAAATATCAAATTGTAATTTTGGCTTCTATAGAGAATTTGACATCAATTGCAATACTGAGGGGATACTTTTTTGTTTTTGTTTTTCTCGTTTAAAATATTATACATGGTCAGGAAAGGTAGGATTTCTTGTAAACTATTCCATAAACAGTCATTTGAATGTATGCGTAATGTGTAGAGCATAAAATCTCTGCTGCAAAAAAAATTATTTTGACACATTTCAGGTCAAGAAAATATTGCAATGTCTGTGATTTGAACATTGCAACAGGCCATATTGCAATTTAATCTCATTTGCAATGAATTGCCCAGCCCTATTTTATACCCAGAGAGCCTCTGTGTTTTTGTCGTGCAAGAGCACATTACCAGAAGCCAAAGCCTGCATTGCACTGAACTCCAGGGAAAAACTGGATCCATCTGTTAGGCTGCATAGCATAGCTTCCTGGTCGGTACAACCAGTGAGTCCTTCTTGAAAGAGCAATGCTCAGTGAAATCACTGCAGGCTAATTCACTTAATAACTTCAGCAACACTGGAATATCCCTTTAAAGCATCATGCTGATGATTGACTTGCTTTGTGTCCTAGTGTCAAACCCAACATATCATTAAGTTATAATAAGCTACCTAGCTTTTAATCTGCCAGTCCACATTTTACTCCTTACTGGTCTTATCAATTTTAGGGAAATCTTACTTCTGTTTAACTGGAGGATGTGTGACTCAGCAGAACACAACATGATGCTGTTTTGTCAAGCTGACAGTAAAATGTGCTGCATTTCAGTTTCATTTCATTCACGATGTTGATGTGCTTGATATTCACGGGCTAGCACTGTATTAACGTGTACTACTCATAAGGCTGGCAGTTAAACCAAACTTAAATTACGTTGAAATATGACCTACTGCAACTTTCCCATCACAGAAGGTGTAATATTCCTTTAACCTGAGATGTGTGCCATACTACTTTATTACTCTTTGCAGCAGCAGGGATGCTGTGCTCTACACATCATGCAAATATTCAAGTGTCATTTGTTTAGATTTGTTTGCAAAAAAATCCTACATTTCTTGTTTCTATATATCATTTTTTCTAAATGACAAGACATAAAAATGATCATTCCCTCCAATATAACAATTCAAACCAAACTTGTAAAATAAGCCCAAATAATTGCAATTACATTTCTTCTCAGACTTGTTTGGCTCTAAATATTACACCTCACCGCAGTGTTCCTCTTAGCTGCAGACACCAGAGTGCTTACCACAGGTGATCGGTTTTGATATAAAGAGTATTAATTCTGATAACAGATCACATAAAAATCAATGATAATAATCAGTTTTTAATCAGGGCAACTCCTGTTATAAACATCAGATTCCCATAGGCACAGTTACGTAAGTATCCTTATATTTATTAAAAACAGCCAAGGTCCGGTGAAGCAGCTCTAACAGGACAGGCCTGTCAGCCTAAGTGCCGAGTATCAATCAAAAACAGAAGCACAGAAAGTTGTAACTTAAAATGACCACCTTGTGGTTTAAAAGTAAAAGCTAAAGCCAACTAACCTCTGAGCAGAGAGCATCGGGGAAGTCACAGAATTCATTCATACTGCTCTCTATTGTTTCTGTCTCACCTTTTCTATCAGTTAGTCATGCACTCTGTGGCTCGTTTGAGACTTGTTTAGTAATAAATTATGTTCATTCTTTATTAATCTTTGACAACAATGCAGTTAATAAACAAGACACTCCCTACCAGTATAATATCTGTCTTTAGTTTGATCGATGTGTTTAAAGAGGAAAAAAGTTAATTCTTTTGATTATGAAGTAGGGAAGCATGATATTGGATTTTTGCCCATATCTGTTATGACAATATTTCCAAACTCATTTAAGCCAATACTGATATACACACATTTTTCATCTTGGTTTACACAGAGTATCCTGTGCAAAGAGAAGCCAAGTCAAGCGAAGCTGAGAGGAGAGGGGAAGTAGACAGTCTGGTAGTTAGTTTTTGTTTGGGGCTTTAGGGCCTGTGTCCACAGCAGGCTTTTGTAGCACTGGCAGCACCTCTAACCTCATTTTCAGAGTGCTTCTCACCAGCAAACATTGATAAAATAGCCGTGTGCTTCATCCTTCCATATTTTAAGGAAATATCACACAGAAGACATGAAGACAGTGTAAAGGAATCTTGTCCTGACAGCTGCAGACCTGACAACTTTACCCTTTAACGAGTGCAGCCCTGTTCCCAAGTGGAATGGTTTTTCAACTGAGAGCGCTCCAAGCTTTGTGACAAAAACAGCTAACACCAAGGGTGTTTCTTCTGCCCAGGACGCAGAGTACTTGGAATGGTGTACAACATTAACCTTGCAAAGCAGATGGATACGCCTGTTTCCTTGTTTTTCATTGGCGAATCCATCTTGCAAAGCTCCCATCTGAACCGTTTGGGCCCAGTTAGAAGGTGACTGGACCAATGAGTGACGAGGGGCAGTACTTTCAGACGCAGCAGAGTCATGACATAAACAAGCAGCAGCAAGAGCTGGTGCATTTATGGAGGAAGAGATTAGTGTGGATGCCAGTAAAGCGCCAGTTTTATCAGAACTTGATGACATTTCTTTGTTAGAAGACGAACAAAGAACAGCAGTGAGTTGTTTTCTTTAAAAAAATGACAAAAGTCGTGTACTGACATGTCTACAACATGTCTACAACAAAACGCGTGACATGTCACGCGTTTTGTTGCTTTGATTGGCCCGTAGAGATGTGACAGACAGAACGTTCATCCAATCACACTTGGATTTTTTTTTGCAAAGCCTCTGCCTTTTCTCAAATGTTTCCTATTGAAGCTTTCCCAGATGGATGTGAGAAACAAATCCATCTGACGTGTCAGGTTAGTACAACATTGGCTTTGAATTGAAAAACATGCACTGCCAGCACAACAGTCAGTGTACACAGACTGTCATTCAAAAATGTTCAGGGGTCAAAGTGGGTCCCCTTTGAGTGTATGGCACCCTAGACAACCACCTAATGGTACATCTGTACATGTTGCTGATATTTTAGGCTGAGTATGATCACCAACAGCTGATATGTCCAGCTGATACAGGGGCTGTAATATTAGCACAAGTTTTCATTTCTACCAATACCAACGCTAACCTGACACGCCAAATGAAAGTGTTTCACACATCCATCTGGTAAACCTTTCATAGACAGCGTATGGGAAAGAGCAAAGCCTTTAAAAAAACTTTGAAGGGTGATTGGATGAACCTCTGTCTGTCACATCTTTACGGGCCAACCAGAGCAACAAAACACGTGACGTCGTAGTCCCAAACCGAGGTGCGCCACTACAGACGAGTAAACTCCATAGAGTGCTGCATAACAAAAACAACGGCCTCTGTACAATGGTGTTCTTTTTTCTTCTTTTAATGAAGAAATGTCAAGTTTTGATAAATCTTACACTTAAGCAGCATCCATGCTAATGTCTTCCGCCATGATTGCAACGCCCACTTCTCGCTGCATGCGTACGTCACAACTCTGCCACGCCTGAAAGTACCGCCCCCTGACGCTGATTGGTCCTGTCACTTTCTGACTGGGCCCAAACGGTTCTGATGGGAGCTTTGCAAGATGGATTCACCAGTAAGAAACACGGTGACGGGCAAATCCATCTGCTTTGCAAGGTTATACCAACGCCGCTTTGTCAACAAAGTCAGTCACTTCAGCAAATTTCCCCATGAAACAATTTTCCTGCCTGAATTAGCTAACTGTTAACCCAGATCCACAGTGCACTGCTGGGCACAAATTGTTTTATTTTTATCAACTTATCACACAGCTACCATATATAGATGGTTGTCATGAAAGTCTGCTTATCTTACTAAAAACCTCCAACTATTTATATTCCATCAGAGACCAACAAACCCAACTTTAACTTTCCGTTCCCTCTTTAAAAGTATGCATGCTGTCTGTTTCTCTCTCCGTCCACTCCATGCCTCTGTTTTCTTCCTCTCTTCTTCCCACGTCAGCCATATGAAGATGTTAGATTGTCTTATTTTCAGCAGTAAAACTAAGTGATTCGACTTTATTCAGTTAAATAACTGCATCATATCTCCAAGCACCTTTTTCCATGCATCTTTCAACATGTCACTTTTTCAGTTAATTCACATTAATCTAGTAAACACACATTTTCTCGAATATTATGAGCTAACAACGTCCACCACAGAGCTCAAACTGAACAGACTAGTCGGATAAAAAGGGGTAGCACCAGTTTCTCACTTACAATAACCTGTAAACGCTTTCTGTTAAATGTCATCACCGTTACCACCGACGGGGGAACTTTAATGCTATCTGCCCGGAGTGTAGCAGGCAGCTACTGGCCAAACATATCATACCTGGACACTGCTGGCTCTATAACACTGCCCCTCATCCTAAACACTGTCACATACAAACAATAAATAACATGGACAATCACACAAACAGACATATGGGACTCCACAGTAGAAGAAATAACGTTACTTATGCTTGAGTAAAGCACAACCATCCCTGTGCTATGGTACAAAAATACCATCAATAGAAGAAGAATATGGGGAAGAACCGACGGCGGACATGACAACGAGGATTATATAAAACCCCTCTTACAAGAAGAGCAGAAACTTTGTTTCTACAGAGAGCAGTTTGTCGTGGATTCCAGCTAGCATGCTAGTAGCTAGCCATCTAAAGCAACAGTCTCACTGGACTGTCGCTGTTGCTAGCATAGCTGACGCCAGTTTCCAATGGCTCACAATGATATTGTTACCAGAAACCATAAACAAACCTGAGGTCTTTAAAATGCCCACAGCGTGTAACACTCCGTTTATGATGCTGGCATGCCCCAACTGAACGAAATATCCCAAACATCAGCCCCAGTCCTTTCACCAGCAGGATAACAGGGACCCAGAATAACGTCCTCGCGTCTGTGGGTACGACAGCTGCTCCGCTGAGAAAAGGCTCTCTAACCTGGAGACACCGTCACAAAATATTCCATCTGTCACTGATTTCAGACTTACCGATTATCGCTCTCAACAGATCTTAATCCAACACTCGAACAGGAGGACAACAGGCTTCATGGTTTAGAGTTACAAGTGAACTTCGGCACGTCGCTGCTTAGACCGCCATCTTGGATCTCCTGGAACCTAGGACTCAACCAAAACCTGGAAAACGGGGGAGGATTTGGCATGTAACATCCCAAATCATTTATCCAGTGTTTGTTTTCACGGACTAAAGTCCGAAAGAAGACGGGATATTCTCTTTTATCCAGAAAGGAATGAAGTAATGTCAAAGGTAATGTTGACAAACGTCTTGTTTGGCCGCATATTACTGACAAATACCCCCAAATCCATAGTGGCCACTGGGAAGTTTCTTTAAACCTGACGTGTTTTTACACGCATTACAGATGAGATGTACTGTGCAGAAAAGTTTATATATCGTCAACAATTTTAATTTATACAGAACTATTTTGTAACTAAGTCCTTCTTTTCATATTTTCTTTTTAATTTAGGTTGTTAATGTATTATTGTGTATTTCCGAAACCATTGTTACTATTTGTGAATTAAGTCCTCATGTTATATGTTATTGTTGGCTTATCTGATTATTTGTAATTGAGTTGTTTCAATAAAATGATAATAAAAAAATAAAAGTAAAATAAATATAAA